>NC_143129.1:112548757-112866813 GCF_059928025.1 Delphinapterus leucas
CCTCTCATCTAATACTAGTCATGTCAAACCTACTCTTCTAACATGCCTCAGATTAGTTTTCTTCTCATAATCCTCATGGCCATTGCCTTTGGGTCCTCCCTCAGATGCTTGTTGCCTCTTCTGGGCTTCTGAAATAGCCTTCTAAAAGGGTTTCCTGTCTCTAGCCTCACTTTCTCTGTAATCCATCTTCTACACTGCCACTGGAAATGCATTTCTAAAATGCAAATCTGGTTTTGCTACTCCTTCTAAGGTGGCTCCCCATTACCTCCCAGTTAAAGTCCAATTCATTTGTATGTCATACAAGGCCCCTTGTGATCTAGATTATTCAGAGTAATAATCTATTGCTATTTCTGCCAAATCTCAAATGATTCAAATGCAATAGTTTTAAAGTTCATGGAACTATCAAATATTGTATTATTTTCATCTTTTTTAAATGGCCCTAAAATAATATCTTGTTAATGTTTATTAATTGTAAAATCTGGGGCTTTTATAAAATGTTTTGAAAATGATTAAAGCCTAACTCATACCAAACCAAGGACTCCCTGTGAACAAAACAAAAGTGTGCCACTGTTATCTATGCAGAAAAGTCATGTTGACATCCTATAATTTATCCATGTGTAAAGATCTGTTGTCAGCAGGAAGTAAGAACTGGAAACCCTTCTCTGCTGTCTCAGGTCAGCATTAATCTGATATTCTAAGGATGTCTCCTGAAAAGTTTGAGAAAGAAATGCAAAGGAAAAAAGTATTACTTCCTTGTATTCAAGATGGGAACACATGTTCTGTTCCAACCTACACCAACTCAAGCCTCTGTACTGTAGGATTTCTAGGTATCGTTTCCTTCTGTAAGTAGTAGACTGACTCTTCCACATGTATTTCCAGTTTCTCATCCAGGCTTACCCAGTGTCATTGCTCTGCACTGCCAATGTAGTGAATTATAGGTCAAGACATGATATAAAGTGGGAAAAGCGTAAGATAGCCAATTTAGGAAGAGTCAGTTTGCATTACAGATTTGTCTGCACATTTTTCATGAGGCTAAGTTTAAGACAATAGGAAGCAGTCTTTAGGATAAATGTAATGAATTGTGGAATAAGTCGTAAGTAAGAAAAGAGAGCATATTGCAAACGAAAGAACATATAGGACTATGGGAAAGGAAAATATACTAGTATGTACAAAAAATTGAACAATGGTCATCATGGGGGTCTAGAAGGAGGTGAATAAAAATGTCAGTACTGACCTAGGGCAGTTCAAGAGGCCATATCTCAAATAGTCCTGAATACACCATCAAAGAAAAGGTACAATCCTTTTATTTTTAAATGGAGCATAGAATAATTCTTTAGGCTCTCTCTCTCTTCTTTTTAAAAATAAATTTATTTATTTGTTTGTGTTTATTTATTATTATTTTTGGCCACGTTGGGTCTTTGTTGCTGTGTGTGGACTTTCTCTAGTGGTAGTGAGCAGGGGCTACTCTTCCTTATGGTGCGTGGGCTTCTCATTGTTGTGGCTTCTCTTGTTGCAAAACACGGGCTCTAGGCGCACCGGCTTTAGTAGTTGTGGCATGTGGGCTTCAGTAATTGTGGCTCGCGGGCTCTAGAGCGCAGGCTCAGTAGTTGTGGCACAGGGGCTTAGTTGCTTCACGACATGTGGGATCTTCCTGGGCCAGGAATCGAACCCATGTCCCCTGCATTAGGCAGGCGGATTCTTAACCACTACTCCACCAGGGAAGCCCTAGGCTCTCTTATCATCTTCAGCACTGCTGTTGTCTTCCCCTGCCAGTTCTTAGCATTTTTCTCTAAGAGGTTACACCAACCTTAAACTCACATACCTTGGTCCTAAATCTCTTTGAATGAATTTGTCCCTCTCAACTAGGGGCTTGTTTCTCACATGCTGGGGGTCTCTTTTTTTTGCCTGTTCTCTGAACTGGTTAGCAGGTAGGGTTCTTTTTTAATAAATTTATTTATTTTTATTTATTTATTTTTGGCTGTGTTTGGTCTTCGTTTCTGCGTGTGGGTTTTCTCTAGTTGTGGATAGCGGTGGCTTCTCTTGTTGTGGAGCACAGCCTCTAGGCACTTGGGCTTCAGTAGTTGTGGCTCGCAGGCTCTAGAGCTCAGCCTCCATAGTTGTGGTGCTTGGGCTTATTTGCTCCACAGCATGTGGGATCTTCCCGGACCAGGGATCGAACCCATGTCCCCTGCATTGGCAGGCGGATTCCTAACCACTGCATTACCAGGGAAGCCCGGTAGGTGTGTATTTGACCCAATAAGGTCCTACCTTTCTTCCAAGTTGCTTCTCTTTGTCTTTTCTTGTGAAACACAGCAGACACCACAGACTAGACCTGGATGGTTGCTGGGTATAACAAACACCCCATGTCCCTCTTCCACTAAGCACTGTAAGATAAACATTCTGTTCTTTACCAGTCACTCACTAGCTGGACTATAAAGTCCTTTTGTTTGTATTCAGGAAAAAGGTGAATTATTTACTTTCTTAGCTATGGATAGCTTAGCCACTAGCATCTTCAAAAACAGCCTGAGGTCACTGAAGTTGTCAGTATTCTTAGAATCGAGGAGCACAGTAGAAAACTTTAATAAATTACATTTCCAGAACAGAAAATTTGACCATCTCATGAATTAATCCATTTTAACAACTAATAAACCTGCTATCCAAAAACATTGCCATTTATGGCAAGACTTCAAGTTGTAGGTTAAGCCTGTTTTATCTTTTGTCATTAGTGTACATGGTTACAGTTGGTCTCTGTCCTATTATTATAGGACCTTTCCTTTATCTTTTCGGGAATTCCATCTTCTAATTTTTTTAAACTTTATATGCGTCCTCAGAGTTGTCACGTCAACTTAGGTTCTAACATCTCTACCTTGCTCTTAAAGTGGTGGCTGTCAGCATTAGTGTGCCTCGTGGTAGAGGTTGCACTAGCACCAAACACACCAGGGAGTTTGCCTGGTGTTCCTCACGTACCAGATTCCAGTTTACAGATCAGAAAAAAGTGGAGGGCTTCATTGCTTATTCATGGTCAGCTACTTATTCACTTTGACCCTACATGTTTTGCTGACATGCTTTTGTATAGCCACAATCCCTTTCTTTTTAAAAAATTGGTTGTTGCTGTTTTGTGTTGCACCTGTTCCACTTAATACTATATTCTTTGTTTCTAGCACTTCTCTAATTATCCAAAGTCATTTTGAATTCTGATGCAACCTTTTGGCTAATGGTTATCCATTACCAGAGACATATATATTTTTTCTTTATTGGAGTATAATTGCTTTACAATGGTGTGTTAGTTTCCGCCTTATAACAAAGTGAATCAGTTATACATATACATATGTTCCCATATCCCTTCCCTCTTGCGTCTCCCTCCCTCCCACCCTCCCTATCCCACCCCTCTAGGTGGTCACAAAGCACCGAGCTGATCTCCCTGTGCTATGCGGCTGCTTCCCACTAGCTATCTATTTTACGTTTGGTAGTGTATATATGTCCATGCCACTCTCTCTGTCACAGCTTACCCTTCCCCCTCCCCATATCCTCAAGTCCATTCTCTAGTAGGTCTGTGTTTTTATTCCCGTCTTACCCCTAGGTTCTTCAGGACATTTTTTTTTTCTTAGATTCCATATATATGTGTTAGCATATGGTATTTGTCTTTCTCTTTCTGACTTACTTCACTCTGTATGACAGACTCTAGGTCTATCCACCTCATTACAAATAGCTCAATTTCGTTTCTTTTTATGGCTGAGTAATATTCCATTGTATATATGTGCCACATCTTTATCCATTCATCCGATGATGGGCACTTAGGTTGTTTCCATCTCCGGGCTATTGTAAATAAAGCTGCAATGAACATTTTGGTACATGACTCTTTTTGAATTTTGGTTTTCTCAGGGTATATGCCCAGTAGTGGGATTGCTGGGTCATATGGTAGTTCTATTTGTAGTTTTTTAAGGAACCTCCATACTGTTCTCCATAGTGGCTGTACCAATTCACATTCCCACCAGCAGAGCAAGAGTGTTCCCTTTTCTCCACACCCTCTCCAGCATTTATTGTTTCTAGATTTTTTGATGATGGCCATTCTGACCGGTGTGAGATGATATCTCATTGTAGTTTTGATTTGCATTTCTCTAATGGTTAATGATGTTGAACCAGAGACATTTGGGAGCATCACTTCTATCTTCTCACCAGGTTCACACTAAGTTTGCAATAATTTACTACATATCAGCAAATATCAGTGAGAAAATCCCTTTAGGGTAATTTCACCCACATAGCAACGAACTATATAAAATACCTAGAAATAACCTTAAGAAGAATCATGTGAGACTCACGTAAAGAAAAATACAGGACTATTGAGCTATAAAATAATTTTTTACAGGTTTTGTAGCTGAGAAGGACTTAGCATTCACCCAGGAGGCACTATAGTGAGTTAAGCAAACGGATGCTGGTGTTTCTAGCGGAAGAGCTGCTGTTGGGAAGCCACACCACTTTGTGACTTGTTACTTTCTAAATACACCAAATCAAGATGTATTTGGAAGGTATCCAAATTACAACCCAAATTACTGCAACCCAAATTACAATAGACATGCTAATTATAACGAACATTCGGTCAGGTTGCGGTGTTCCTTGCAGGCAATAGTTTTTAGTTTTATTTTATGAGAAAATATAGGCATTTTGTTAAGAAATTAAAAATCATTGTGGACTCTCATTGTTAGATTTAAAATGTGATTATTTATGTAAGGCTAATAGACATTCAGCTTTAAAAAATTGCACTTTAAATATGTAACTAATTGGACACTTGAGCTTCAATGTAGTTAAGTTTTTTAAAACCTTCACATGGCTCTTTTTCACATAGAGTAAAACTGAAACTGAACACCTAAGAAATGAGTTTCTGAGATAACTTAGTCTTCTCCATTAGTTCAAAAAACTTTAAATATATAATCATTTTAGATGGAAGTTTTCCTTAAGACTATTATATATACCTGCCTCTGTGAACGAACATTCAGAATAAAACTTAGCTTTCACTTGATGTCACAGGTTCAAAAGAAGAAGAGACACAGGAGATTAAGGAGATTTTTCTGTGCAAATTCTGGTTCCATCATTTAACATCTGTGCACTTGGGCAAGTCTGTCAATCGCTCTGAGCCTTGGATTACACACAACCTGAGCTATTTACTTTTCCAGATTGTTGTGAATACCTGAGAGAGAAAATCATAGCATGGATTGTACACTGTGAAATGTAGCAGTACTGTTTGAAGTTGAATTTGGGATTCAGAAGTGAAAGAGAACTAATATATTTTTTTGAATGGTGGTGTGTGCCAGATATTTCAAATGTTTTGTCTCCTCCTATATTCATAACAACTTTAAACATGGTTATTATTATTCCCATTTTATAGATGAGATATTAAAGCTACAAGAAGTTAAGTAATTTGCTCTTTGTAATAATGATGAGAGAATGAGAGTTAAGTGGGGCAGGAATTTTCTTCATTGTATGAGCTATGAATCGAAGTTCAGAATTTGCCATGGATACATACTGGACAAAACTAAGATTTAAACATAATTTTTTTCACTGTCAGTTCATTGTTTTATTTCGTTTTATTTTTGTTCTTAATTTTTTAAGTTTTCAGTTTTTTACATTAGTAAAGGAAATATATGCCTAGATATTTCTTGATATTATACTATTAGTTTCGAAGGTATGATAGTGATGTTATGGTTACTATGATTTTTTTAGAGTCCTGTTATGGACTGAATATTTGTGTCCCCCCAAGGTTCATATGTTGAACCCTTACCCCCATGTGATGGTATTAGGAGATTGGGCCTTTGGGAGAGTAGGGTCAGAAGAGGACTTGAGGGTGGAGCCTTCATAAATGGGAATGATGCCATTACAATAGTCAGGAGAGAGCTTGCTTCCTTTTTCTGCTCTGCTATGTGAGGTTACAACTAGAAGTCAGCTGTCTACAGCCTGGACGAGGGCCAGAACTTGATGTGCTGACACCCTGACCTCTGACTTTCAGCTTCCAGAACTGTGAGAAATAAATTTCTGTTGCTTATAAGCTACCCAGTTTATGGTATTTTGTTAGAGTAGCCCAAGCTGAAACAAACAAGTCCTTTCCTTTAAAGATACATTCTAGAATATTTGCCAGTGAGCAGTTATGATTCCTGGAATTTGTTTTTAAAATTACTTGGAGGTGAAGGGGGTTGGGTGTGGGTTGGGATATAGGAGAAACCAGGTTAGCATGAGTTAATAAATTTTGAAAGTGGGTGATGAGATCGGAGGTTCAGTCTACTTCATTCCAAAGCCCATACACTGTTTTATCAGGTGTGACCTTCAAACACCATTAATTACAATACCATATTTCCTAGGTCTCCTCTAAAATGAAGTAAAGTAGTGATTTTTTGAAAACCACCTATTATGATGAACTCTTCCTTTTTCTTTGCCCGGAATTCTTATTAAACTTCCTCTAAAGGAGTCAGGCCTTGGGAAAGGAAATAGAAGGCGTATGTTTTCCCTCTGAGCGATAATGTATAATAGCTCAGGCCACTCTTACTACTGACTGACGTGGTCAAATTCATGTGATGCTTCCTTATTTTGCTGGCAGAGATTTATCCCCTGGCTGAAGACTCTGTGTTGTTGCTGGTGCTGTGTGGCTTGAGACTGGAAGTGATTCCCAAAGTCTTCAAATGGCTACTTGTGGGAGTGTTCCACTATAGTTAGCTAGCTGCCATTGATGTCTTCCACTGAACTTTCTACAGGTTCCCAAATCTGAACTGGAAATTGTCTGCTCATGCAGAAGTGGGTTTATCATGAAGTTATTGAAGGTTAAGCTTCAGGGCCCACCACCCATCTAGGCTGCTTCCAAGACACCAGCAATATGGTTAATTGAATGTTGTGAATTCAAAGAGTATCTTAACATAGTTCCTGCCAAAAAAACTTGAATTGCCCTAAAATCTTGTAGTTGATTTATGATAAAAAATTTGATATTTTCAAAATTTGACAGCAGTCCTAAAAATGACATTGGGAGTAGTGAGCTGTGAATCTGAAAGACACTTTTCTAATCTATCGGTAATAAAAAAAAAAAAATTTTGATCAACCATTCTAGAGGAAAGATGAATTATCTTTGAATTCCCTCTACAGGTAATGTTATAAAATCACCATCATTTAAAGATGTTATCAGGGGACCTGAAATCTTGAGATGGCGGAGGAGTAAGACATGGAGATCACCTTCCTCCCCACAAATACATCAAAAAAAATCTACATGTGGAACAACTCCTACAGAACACCTACTGAACGCTGGCAGACCTCAGACTTCCCAAAAGGCAAGAAACTCCCCCACGTACCTGGGTAGGGCAAAAGAAAACCGAAAAAACAGGGACAAAAGAATAGGGACGGGACCTGCACCTCTGGAGGGAGCTGTGAAGGAGGAAAAGTTTCCACCACTAGGAAGCCCCTTCGCGGCCGGAGATGGGGGGTGGGGGGAAGCTTCAGAGCCATGGAGGAGAGCGCAGCAACAGGGGTGCAGAGGGCGAAGCGGAGAGATTCCCGCACAGAAGATCAGTGAAGACCAGCACTCACCAGCCTGAGAAGCTTGTCTGCTCACCCGCCGGGGAGGGCGGGGCTGGGAGCTGAGGCTTGGGCTGCGGTCAGAGTGCAGGGAGAGAACTGGGGTTGGCTGTGTGAACACAGCCTGAAGGGGGCTGGTGCACCACAGCTAGCAGGGAGGGAATCCGGGAAAAGGTCTGGACCTGCTGAAGAGGCAAGAGACCATTGTTTCAGGGTGCGCAAAGAGAGGGGATTCAGAACACTGCCTAAACAAGCTCCAGAGATGGGTGGGAGCTATGGCTATCAGCATGGACACCAGAGACAGGCATGAGATGATAAGGCTGCTGCTGCAGCCACCAAGAAGCCTGTGTGCAATCACAGGTCACGATCCACACTTATCCTGCCAGGAGCCTGTGCAGCGCACTACTGCCAGCGTCCTGTGATCCAGGACCAACTTCCCTGGGAGAACACACGGTGAGCCTCAGGCTGTTGCAATGTCATGTTGGCCTCTGCTGCTGCAGGTTCAACCTGGATTCCGTACCCCTGCCTTCCCCCAGCCTGAGTGAGCCAGACTCCCCTAATCAGCCACTCTTAACCCTGTCCTGTCTGGGTGGGGAACAGACACCCTCAGGTGACCTACACGCAGAGACAGGGCCAATCCAAAGCTGAAGCCTAGGAGCTGTGCGAACAAAGAAGAGAAAGGGAAATTTCTCCCAGCAGCTTCAGGAGCAGCGGATTAAATCTCCACAATCAACTTGATGTGCCCTGCATCTGTGGAATACCTGAATAAACAATGAATCAATCCAAAATTGAAGTGGTGGACTTTGGGAGCAACTGTAGACTTGGGGTTTGCTTTCTGCATCTAATTTGTTTCTGGTTTTATGTTTATCTTAGTTTAGTATTTATAGCTCATTATCATTGGTATATTTATTGATTTGGTTGCTCTCTTCCTTTTATATATATATGTATTTTCATTTTTCTCTTTTTGTGAGTGTGTATATGTATGCTTCTTTGTGTGATTTTGTCTGTGCAGCTTTGCTTTTACCATTTGTCCTAGGGTTCTGTCTGTCTGTTTTTTTTTTGTTGTTGTTGTTTTAGTAGAGTTTTCAGTGCTTGTTATCATTGGTGGATTTGTTTTTTGGTTTGATTGCTCCCTTCTTTCTTCCTTTTTTTCTTTATTACTTTTTCTTTTTTAATTTTAATGACTTTCTTTTCTTTTTCTTTCTTTCTTTATTCCTTCCTTCTTTCCTTTTTTTCTTTCTTTCTTCCTTCCTTCCTTCCTTTCTTTCTTTCTTTCGTTCTTTCTTTCTTTCTCTTTCTCCCTTTTCTTCTCAGCCGTGTGGCTGACAGGGTTTTGGTGCTCTGACCAGGTGTCAAGCCTGAGCCTCTGAGGTGGGAGAGCTGATTTCAGGACATTAGACCACCAGAAACCTCCTGGCCCCAAGTAATATCAATTGGTGAGAGCTCTCCCAGAGATCTTCATCTCAGTGCTAAGACCCAGCTCCACCCAATGGCCAGCAAGCTCCAGTGCTGGATGCCCCATGCCAAACAACTAGCAAGATAGGATCACAAACAAACCCATTAGCAGAGAGGCTGCCTAAAATCATACTAAGTTCAAGGACACCCCAAAACACACAACCAGACGTAGCCCTGCCCACTAGAAAGAAAAGATTCAGCCCCCCCACCAGAACACAGGCACCAGTCCCCTCCACCAGGAAGCCTACACAACCCACTGAACCAGTCTTACCCAGAGTGGGCAGACACCAAAAACAATGGGAACTATGAACCTGCAGCCTGAGAAAAAGAGACCCCAAACACAGTAAGTGAAGCAAAATGAGAAGACAGAGAAATATGCAGGAGATGAAGGAGCAAGGTAAAAACACACCATACCAAACAAATGAAGAAGAAAAAGGCAGTCTACCTGAAAAAGGATTCAGAGTAATGATAGTAAAGATGATCCAAAATCTTGGAAATAGAATGGAGAGGATACAAGAAATGTTAACAAGAACCTAGAAGAATTAAAGGGCAAACAAAGAATGATGAACAACACAATAAATGAAATTAAAAATCCTCTAGAAGGAATCAATAGAATAACTGAGGCAGAAGAATGGATAAGTGACCTGGAAGATTAAATAGTGGAAATAACTACCGCAGAGCAGAATAAAGAAAAAAGAATGAAAAGAATTGAGGACAGTCTCAGAGACCTCTGGGACAACATTAAACGCAACAACATTTGAATTATAGGGGTCCCAGAAGAAGAATACAAAAAGAAAGTGTCTGAGAAAATATTTGAAGAGATTATAGTTGAAAACTTCCCTAACATGGGAAAGGCAATAGTCAGTTAAGTCCAGGAAGCTCAGAGAGTCCCATACATGATAAATCCAATGAAAAACTCACCAAGACACATATTAATCAAAATTTCAAAAATTAAATACAAAGAAAAAAATATTAAAAGCAGCAAGGGAAAAACAACAAATAACATACAAGGGAATCTCCATTAGGTTAACAGTTGATCTTTCAGCATAAACTCTGCAAGCCAGAAGGGAGTGGCAGGACATATTTAAAGTGATGAAAAGGAAAAACCTACAACCAAGATTACTCTACACAGCAAGGATCTCATTCAGATTCAATGGAGAAATTAAAACCTTTACAGAAAACCAAAGTTAAGAGAATTCAGCATCACCAAACCAGCTTTACAACAAACACTAAAGGAAATTCTCTAGGCAGGAAACACAAGAGAAGGAAAAGACCTACAAAAAAAACCCCATAACAATTAAGAAAATGGTAATAGGAACATACATTTAATAATTACCTTAAATGTAAATGGATTAAATGCTCCAACCAAAAGGCATAGACTGGCTGAATGGATACAAAAACAAGACCCATATATATGCTGTCTACAAGAGACCCACTTCAGACCTAGGGACACATACACACTGAAAGTGAGGGGATGGAAAAAGATATTCCATGCAAAAAGAAATCAAAAGACAGTTGGAGTAGCAATTCTCATATCAGACAAAAGAGACTCTAAAATAAAGACTATTGTAGGAGACAAAGAAGCACAGTACATAATGATCAAGGGATCAATCCAGGAAGAAGATATAACAATTGTAAATATTTATGCACCCAACATAGGAGCACCACAATACATAAGGTAAATGCTAACAGCCATAAAAGGTGAAATCGACAGTAACACAATAATAGTAGGGGAATTTAACACACCACTTTCACCAAAGGACAGATCACCCAAAATGAAAATAAATAAGGAAACACAAGCTTTAAATGATACATTAAACAAGATGGACTTAATTGATATTAATAGGAAATTCCATCCAAAAAAAAAAAAAAAAACAGATTACACTTTCTTCTCAAGTGCTCATGGAACATTCTCCAGGAGAGATCGTATCTTGGGTCACAAATCAAGCCTTGGTAAATTTAAGAAAACTGAAATCGTATCAAGTATCTTTTCCAACCACAATGCTATGAGACTAGATATCAATTACAGGAAAAGATCTGTAAAAAATACAAACACATGGAGGCTAAATAATACACTACTAAATAACCAAGAGATCACTGAAGAAATCAAAGAGGAAATCAGAAAATACCTAGAAACAAATGGCAATGAAAACACGATGACCCAAAACCTATGGGATGCAGCAAAAGCAATTCTAAGAGGGAAGTTTATAGCAATACAATCCTACCTCAAGAAACAGGAAACATCTCAAATAAACAACATAAACTTACACCAAAAGCAATTAGAGAAAGAAGAACAAGAAAACCCCAAAGGTAGCAGAAGGAAAGAAATCATAAAGATCAGATCAGAAATAAATGAAAAAGAAATGAAGGAAACAACAGCAAAGATCAATAAAACTAAAAGCTGGTTCTTTGAGAAGATAAATAAAATTGATAAACCATTAGCCAGAATTGTCAAGTAAAAAAGGGAGAAGACTCAAATGAATAGAATTAGAAATGAAAAAGGAGAAGTAACAACTGACACTGCAGAAATACAAAGGATCATGAGAGATTACTACAAGCAACTCTATGCCAATAAAATGGACAACCTGGAAGAAATGGACAAATTCTTAGAAAAGCACAACCTTCTGAGACTGAACCAAGAAGAAATAGAAAACATAAACAGACCAATAACAAGCACTGAAATTGAAACTGTGATTAAAAATCTTCCAACAAACAAAAACCCAGGACCAGATGGATTCACAGGTGAATTCTATCAAACATTTAGAGAGGAGCTAACACCTATTCTTCTCAAACTCTTCCAAAATATAGCAGAGGGAGGAACACTCCGAAACTCATTCTACGACGCCACCATCACCCTGATGCCAAAACCAAGCAAAGATGTCACAAAAAAAGAAACTATAGGCAAATATCACTGATGAACATAGATGCAAAAATCATCAACAAAATACTAGCAAACAGAATCCAACAGCACATTAAAAAGATCATACACTATGATCAAGTGGGGTTTACACCAGGAATGCAAGGATTCTTCAATATACGCAAATCAATCAATGTGATACACCATATTAACAAATTGAAGGGGAAAAAACATATGACCATCTCAATAGATGCAGAAAAAACTGTTGACAAAATTCAACACCCATTTATGAGAAAAACCTTCCAGAAAGTAATCATAGAGGGAACTTACCTCAACATAATAAAGGCCATAATGACAAACCCACAGCCAACATTGTTTTCAATGGTGAAAAACTGAAACCATTTCCCCTAATATCAGGAACAAGACAAGGTTGTCCACTCTCACTAGTATTATTCAACATAATTTTGGAAGCTTAGCCACAGCAGTCAGAGACGACAAAGGAATAAAAGCAATCCAAATCACAAAGGAAGAAGTAAAACTTTCACTGTTTGCAGGTGACATGATACTATATATAGAGAATCCTAAAAATGCTACCAGAAAACTTCTAGCACTAATCAATGAATCAGGTAAAGTAGCAGGATACAAAATTAATGCACACAAATCTCTTGCATTCCTATACACTAATGATGAAAAGTCTGACAGAGATATTAAGGAAACACTCCCATTTACTATTGCAACAAAAAGAATAAAATACCTAGGAATAAACCTACCTAAGGAGACAAAAGACCTGTATGCAGAAAACTATAAGACAGTAATGAAAGGAATTAAAGATGACACAAACAGATGGAGAGATATACCATGTTATTGGATTGAAAGAACCAACATTGTGAAAATGACTATACGACCCAAAGCAATCTATTGATTCAGTGCAATCCCTATCAAACTACCAATGGCATTTTTCACAGAACTAGAACAAAAAATTTCACAATTTGTTTGGAAACACAAAAGACCCCAAATAGCCAAAGCAATCTTGAGAAAGAAAAATGGAGCTGGAGGAATCAGGCTCCCTGACTTCAGACTATACTACAAAGCTACAGTAATGAAGACAGTATGGTACTGGCACAAAAACAGAAATATAGATCAATGGAACAGGATAGAAAGCCCAGAGACAATCCCACGCACATATGGTCACCTTACCTTTGATAAAGGAGGCAAGAGTATACAACAGAGAAAAGACAGCCTCTTCAATAAGTGGTGCTGGGAAAACTGGACAGTTACATGTAAAAGAATGAAATTAGAACACTCCCTAACACCATACACAAAAATAAACTCAAAATGGATTAAAGACATAAATGTAAGGCCAGACACTATGAAACTCTTAGAGGAAAACATAGGCAGAACACTCCTTGACATAAATCACAGCAAGATCCTTTCTGACTTACCTCCTAAAGTAATGGAAATAAAATAAAAAATAAACAAATGGGACCTAATGAAGCTTAAAAGTTTGCACAGGAAAGGAAATCATATACAAGACACAAAGACAACCCTCAGAATGGGAAAAAATATTTGCAAACAAAGCAACTGACAAAGGATTAATCTCCAAAATATACAAGCAGCTCATGCAGCTCAATATCAAATAACCCAAAAAACCAATCCAAAAATGGGCAGAAGACCTAAATAGACATTTCTCCAAAGAAGACATACAGATTGCCAAGAAACTCATGAAAGGATGCTCAACATCACCAATCATTAGAGAAATGCAAATCAAAACTATGATGAAGTATCACCTCACACTGGTCAGAATGTCCATCAACAAAAAATCTACAAACAGTAAATTCTGGAGAGGGTGTGGAGAAAAGGGAGCCTTCTTGCACTGTTGGTGGGAATGTAAATTGATACAACCACTATAGAGAACAGTATGGAGGGTCCATAAAAATCTAAAAATAGAACCACCATATGACCCAGCAATCCCAGTACTGGGCATATACCCTGAGAAAACCATAATGCAAAAAGAGTCATGTACCACAATGTTTATTGCAGCTCTATTTACAACAGCCATGACATGGAAGCAACCTAAATGTCCATGGACAGATGAATGGATAAAGAAGATGTGGTACATATATACAATGGAATATTACTCAGCCATAAAAAGAAACTAAATTGAGTTATCTGTAGTGAGGTAGATGGACCTAGAGTCTGTCATAGAGAGTAAAGTAAGTCAGAAAGAGAAAAACAAATACCATATGCTAACACATATATGTGGAATCTAAAAAAAAAAAAAAATGGTTCTGAAGACCCTAGGGGCAGGACAGGAATAAAGATGAAGATGTAGAGAATGAACTTGAGAATATGGGGAGGGGGGAGGGTAAGTTGGGACAAAGTGAGAGAGTGGCATGGCCATATATACAGTACCAAATGTAGAATAGATAGCTAGTGGAAGCAGCCGCATAGCACAAGGAAATCAGCTCGGTGCTTTGTGTCCACCTAGAAGGGTGCGTTAGGGAGCCTTGGAGGGAGACGCAAGAGGGAGGAGATATGGTGATATATGTATACATATAGCTGATTCACTTTGTTATACAGCAGAAATTAACACACCATTGTAAAGCAATTATACTCCAATAAAGATGTTAATTAAAAAAAAAGTTGGACTTCCCTGGTGGCGCAGTGGTTGAGAGTCCGCCTACCGATGCAGGGGACACAGGTTCGTGCCCCAGTCCGGGAAGATCCCACATGCTGCGGAGTGGCTGGGCCCGTGAGCCATGGCCGCTGAGCTTGTGCGTCCGGAGCCTGTGCTCCGCAACCGGAGAGGCCACAACAGTGAGAGGCCCGTGCACAGCAAAAAGAAAAAAAAAAAAAAAAGTTGTTATCGGAGAATACACAGCCAAAAAATATAGAAAAATATTCTAGTTTATGTCATAAAATTAATTATTAAAATATTATTTTTCTGGATTTAGGGATGTTTGTGATATTTTTCAGCTTTTCAAAGTTTGTAATTTATTGTCATTTCTTTTCTTATTCTATACGAATATTCATTTTTCACCTTAAGTGTTTTAAATTCATAAGTTTTTATTCCTTTTCTTAAAAGATGCTCCCAAATTGTGTTAGCATCAGGCGTCACAAAACCTGGGCCCACCCTTGTACCCACCCCACTCTCTCAGCATCATTTACATACAGAACTTTTTATTTTACACTATTTTTGTCTTCCTATAAGAAGCTGACAGAGCCTCCCCAAAGGCTTTCTAGTTCTTCCTTTCTTGGAAAAAAGAGACATACCCTGAAAATTTAGCTTGGGATGTTGATCCCAGGGCAGCCAGGCAGTAGTACTCAGTGTTCCCTTGTGTCCATTTGTCTTACAGATGGGGGTTGGGGGTTGTATTATCACAGCTTTCACATCTTCTCATCTGAGACATGTGATCTGAGCTGAGTCACAAGACTGGCTATGAGAACTGGTTCCTTAGTATGCACACCTGCAGGTCCAGTAACTAGCTCTCCAGCTGGGTTGGGGCACATGCCCTGCCACCTTAACAAGATTTATGGTGGCTTCTCTCTAAGCCTTCCCCTTAGCAGAGGGCCTCTGCATGTACTCTTTAGACTCAAGCTCTCATTCGTGGAAATCCCGGCCCCTAATCATGGTCCCTAGTACTTGGAGCACAAATGACTCAATAGAACTGGGATCGGCGACATTTCCTCCAGGACACAAGCACATTCAGACACTAACTCTCACAAACTCTAAGCTACATTTCATTATTAATTGTACTTAATGCTAAGTAAGTTTGGGGTATAGTAACTATTTTTCTGAATTGAAAATTAGGGAAAACAGTTCAAAAAGTTTGAGTGTCCCTATGGGGATTATGGAAATAAATACTTAAAATCTGAAGTGTCCTGAAAAATCCAGAAAACATGTAATCAAAGAGCAGTTTGCTGGTGTTTTAAATGACCCCAGGTTGTTGTGCATTTTAAATAAGTTCGGCTGCCCTTCACAAGTCCTCTCTTCCTTTGCTGTCAGGCCATTTCTAGGGCCTGCCAGCTAATAGCCTTTCTTCACAGTAGAGGTTGTGGTCTTAAGAATGAGTCTGGAACCAGGCTGTTTGGGTGGAAATCTCAGATCTGTCACATAAGAGCAGGAAAGCCTGGGTAAGTTTCTTAACCTTTCTGCTCTTCAGTTTTCTTTTTTCTTTTTTCTTTTTTGGGAC
The DNA here is from genome assembly GCF_059928025.1 of Delphinapterus leucas. Classification (NCBI taxonomy): domain Eukaryota; kingdom Metazoa; phylum Chordata; class Mammalia; order Artiodactyla; family Monodontidae; genus Delphinapterus; species Delphinapterus leucas. The sequence continues at coordinate 112,564,811 of NC_143129.1, forward strand.
GCGGGCCTCTCACTGTCGTGGCCTCTTCCGTTGCGGAGCACAGGCTCCGGACGTGCAGGCTCAGTGGCCATGGCTCACGGGCCCAGCCGCTCCGCGGCATGTGGGATCTTCCCAGACCGGGGCACGAACCCGTGTCCCCTGCATCGGCAGGCGGACTCTCAACCACTGCGCCACCAGGGAAGCCCTGCTCTTCAGTTTTCTTATGTATGTAATGGCAGATAATAATAGCACCTACCTCGTGAGGTTGTCATGAAGATTAAGTGAAATAAAGCTGCTTAGAAACAATGCCTGGAAAATAATGGATGCTCAATAAATGTTTGTTATTGTTATTCTCTTTCTCATTTGTTATTTCAAATCTGCTAAGGATTAGGAAACCAGATAACCAGGCTTATTCAAACTCTAAATAAGATAAAATGAAACAATCTTTGAGTGAATGCTTAACCAACTAGCTTATAAGGAAAGGCAGCATTACTGCAGCTGGCCCATTCAGGCAGGAAAAAGCTTTAATGAGGCATCATTCTGTTAAGAGGCACTGCTTACCTGACCTGCGTTTTTCTGATCAACAGAATCTTGACTCTTATTATTGGTCTAGAGAGAATTTTAATGTTATATATAAAAGTATTCTCTAACTCAGGTTTTTATAATGGAAATGGCTCAGCCTGAAATATGAGCACATAACTTATAAGTGTATTAAACAACAATGCTCAGAACAAACTTTAATGTTCTGTGTGGTTTTGATGTTGATCTCTAATATTCTATGTCCAGGAAATGGTGATACCCTTAGTCAGTGGTGGGTAAAGAAATGTCTCTGTCCTTATTCAGTTTAGATTCTTCTTCCATCATCTGGGTTTTCACAAGCTTCAGCAGTTCTTTTCATCCATTCTAGCTCTCCTTCCTTCTTGTTTTTCCAGAACAGCCCCACGTAATGCTGAAATTTCCAGTGCACAGTCAGCCTCAGCCTAATTCTGAGACAAGGTTCTGTCTCTGAGATGAAAGTCAGTGGAGATTATGATGTACAATACATAGCAGTCTCTCAGTAAATATTAAATGAATGGATAATTCCTCTGGTTTTCGGTGGGAAGAGAATAACACACATGGTCTAGAAAAATGACCCTCAATTGCGCAGAAATCAATGGCCCTAAACTGTTGCGTTTCCTATGCCACACTATCAAACAGCATCCTGGCTCTTCCAGCCAGGACCTGCACTGTTTAATGCATACACAAAACCATTGATGCATGAAGCCATCTACAAACCAACCCTGTGGCACTTGTTCTGGTGGGTCAGAGGTATTTTTTGCTTGGAACAATGTGACTGGATGGGTCACATTGTTCAGTAGCAGATTACAGATAGGAGGGCAGCTAATGTAGTTATTAAGCATATTAAAGTCTGTTTAAGTTGAATTTCTTATGTATTTTGCTTGAAATTCTGAACTTTTGTCTATGATCAACCTTTTCTCACAAAGCTTTAAGTTTACAAGCATAAAATGCACTAATAGCAATGTAGTTTTGTTAAATTTTCTCTACTAGAGACTATAATAAATGTACAAACATCCGATAAAGAAAAAGAAACGAGAGCAGTTAATAAGTAACCTAAAATCCAGACTAAATTCAAAACAAGCTTAAAGGTTTGCCATGAGTGGAAAAATATAAAATTTAATTGCTCCATCTAGTGGTAAACTTTAGTGAAGACTTTATGACTTTAGTGAAGAGATTTTATAATAGCTTTTCATGGCGAAGATTTTATTCAAATTTGGTCTAGTAAGCATTTAATAGACTCACCATCTTATTATGCCACTTAATTGACAAAGAATTATTCCACATAAAAAGAAAACATCACTACCTAATCTAACTAGACCTAAAGATGTATTTGCTAACCAAGTCAAATTTCAAATAATTATTTCTTCCTCAATCAGTCTAGGAACTAGCACTGATATCTATGTCTATACCTACATTTAAAATCCATATATTATCCTGGAAATATAAGAAAATTTAGGGCTAGCCTGGATTAGTAGGAGAGAAATGCTAGTAGGAAGATCAGCCCTTCTGAAGTTAAGAGCATGAATTTGACTCAGGCTTTAATAAGGCCTAAAAAGTGTTCTGAGTTGTGTGGAAAATATCAATCTAGTTTAAAGGTATTTAGAAATAAAGATTACATGTGTACTTGAATGTAATAAACTGTGGTTAAGATGGGCTTCAGGTCAGGCTACTTGGGTTCAAATTCTGGCACCAGCACTGATTAGCCAGAGAGGCCTTTGTGTCTCAGTTTCTTCATCCATAAAATGAAAATAATACTACCCCTCTCATGGAGGTTAAATTAGGTACTGCATGGAAAGCACTTGGGACTATCTCTGACACAGAATAAATACTCAGTGAAATTTTCCTAGTATTATTACTGCCTTTTGTGTATTTGTGGATTTCTGGGTGTTGATTTGGTGGGTAATTGAATTGTGACAAGCATTCAGGTATCCATTTGGCAAGCCCTTGGGAATCTCTTGCTTCCCCGAGTCAGTGAAGTGTTCCCACTGAGGGAGGGTCTCTTCATTGCAATATCTTAAGTGTGACAGCACCCAGGTCCCATCCTGCAACATTATTTATATAGTCAGTCATTCACTTTCCAAATCCAGGTTTCTCTCCCAGGATTTCAGCACTCACCTGGAAAGCAGAGATGGTGTGCTTGCTCCTGGGCATTCCCAAAGTCTGATAATTTCCTCCTCAAATCTTCAAAACCATGGTGTGGCACTAAAGCCAAACTTTCCTGAAGGCAAATTTATCAGAAAAAGAAGGACAGTTTCCATAAAGCTACTTGCATACGTATTCCAGGAAAATAGCACACTGGGTTGACTAAGTTAGACCATATTTTCTTTGGAAATGTGTCTGCCATGAACATACCTTCCTTGGGAAGGTGTCTACCATGAACATACCTTCATTCTTCCTGGATCTATTTGCAGATTCCCTTAGGAGCATAGACTATGGCCATGCCTAGTTTTAAATCCTAGCTCCACCATTTAATAGTAGATAACCTTGGATAAATTATTGACCTCTGTGGGCCCTTGTTTATTTTTTTGTAAATGGGAAATCATTTTACCTATCTCAAAAGTTGTTCTGCAAAGTGAATGAACTAATTTATATAAAGCACTTAGAATAGTGACTGGTAAGTAGTAAGTGATATAGGGGTTAGTTGTTACAGAGTTGTTTGAAGATACTCATTCTGTGGAGCACGAATGTTGTTTCTTTCTAGAAATTCCAAATTCAACATAATCTAAAACATTCTTTCGCTTTCACCTTTTGTGACATTTTTCCATATACTCTGGTCTTGAACTTTTTTTGCCTCTTTCCAGTCATTTATTTCTAATTTTTCATCTTAGATGGTTTTGTACACTTCAGAAACTCTTTTCTCTTGTTAACACATTTTTCTCTAACCCTTTTACTTCTTACTAGGGAATTCCTCAAAGACATGACCTATGTTTATTCTTATATATTTCTGATGTCTTGTATAGGGATAGAGCCACAGGAGGTGCACAATAAACATGCATGAATAAAATATATAGAAAAACCAGCTTGTATTTGCACCTGAAGCTAAGCACTGCACTAAGTGTTTTATGTAGCATGGCCTCACTAAATGGCACCAAGAATTTTGGGGGTAAATTTTATTAGTTTCATTTTACAAATCAGGAAGCTGAGTTTCAGAAAATATAAATTACTTGCTCAAGGTGTCGCTGTTAATGACCAAAGCCCCTTTCTCCTGAAAAAGCCCCCTATTGGTTATTGAACAACTCCATTTTTTATTCCTCTTAGTACGTCAGTTTAGGATGGGGCCACAGATCTTTGGTCTACTATCTCCTGCAGGCAAGTGCCTTTGCTGAACTTCCCCAGAGAACTACACATTTCAGAGGCTGTATTTCTTGTGCGAGGGTATGAGCTGTGTCCAAAAGAACAGATCTGACTTAACTCCATCCCAGTATTGTCAGTCAGAAAAGCTAACCCAGTGTTGACAGGTACTCTGATTTTTCAAGAGCATTTGGAAATCTTGAGTTTTGTGTTTAACCTCTAAATTCAAAACCTGAATTTTAAATGTTGACCCAAATTTTAAAAGAACACTGTGCAGGCCAAACAAAACAGGACTATGGGCCAATCTAACCCTTGGGCACCATTTGCAATCTCTGACCCATACATTAAAAATGGCCAAGCTCTTGGTTTCTCTGCTCTGCAACTAAGTCCCAGGTCCAATGACATGCACAGACATGATCTGCAAACAGTTGTCACTGGCCTTAGGACCATGTGGCCAACATCAGGGGCCTATAGCTCATTTATCAGCAAATAGACTGCTGTGTAGAATTTTTAAAAAATGATCTATTTTACCTTTTCCTTTCCTTCTCTTCTTTTTGATGCTGCTTGTGACTGGGAGCCTGATCATTCCTATCTGTAGCAAACTCAAGCAAGTTCTTGACCTGGAATACTTCCTTGCCTCTTTGGGGTTCCTAAGTAAGCATTTAAAAATTGTAATTATCTGTGAAGAAAAACAACTTTTCATAGTAAATCATTTGATGGAGTAAGAGGTTAAATAGTAATAACTGAATCTCTTAGAAGGTTTAAAAATAAAAAATAAAAAAGAGGCAGAGAGAAAAGAAGAGAAAATAGGCCAGCATCCGGGTTCTAGTCACCACCTTGAATAGGTAGGCTTCTAAATCTTCCTCTCTTCCTCTCTGTCCCTGACTTTTCTTCAAATCTTCCTAGTCCTTTAACTGTCCAGGTTATACCCCAAGCTCCACAAGTATAGAGACCTTGTCTGTCTTGTCACAGCACTAGCCGAGGCTTCAGCACATTGCCTTAACACAAAGTAGGGGTTCAATAGATATTTGTTGATTGACTCCTGGATGTATCCCCTTGTATGTCATCCTGCCACCCCAAATCTACTATGTCCAAATCTAACGTGTCTCCAAATCAGCTCCCTTCTGAATATCCCTGTTCCCATGAATGGCATTATTATTTTCTTATTCACACAGGCTTTGAGTCACCTTTGAGATCCCCATTTTCCCCGTCCTATCAGTCACCAGAACCTGTGAATCCTCTGTGAATGATGTCCTCTTGGCCTCTCTGTCCTTCCCTTCCTCTCCACATCACTCTAGTTCAAGCCCTTGTGACCTCACGCCTCCAGGGACTACTGCAAGAGTTGCTTAACTCATCTCCACAGGTCTTGTGTCTTCCCCTCCCTAATCTGTCCTGTTTTTCACAGAAAAACAAATTTTTGAGGATTTTAGTCCCTTACTAAAAAGCCATTGTGGTTTCCAAAGTTAGCTCTTCATTATAGACCAGCCACAACTTATTCACACCTAATACTCCAGTCTTAATTTCCATTATGCCCTTACCTAAATCCTCTGCTTTAGTCAGAATGGTTCCATTGGCACTTCCTGAAAATGCCAAGCACCGACTTTCTTTTTCTTTTCTGCTTATGATATTTTCTTAGCTTCTTCCAGTTAAGTAAATCTTAACTTAAATTTCTGTTCTATACTAGTTTTTTTTGTGAGACAAAATCTTGTCTTCCTCCCTCCCTCCCTCTCCATCCTCCTTCCTTTCCTTCTTTTCTCCTCCCCACCACCGTTTCTCTTTCTTTTCCCCAACATGAATTTCTCTGACACTCTACCACACTCATTCTATCATGAATATGGAATTCCATATACTGTTTTGTAGAAAAGCAGTCGAGTATAGTGGTCTGACATATAGACTCTGGAGACAGGCAACTGACTTCAAATCCTGATGCTACCGCTCACTATCCTGGTGCCTTCAGTCAAGTTGCTAAACCTCTCTGCACCTTAATTATTTCTACGCTACATTGAGATAAAAATAATGCCTATCTAACAAGATTTCTGAGAGGATTAAATGAATCATTGCATGTAAAACAATGCCTGGCACAAGGTAATCACTAAATGATGATGATGGTCGTGGTGATGGCGATGTTATTTGTTCTTTTATGTGTACTTTATTTTCCCATAACTGATTCGTAAACTCTTTCAAGTCAGACATTTGCACAGAGGAGACTCACAGTGGGAGAGTGTGATGCAGAAGCTTATGGTGGTCAGGAGAGCAGGCATATCAGATTAGATAGGTCTCACAACTTCTTTGAGACCCCCCATTTGCTTATGTGTAAAATGGAAATATTATTTCTTGCATTTATATAGTGTATTAGAGTGTTTCATGTACAACTCATTTATTATCTGCCTACTTACCTCACGTATAAGATAATTTACGTGAAACACGTTGGAAACTGAGGCATGAAGATGTAAACTGTATTACCAAGGTGCTCAATAAGTGCTTTTTGAAAAATGGGATCAAATATTTGTCTTTCTCTCCCCTCCCCTCAGTGTAAACTCCCTATAAAAAGGATTAGAGTTTCTTTTTGATGTTTTCAGGCAATAATGTTCTGATCTTGTTATGGAGCACCCTCCCACCCTCTCCCCAACCTTCCAGAAAAGCATTATTTCTTTTAGAAGGGCAAGTGGTGATATGAATAGAGGCACCTAGTATACTGGTGCCTGGAAAATAGTAGGAATGAAGAAATATCTTAAAATAATCTTCTAACTCTTGCTCTATAGAATTTAGTTTTCTGTCTACTGTTTATCAGAGTGATTATAATCTCTTTTCTGAGGTAAAAAGAGAAGCTAGACTTAAAGAAAGGGGAGTAGAGAAAGTGAGGTATAGAAAACCCAATAGTCATCAGGGGAGAGAGGAAAATCAGAAACCAGAAACCGACATAAGGACAATAAAGGTATTAGATTAAAAATGAATAAAAGGTAGAGCCATATAAAATGAATATATTTTTTAAGGCAAGAAACTGCGACTCATTTAGTCTTTGAGAAGCAGAATATTATCAAAAAACATAGTAAAAATAATGAGTACAGAAGGGTATATGATATGGCCAGCTGTGGGAATTTCTAGGCTGGCTTCTGTGCTAATTATGAAATATCCCAGCTCTCATTCCATATTCAAACTAAGCATCCATAAACTTCTCTCTCTAGCAGGATGAGACATAGGAAGTATTCAAATACCAAAGTATCTATGGAAATAAGAGGAACAAAGAATTCTTGAAAGTCTCTAGGTAAAGATAAAAAGAAAACAGAATAAAGATCTCACAGCAGGGTCTTGTGACAGATCTCCAAATCAGGAAGTCAGGGAAGATGAAGTGGAACAAAGCCAAATCTCCACATCCAGGGAGATGGACCATAGATTTCAACTACCCAGTTAACTTTCAGATAACTCACTCAGGAGAACAGAGCTGGAAACATATAAAACGTAAGTTTAATTCTCTCAGTAAATGATGCAAAAAGAGTTGCAAGAATTTTGAAAACAGTCTTACATTTGGAAAAAGATTTTATAGACTGTCTGAATGTCTTAAATAACCTGGAGAAGAATGATCCTGAATTAGCCAAATTCTAAGTATGAACATCATTCCAAAATGTTAGGAAACCAAGCTTAACTTGCTTATAAATTTGATGGGTTAAGAAAAAAAAATATCAAAAAAATTTAAAGGAAGATTATAGATTTGTGTCATACCAAATAAAAGGCAAGAGGTACTTGTAAATATATATTTAATATAAATGACTTATTGGATCCCTGTTTTCTTATTATAGTCTGAAATTAGCTGTGAGTTTTGTGATGTATGTTATCTGTGTCTGCATCCCCCCCACCCCCCAAATCTGGAAGTTTCCACATGGTTTCCTATCCTCTTATCTGGCGTGTTCACAAGGTCTCTTGAGGCCTAGGCTTGTAATTCTCGCAATGTCACTTCCTCCTCATTCAGTCAGAGCAAATCTCAAGGCCAGCCCCTATTCAAGGGATGGGGAAATTTCCTCCTCTTCATGAGGCTAGATAGAAAGAATTGGTGGCTAATTTTCATCTATCATAGGTGTTTAACTCAATTACAAAATGGGGTAAGAGGTATGAAAGGATTGGACTTAAATGGAAAACTCCTGAATCACTGCAGAGTGTTACTGTCATGTAGCTGACCCATTGTTCCTTCTCTCCTTCTCCAGGGTCTTTTTGGCAGGTATGCTATTGAGGAAGTTCAAGACAGGATACTGCAGAGCATACCGAGACAACTGGAGCATGTTTGGGGCTTTGGCCACTACCTATTTGTTCCTTGCTATTCAGTATTTCATGTATGAGTCTGTTACCAATTCAATGATGCATAAATTGAATCGGATTTCAGAAAGGAAGATTTTTCTGTGTGCCGTAAATCTTGTGATAATGTTTGTCATTAACTCAAGTACTGATCCATAGTGCAAAGGAAATTTACACTCCAACACAGTAAGACAACTTTTTGCCTTCTTAAATCTTGGTACCAGCAGTCCTAAAGAAAATAGTTGAAAAGGAAAAGTTACGGTTGAATTACCTTATTTATTTAGCTGTGACATCCTCACAAGAATTCAACAGTGACAATGAGCCTGAGTGGACACCTCTTGTGGTGGATCCACAGTGCAGGGTTCCCCTTCTCTGAGGAGCTGCCAAGATGCACAGATAGGGCCTCTCTTTTCCCCCACCCTGACAGCCATCTCAATGTTAGGAAAGTGTCCCCTGGACCGTGGCTTATTGTTTCTGGTCTGTCATCTCACCTAAGGCGAGCCCATCAATTTGTTTCTCCCATGAACTGGAAATGTTGCTAGAAGAGCATCAGTGTTATTGGAAGTTCTTGGTAGCTGAGACACATTGCAGTGCTCTGAGAGAAAAGCCCACAGCCTCCTACAGAAGAAATACATGGAGTTGCCCTAGTTCCTACCCTTTCTGAGCCTTGGTTTAATTCTTCCTTAGATTCTGTAAGATATTCCAGTATTCTTGCAACCAATTCCCTGTTTTTGCTCATACTACTAGAGTTGGTTTCTATGACTTGTTATCAAAAGAAACTTAGCTAACACAAGATGGCCACAACCATGGCTGAATGGTTGGAAGAAAATGGTTTATCTGTATGCCATTTCATTGATTCATTCAATAGTCATTTATTGAGGACCTATTATATGTCAGTCACAGAGATAGGCACACAAATAAGACAGGAAGAGGTGTGGGGAGACAGTCCTGCAGACATAGGATTACACTAAATTGTGATAATGTTCTGGTAGAGAAGCTTACAAAGTGAAGTGGGAATACAGGTGAGAGTATGAATGAACTCTCTGGAGAGGTTGGGGAACTGAGGTTAATCAACTTGGAGAAGGATATAAGCTAAGGACTAAATCAAAGTTATACAGAAAATTCAATCTCATTACATTACAGTGGCAGCAAATGAAGAATTTCTACATAGAGGCTGAAGACCAGCTGTTCTCAATGTCGACTCAGCTCTGCCAAGTGGAAACTGATTTTAACAGCAGCATGAGAGACTTAGATTATATGTGGAAGAATTTCCTGACAGTGAGAGGTGTTAATGTTGGGAGATTTTAGAATCTTCTCTGGAGGTTTAAAAAATAACATAGCTCTTCATCTGCCTGGGATAGCATTATTGTCATGTTGTCTGAAAGTAGGGAAATGGAAGATAATAGCCCAAGGTCGTTTCCAGCTTAGAGTTTTTATAATTCTGTCACTTTTAAGAAAAACTTCATTGAATCAATGAAAAAAATAAAAGGCAGAAATGTAATACAAAAAATGGGAAAATAATCAAATTGTTAATTCTCTCTTGGGTCAGGAGTAAGAAAGAAGTGAAGAGACTCAAAAGCTTAAGTATTTGTTAATTTAGAAATTATTTTGAAATCACATAGTCTATTGGTTGTTCTAGAACTTCCTGCTTGGGGCTCAACTAGCTATAAACTAATAGAGGGTCCTGTCTTTTCCTTCCCAATTCAGAGTGGTTTAGTTTCCTTCAATTCACTTCACAATGAATCTCGTCTTGTAGATTTTGTATATGTTTATAAATTTCTTTTGATTGTGAACTGAAGCAAATTTACAGAATAAAACAGTCAAATGAACATTAGCTCTTTACATCACTCAAAATTTACATCCGTCCTTTTAAAGTTTAGCTACATACATTCTATTTATAGAATTTTTGAATTCTGCTTTCTTTCACAAGATTGGTTTCACTTATACTCTTTCATGGGTTGATGTATTCCCTATACTTGCCACACTTAATAGCACTTTAGCACATTACTGTGAATCCATAGATTTTGATATATATAATAAGTGGGGTAGCTAGAGCTGAGTGGGAGGACAGATGCCCTGGGAGCATCTGTCCCAGGGCATCTGTGATGGGATGAAATTAGCTCATCCAGCTAATCCTTTTTCCCTTCCACCCTCCCTCTCTTTCTCCTTCCCTCCCTTCCTTCCTTCCTGTCTCTCCCCATCCCTCCCTCCTTCTCTTTCTTTCTTCCTGTCTCCCTCATCTCCCTTTCTTCCTCCTTCCCTTCTTTTCTTCCTGTTTCCCTCTCTCCTTCCTTTTCTTCCAGTTAAAGAGACTAGCAGGAGCTTAACATTAGAGCATGTGTTCAGAGGATTATAGGTCTAATTGAGCTAAAGTTAAGATATACAATTAGAAAATAAAATTGGAAAATTAAGTTAGGTAAAATTATGTAGAATTTGTTAAACCACAGGGTTTAGTTTATTGGTTGGATTTGGGAAACAAACACAGCATTTGGAAGATAAGCATGGAAGTGGTGTATAGTGGAAGGCTACTGAGAATGGTAATCACTTTAAAGAGTCAGTTAAAGTAGGGAATCATTCAAAATGATACATTAACATTTTACTTTATATTAAAACCCAAAGATGTACATATATGCACCAATATTTTGATGTTAGGTTAAGACCTTATTTTGTTCTAAGTTTTTTTTTTGTTTTTTGCTACAACCATAACTGTAATGCATTGCCTGTGATTTCCAGTTTTGCTTTCTTGAAAGCCAAAGAAAAGTTTAAAGATACTTGCAAAACAATCTTAGTGTACTATCCCTTAAGATTTTAATTTTTTCCCCCAATCTTTTATGCTTGTCTCACCTACACTTACGATGACAGCAATTTTTTTTAGCAACTGCTTTTATCTAGTCTTACCAAAGCATTCCACTTAAATTTCATTAAAGAAATTTCTCTTTTTTCTCACACATACTTCATCAGTTTACAAAATTTTTATTTCAGTAGAGCAATTAGTAATGAAAACACACCACAAATTGATTCTTGATAAGCATAAAACTTAGCTGATGTCAGAGATTCACCCCATGTAGTGTTAATTCCCTTTCATTCATGGGGTATGCATGTATGGGTACTGTAGCATCTGGGCTTTGATATCAATACAGAAGCCTCAAGGTAACAAGTGAGAAGTGTGCAACATGGGGATGAGGTAAGGGTTGTGCCTGCATGAAGTCAATCACTGCAGTAGTAGTTCAAAGAGACTGTAAGGCTGAGACGGGCAAGCTTGAGACACACACTAAAATGGTATGTATACCATTCATGTTCTATACATGGATCTTTCTTCAGTTCTAAAACATTTCCTGCCATTTTATCTTCAAATATTACATCTTTCTGATTCTCACTCTTTTGAAATTTCTATTGACTGTCTGTTGGAATTTCTCACTTTATCCATAATTTCTCTTGATTCTGCTTTCATGTATTTCATCTCTTTTTTCTCTAAACTGCATTTTGAGTGATTTTCTAGGTTCTACCTTTTAATTCATCAGTTCTCTCTTCAGCTGTGTCTACTTTACATTTCAACCTATCCATTAAGTATTTAATTTTAGTGCTTGTATTTTTCACTCCCAGAATTTTTATTTCATTATCTTAAAAAGTCTATCTGTTGTTTTATAGAAGCACAGTTCTTTTATTGCCTTATTATATTCTTCTTTTATAATTTTAAACACTTCATTTATTTTGAAGTTTATTTCAGATTTTTATTTTTCTCTAGTTCTTAAAGATAAAAATCCTGTTTTTTTTTCTTTTTTTTAATGTGGATTGTTACTTCGTGCAAGTTGTTTTTCATAGGAATCTTGGGTCCTGGAGAGCTTCTTATGAACAGTTTCAAGTTTGCTTTTACTTTTAAGAGTTCCATCTGTTCTGGACCAGGTTTTTTATGTCAACTTCCTAGCTTAGGATACCTCACCATATAGGTAGTTTGAATTCAGACCACATGCCTCTGTGCAGCTTAGACCATGGATTTAATATTTTTTAGAAGTTTTTAATCTCCTGCACCACAGAGAGAACTGCCTCTAGCATAGATGAACCTATTCGAGGTCCATCTCACATAGTGAGCTGCCTTCCTCACTCCTAGGCTCATGCATGTAGCTCAGGCCCAGGTCCCCGAGGTCAGGTATCTGAGGCTTAGACATCTCTGTCCCTCAGGTAGGTATTAAAGACCCAGCCCCCAGGCCTCTTTTTTTTTTTTTTTTCTAATTACCTTGTAAAGTTTTGGCTTCAGTTTCTGCTTACAGCTCTCATTTTGAATTCTGTCTTTATTTCTAACCCCTAGATAGTTTTTGTTTCTTGCTCACAATTTATCTATGCATTTAAAGTTTGCCATTTTTGTTAAATTGTGTCCAGAATTTCTGTGTTTAGAGCCAGGGCAGGGGTGTCAAGAGTGGGGCAGAAGCAGGGAGTGCGGAGACTTCCTCATCAATGATCTGTTTCCATGTACGAACCTTTTTACCTCCTTGACAAGGTTATCCAGTTTAGGGATCTGTGACTTGTTCATCATGGTATCCCCAATACTTAACATAGCTTTAGGTTCCATAAATAATAATACCTAGCATGTTCCAGGTGCTAAGCAAAGTATTTTCCTATCATATATTATTTAATTCACCAGTGCAAAATACTAGAAATTGTTATTGTCGTCTCCATTTTGCAGAAGAGGAAACTAAGACTTAAAAAGTTTCAGTAATTTTGGCAGATACAATCAATAGATGACAAAGTAAGATCAGCACCCAGGTCCTACAGAAATGCTTAAAGCCTAAATGATGGTGCACTGCCAGCCTCTCCAATCTTTCTCCAAGGGGGCCTTCCCAGGAAAGTGTGCCATTCCTTATTCCTTGATGACATTATCCAGGTTGTTAGTTTTCTGACATTTGATTATATAGCTTATTCCACCTTATATCTTTGTCTCTGCCCCCAAAGAGCGCAGGACTTTAAATTACATATGATTTCTAAAGGCAGAGGAAGACTAGATTAAGGTTGGTGGACTATAGTGTAGATTTTTTCCTTGGTGCCCAGTTCAAATAGTATCAGGGAGGTGAGCACTAAATAAATATGCTCCAGGACTGAGGTAATTTAATAGAGTTTACGTGGGGAATTTACAATCTCCTTTCACCTTTCCTGTGAAATTAATTCTATCTCCACCTACTTTTTTCTTAATACCCAAACCTCTCAGTCAAAGAGAGACCTTCTCTCCTGTACCTTCAATCTCTTCTTATTGATTCCATCCCAATGACATTTAAATGTGTTAAATCTTTTCTACTAATTCAAACACAAACCTTGGGCACCTTCTCAGATTCTCCTGGTTACTTTCTTTACAAAGACACTGCTTGCTCCTGGACCTTACTGTTACCACTGCCATCACTAGCACCTTTACTCTCCTTTGCTGAATTCTCTGAACAGGCTGCAGTCTGAGTTGGAGCCTTAGGCCTGCCTGGCTCTCCTGGCTCACACACTGAGTCCTCTGTTCCAGGGTGCCCTTAATGTTTCATTCAGATCGGGTTAAAAACTATACTATGGGCACGGGATTTAACTTCCTGATGACTGCGAAGGCCAGATGATATAGCCTGGAATGTGAAGGAGTAAGTTGCCTATGGGATGAAACTTCACCATTGAGATTCAAGAGTAGGAAAGGATAAAATAAATTCCCAAATCTTTCCCCTTTGCAGACAACTCTGAGGTGTGATTTCTTCTAACAGCCTTTCAAAAAGCCCTGCAGATATACCTGCTGAGCAGCCCATGTTTCTTTGTGGATCATTATAAATTGGCAATCAGTTCTTCAAGCAGCTCATCACATTGCTTTGCATCTCTCCTTGTCTTATTTCCCACTTTCCTTACCCTTACTTCCCTGGACTTACATTTCACAAATAAAGAAAAGTGTTTTAATCCTTACTTCAGGCTCTGTTTCCTAGAGGACGTGGGCCAAGATACTGATTATAAAAAAGTTGTCCTCAATCCCACATCTTCCTCCATCCATTCCACTTATATCTCTCTTCCTTTGAAACTTTTTGAAATAGACTTTTTTTTACTCTTTATCTCTGTTCTCTTATCTGCCATTCATTCTTCAGTCTAGATTCTCTCTACCATTTCTCTAAAAGTGCTTTCACCAAGATCAATAATGATCTGTTATTCTTAAATCCAAAGGATAATTTTCAGTCTTTATCTTACTTGATCTGCCTGTAGCACTTGACACTTACCTTACCTCCTTCCAACATTGTCTTGCCCTGAATTCTAGACAGCGCACTCTTAGTTTTTATCTTACCATTGTAGCTGCTCCATCTCAGTCACCTTTTATATGTCTTGTAAATATGTCTTGATGTTTCCCAGGGTTCTGTCTTCAGCCCCCTCCCCTTCTATCCCCTCTCTTTCTCTTCCCTCCTCTCCTCTCCTCTTCTCTTCTTCTCTGGTATAAACTATTCCTGGGCAGTATCATTCATTCACATAGCTTCAAGTGCCATCTATATGCCAGTAACTTCCAACACTATATTTTAAATTCAACTTTCTTTCTTGAGTACCAGATTTTTAGAAGTTTCTAATTGTCTACTGGATATTTCCATATTCTCTCTTTAATGTCCTATAGGCTCCTGAAACATGCCCCTAAATGAAATTCAGTGTTTTCTTCCCAACTGAATTTGTTCCTATTCCTGCCTTCCCTGTGTCAGTGACTGGTACCTCCATTCCCAAGCCAGAAATTAGCTGTCATCCTCACTCATCCACAACTTCAACTCCCATTAGGGTAACTAATTCTTCTCAGTTTTCCCAGGACTTTCTGGGTTTTAGTGTAAAGGGTCCCACATCCATGGAAACTGGAATGGCTTGCCTGGAGTTGTCCCCATTTTAAAACTGGAAGTCTCACATCTTGGGAATCCCTCAGTCCTGGGCAAACCAGGGAGGCTGATCGCCCCTTCCCTCTCATCCAGTCAATCATCAAGATCCACTGACTCTAACTTTTTAATATGTCCAGTTGTCCAGTTCTCTCCATTTCCACTGCTGCCAGTACAAGGCTGTAACATTTCTTGTCTGGGTTGCTGCAAAGCTTTGTAACTTTTCTTTGCCTCTATCATTGCTTCCTCTACCCCATTCTCTGAATTGCTGCTAATCTTTTTAAACTACAAACCTAATGATGTCATTCTTCTGCTTCAATCTTTTTAACTGTTCCCTATTTGCCCTGAGATAAGATGCACACATTTTTAGATAGCTCACATGATCTCTCATAAAATCACCCTGCTTATTCTTCCAGACTCATTCCTTCTCACTGTCCTCTTACAATTTATAGAAGCCCAGAGGCCAGCTGTCTCCTCTATAAAAGCAACCTTTGTTTTTATCTTACACCCATGTGGACATAGAACTCTTACATGTCTTCACATTCTGTTACCAAATCCATTTTTACAAAAGTCCTAGTGAGAAACACAGAATTCACAGGGGAGATGAGGGAATATTCTATCATATGTGGTATAGTAACAACCTCCAATTCACCATTTGACATTTTTTCCCCAAAGTTTCTTTTCTGCTGTGGCATTCTTAGGAAATTTCTTTTTCTTTGTCTCTACTTTTCCCCCAAGGTATACAGTCTTCCTGGATCTACCTGATAGGATCTACCTATCATGCCTGCCCCCTACCCCAGCTCTTTACACTCATCCCTTTATTATACTGAGCAATTTGGCTTTGCCCCAGCCCCTGATTATAAACGTACATTCCCAACTCCATCCAAGGGCTCAACAAAACAAAGTGCCCTTCTATTTCTAGATTCCATTCTTGCTTAGTGCCACTATTTTTAGTTTGAATATGTCCCTTGTAGTCTCACCTCTCATCCCAAGTAGCTTATTAAACAGTTTATTTAAAAATATTGTGTTAAGCTCCTAGAGGAATTATTCTACCAGCTGCTAAGAGAGTAAATGTTTCTTCATTTTGTTACACATGTTTCAGCCATACTGGCTTTCCTGAAGTTCTCATTGTATTCCTTGTTCTCTGCTATTATGTCTTTGCATAAGCTGCCAATTTACTGAGATATTTTAGTACCATTTAAAGAAATTGACCGATTAATAAATATATTTAAAGTTATGAGATTTTTATGTCTCCTTGCCAAAATTTGTCTTCTGCATCAGGAGGAACAGACTGATTTTTATAAACGGAATCAGTGTTAGGTATAGTTCATGGAGCTTGATTTGCACAAAGAAATTCCTAATTATATCATGACTCATTTCAGCATTTTTAATCATCATGGCATGATGAAATTCTCTGCATTGATCTCTAGGGGATTAGAAAGAAAATTAATTTCAGTTTTTGAAAGTCATTTTCAAGACCTCCAAAGAAGGTTTATAAAGGACATGAAAGGGCCTAAGAATTACATAGCTCTCAGTTTGACTCTTAAGTCCAAGAATTAGTACAATTAATCAAAACTGCAATCTACAGCCCCTTAGAAAACAACAATATGCAAAACACATGGCCATTGTGTGCAGTCCAAGCAATCATATACGTTTACAGGTTGGTCATATTCAATTAACCTCATTTGTTTTCTTGATATCATCATTGAGTATATCTTCATTTTTACTAATGCAAATGATTGAAGATATTAAGATGGCAGTAGAATAAGTTCTTATTGTGAATAGAGAGTCACACTATTCGGGTTTCTCAGTGGCCTTTTTTATTCTCAAGCCCTTGCTTCAAAGCCTGGAGAGGAATGTGGAAAAACAAAACAAATACAGAGCTAGAATTCAGAAAATTAGATTTCCATACAGCTATGTTTTCTTAAGTCATTTAAAACTCTCTGCACTTTCTTATATTTTAAGCAATCTTTACACTTACATGTTAAAGATAGATTGTCCTTTGTTTTCTTTCTCACTCAGGAAAGTTGTATAAAGAAAATACTTTGAAAATTAAAAACGCTTTGCGGGCTTCCCTGGTGGCGCAGTGGTTGGGAGTCCGCCTGCCGATGCAGGGGACATGGGTTCGTGCTCCGGTCCGGGAGGATCCCACGTGCTGCGGAGCGGCTGGGCCCGTGGGCCATGGCCGTTGAGCCTGCGCATCCGGAGCCTGTGCTCCGCAACGGGAGAGGCCGCGGCAGTGAGAGGCCCGCGTACTGCAAAAAAAAAAAAAATGCTTTGCAATAGTAGGTGGGTCTGTCATTTTTCAGATTTGCAAGGGACAACCATGAGGAAATTCACTGTACCAATCTTTTCATCCTTCCTAAGATTCAACTATCCATCAATCTGTCTTTCCCGTCCTTTTTTTTCCCAACGCGTATTTATTGAGCACTTAGTATTTGTATATAACAAATAAGATCCCTGTCCTCATGGAACTTATACTCTTGTGTAAATAGTAAATAGACAACTTAAGTCCAGTTTTATAAAGACCATAGTTGGGAAGAAAACTGTGGGATGGTTAGATTAGGTAGGGTGGTGGTTAGGGAAGGTTTCCCACAAAAAGTGATGTCTAGGGTGAGAGCTGATCCTTCAGCTCTCATGGGAAAATATGAGATATATTGAGGTCTCATGGGAAGTATGGGTAAGAGCAGGGCAGAGAGATGATAGAATGTTCCAAGTAGAGAGAACACTGTGTGCAAAGGCCCTAGGCAAAAGTCAGTGTAGTTTAATAAAAATTTCAAGATAGCTGCTCTGCCAGGTAAGAAATCCTCACTTGAATTGTTTATGAAAAATGTAGTAGTTAGTTCCATTGAATATCTGGTGTATGAAAGTTGTAAGGTTTATCCATTTGCAACTGTTCTTTGGCCTCAAGTCTTAGATGGAATTGTACCATCCCTGAAAGCTCTCTAGGTATTTTTTTAAAAAATAAACCCCTGGACAGTGGATTGGTAAGATTCCAAAGCTTTTGGTTTTTAAGATCTGACTCTTTGAAATGAAACACTGCAATTATCAGTGGTACTCAATACCATTATTTCCATCTCTTCTCATTTTAAAGGGAAGAAACTGGGTCACAGAGAGCTTATATACCTTTCCAGAGGTTACAGAGCCATTAAATCATGGTTATTATATCAACTATAGGCTAGACCTGGGGCAACAATGTTCTCCACATATTAGAATCAAAAGCAATATGACCACTGAAATATATGAAAATCAAGAATAACCACAGAGGTTGACTACTACCTGTAAAAATACAGGACAACCAGGGAACTAAAACTCTTATCATAGACAGAAGCATATTCATTGTCTGATTTGAGTGATCAAGCCCTTCTAGTCTGAAAACACTGACAATATCACCTGCCATCGCTCCTTCCTAACATCCTATTTTTAGAGTAGTTGAGTCTTGGGAACATGAATTTTCTCCTAAAATTCTCTTAAAGTCCATAACTTGTTGAGCACAAAAAAAGTTCCTAGGCAATGCTTAGTAAAGATAGGAACCTGGAACTGAGGAATAAGAGCAAGACAAATGAAGTGGAAGTTTAAGAAACCCAAATATAAAAGTCTATTTACATAGGCTGACAGTTTATGATTCCTAGGGAAATTGAGCAATCAAACATAATCAGAATGATTGCTAAACATCTCTAGCCTTGACTAACAACTAATCACAAGAGTAACAACAAGAAAGAAAATAGAGTCCCTCTCCAGTCTGATTATTTAGATACCTGGGTAAGTTAAGTATGGGGAAGAGAAGCAGGTATGTCATACATGAAAGTAGTAGACTAAAGTCTATGAGGTATATATCACACCAAGAAACATTGGTGATTCGAATCTATTCACACCCACTTCCCCCAGTACACATACATGAGGCAATGGCAAAACTTCTGTTGCAGTTGTTTTCCTGCTACAGGAAACTTTGCACATGATGTCCTAATCCTTGAGTAAAATGAAAAGGTCTGAAATGTGAACCTTCCCTTATCAGAATTTTTTTCTACCATAAAACTTTCTATGTCTCTTAGAAATCTTTCAGTTGCATGTGACAAAATAATTAACTCAAACTTGTGTAAGCAAAACATTTATTGGCTCAAATATTTGAAAGGGCCAGAGGTAGGTCTTGTCATAGATGCAGTTTGATGTGGGAGATCATATGAGGGTTTCTCATCACCTCTCAACTCTTTCTTCCTTGGTGTGGCAGCTTCATTTTTGGGTTGCTTCTTTAATGAGACAAGATGGTGGCAGCATTTCTAATCTTCATATCTTCACCTACAAAATCCAGTGGAAGAGTGAAAGCTTCTCTTCCTGCGAGCTGGTCACCATGGCCAGGGAGTTGGGGTTGTGAGGTTTTGCTTAAGTCAATTAGTGTCCTCCACGGGGGTGGGGGTGGGGGTGGGATCTTTCCCACTCAGCTGAGTTGGCAGAGACTCAGGCTTGGAGGATTTTGCCAAAGGAAATTTTGTTTCTGGATAAATGGGGAAATGGAAGATAAAGAGCAAAGAAAGGATTTTTGCCACCCTTAATTTTTTTCTTCTCTCTTTTTTGGCATTCTACCTGATAAGGACTTTCAGTTAAGTTTAGTTTCTGTTTAGGTTAGAATATAGTTTCAGGTGCATGAAATAAAGACTCAAAATAACAGTATATTAAACAAGATAGAAGTGTATTTCACTCTTGTTTAAAGTCTGAAATGGTATAGTGGTTCTGCACTGTGAAATTGGAAAGGACCAGGGTGTTGCTCTGCCTTTTCCAGGGTGTTGCTCTATGGTCCAACATGGGTCATTACTATGTCCCAATTCCAGTGGAAGGGGCAAAGAAGGGGAGGATACGTTTCTTTTCTTTAAATCAGTTTCTTAACATTGGCACTATTGACATTTTGGGCAGATTATTCTTTGTTGAGGAAGGATGTTCTGTGCATTGTAGGGTGTTTAACAGCATCCCCGGCCTCAACCCCCTAGATGCCAGTAGCATCCCCCTTACCCCCAGTAGTGTCAATGAAAATGACTTCAGACCTGTCAAATATCCACTAGGGGGACATATTTTACTTCTGCGCATATTCTTTGGCTAGAACAGAGTCATATGGTCATTCATAGCTACAAAGGAGACTGGGAAGTGTGATCCTTTTCTTTTTTTTCTTGATGGCTCTGTGCCATCAAGAATGAGCCCATTAACCTTCTTAGTCACAGTGTTCAAGTGTAAGTGTGCCATCTTTGTTAACATCAACCTAGGGGCACAATGATGATAACAGACAATAATTATTTAGGTTTCACCTTCATTCACCTCCAGGATTCCACAAAATTTCCTTCAAATATTTCTGAAACTCTTTGGGATTTCATATTTGTTAACATCCTTTTAGATTTCAACTCTGGGAAACTTGGAAATCCATGAAACTATATGTAGGTGTTTTACAAATGATGTTTTCACTGGTGCCCATTTTGAGGGCACTGAAGTCTGTGTCAAGTGTAATTTCTAGTCACTCTCAAAGCTTTCTCTCGAAAGCTGTTGGTGCAGCCTTATGCCTGCCATTTCTGCTAAAGCCATTGGTGCCAACTCAAGCCATCACCCATCCTGCTACACTTTAAATCACCTCCCAGCCCATCTTTGGTCTTGATGAAGTACTGATGAGAGCTTCCAACATGTTATAGACATTTTAGTGAATTTAGCTTTTCCACATGGCTTCTTCTCTCCTTATGGCTCACAGCAAGACTGGGTGTTGGGATGGAAGACAGTTCTGAGTAACAAAAAACCCAATGTTCTCAAAATCATTCTTCCATTCTCTGATGATTGAAACATTGTTACTGAGTCAAGCTTACATGTTTGACTTGTAGCAGAACTATTTCCCCAAATTATTTCTCAGTCCCACAAATGAATAGAATTCAGGTATAATATACCCTATGCTTTCCCGACCAGCCCAAACATGTAGACATCCAGTTTAAGGCTGAAACTGGAGTTCTTGGCTAATTAATGAATAACTCATTGTTTTCACTTATCAACACATTTACTAAATGTCTACTACATAAAGGCATGTTCTGGGTCTCAGATTTGCAGCTGCGAACACCACTGACATGACCCTGGCTTATCCGATCTAACAGCTCCCTCCTCCTCCACATCATCAGTCTGTGGATTATGTACTTTGTGCATTCTTTCATTGGAAGTCCTAAGTTAGACCAAAATCTCTCTGCTACCAGTTGCTGTCAGTGGTGCATACTCAGGCAATTCAGTATTTCTGTAGGCCAATCCTACTGATGAAGATGGTCTCAAGACAAAAAGTAAAAATTACCCAGTCACAGATTCTCAAATTAAGCAGAATGTCTGAGTTATTAAGAATTTGGGATTGTCTACTATTTGCTGAATCTGAGCTGCACTTTATCTTTATGAGCTTCAGACAGATTGAGGGTTAACTATATTGTAATGTGTGATTTACTCTGTAAGAGCTCATCATCTGAAATGCTTTTTTTTTTTAGAATTATTAAAAAAATATATATATATATAACATAACATTTATCATTTTAACCATTTTAAAGTGTGTAGTTCTGTGGCATTAACTACATTCACATAGTTGTGTAATCGTCACCACCATCCATTTCCAGAACTTTTCCTCTTCCTCATCTGAAACTGTCTACTCATTAAACAATAACTCCCCATTACCCTTTCTCTCTAGCCCCTGGCAACCACTGCTCTACCCTATGTCTCTGTGAATTTGACTACTCTAGGTATGTCATATAAGTGGAATCATATGGCATTTGTCCTGCCTTATTTCACTTAGCATAATGTCTTCAAGGTTCATCCATTCTTAAAAACCATATGATAGGGCTTCCCTGGTGGCGCAGTGGTTGAGAGTCCACCTGCCGATGCAGGGGACACGGGTTTGTGCCCCGGTCCAGGAAGATCCCACATCCCACTTGCCATGGAGTGGCTGGGCCCGTGAGCCATGGCCACTGACCCTGTGCGTCCGGAGCCTGTGCTCCGTAATGGAAGAGGCCACGACAGTGAGAGGCCTGCATACTGCAAAAAAACAAACAAACAAAAAACCAAAATACCATATGATAATCTCAATAGATGCAGGAAAATCTTTTGACAAAATTCAACTGCCATTTATGATAAAAACTCTCCAGAACGTGGGCATAGAGGGAACCTACCTCAACATAAGAAAAGCCATACATGACAAACCCACAGTCAACATCATTCCCAATGGTGAAAAAGTGAAAGCATTTCCTCTAAGATCAAGAACAAGGCAAGGGTGCCCACTCTCACCACTATTATTCAACATAGTTTTGGAAGTTTTAACCATGGCATCAGAGAAGAAAAAGAAATAAAAGGAATCCAAATTGGAAAAGAAGAAGTAATACTGTCACTGTTTGCAGATGATACTATACATAGAGAATCCTAAAGATGCCACTAGAAAACTACTAAAGCTAATCAATGAATTTGGTAAAGTAGCAGGATAAAAAATTAATGCACAGAAACCTCTTGCATTCCTATACACTAACAACAAAAAATCAGAAAGAGAAATGAAGGAAACACTCCCATTTACCATTGGAACAAAAAGAATAAAATACCTGGGAATAAACCTACCTAAGAAGGCAAAAGATCTGTATTCAGAAAACTATAAGATACTGATGAAAGAAATCAAAAAGATGATACAAACAGATGGAAAGATATACCATGTTCTTGGATTAGAAGAATCAACATTGTGAAAATGACTATACTACCCAAACCAATCTACAGATTCAATGCGATCTCTATCAAATTACCAAGGGCATTTTTCACAGAACTAGAACAAGCAATTTTATAATTTGTATGGAAACACAAAAGACCTCAAATAGCCAAAGCACTCTTGAGAAAGAAAAATGGAGCTGGAGGAATCAGGCTCCCAGACTTCAGACTATACTACAAAGCTACAGTAATGAAAACAGTATGGTACTGGCACAAAAAGAGAAATATAGATCAGTGGAACAGGAGAGAAAGCCCAGAGATAACCCACGCACCTATGGCCACCTTATCTTTGACAAAGGAGGCAAGAATATACAATGGAGAAAAGACAGCCTCTTCAATAAGTGGTGCTGGGAAAACTGGACAGCTACATGTAAAAGGAGGAAATTAGGACACTTCCTAATACCATACACAAAAATAAACTCAAAATGGATTAAAGACCTAAATGTAAGGCCAGACACTATGAAATTCTTAGAGGAAAACATAGGCAGAACACTCCTTGGCATAAATCACAGCAAGATCCTTTCTGACTCACCTCCTAAAGTAATGGAAATAAAATCAAAAATAAACAAATGGGACTTAATGAAACTTAAAAGCTTTTGCACAGCAAAGGAAACCATAAACAAGACCAAAAGGCAAGCCTCAGAATGGGAGAAAATATTTGCAAATGAAGCAACCGACAAAGGATTAATCTCCGAAATATACAAGCAGCTCATGAAGCTCAATATCAGAAAAACAAACAATCCAATTCAAATGGGTGGAAGACCTAAATAGACATTTCTCTAAAGAAGACATACAGATTGCCAACAAACACATGAAAAGATGCTTAACATCACTAATCATTAGAGAAATGCAAATCAAAACTACAATGTGGTATCACCTCACACTGGTCAGAATGGCCATCATCAGAAAATCTACAAACAATAAATGCTGGAGAGGGTGTGGAGAAAAGGGAACCCTCTTGCACTGTTAGTGGGAATGTAAATTGATACAGCCACTATGGAGAACAGTATGGAGGTTCCTTAAAAAACTAAAAATAGAACCACCATATGACCCAGCAATCCCACTACTGGGCATATACCCTGAGAAAACTATAATTCAAAAAGAGTCATGTACCACAATGTTCATCGTAGCACTATTTACAATAGCCAAGACATGGAAGCAACCTAAGTGTCCATCGAGAGATGAATGGATAAAGAAGATGTGGCACATATATATATAATGGAATATTGCTCAGCCATAAAAAGGAATGAAATTGAGTTATTTGTAATGAGGTGGGTGGACCTAGAGTCTGTCATACAGAGTGAAGTAAGTCAGAAAGAGAAAAACAAATGCCGTATGCTAACGCACGTATATGGAATCTAAAAAACCAGTACTGATGAACCTAGTGGCAGAACAGGAATAAAGACACAGAGGCAGAGAATGGACTTGAGGACATGGGAGTGGGAGGGGAAGCTGGGACAAAGTAAGAAAGTAGCACTGACATATATACACTACCAAATGTAAAATGGATGGCTAGTGGGAAGCTGCTGAATAACACAGGGAGATCAGCTCGATGCTTCATGAGGAACTAGAAGGGTGGGATATGGAGGGTGGGAGGGAAGCTCAAGGGGGAGGGGTTATGGAGATATGTGTATACATATAGCTGATTCACTTTGTTATACAGCAGAAATTAACACAATGTTGTAAAGTAATTATACTCTTATAAAGATATTAAAAAAACATTAAAAAAAAGTTCATCCACTTGTAGATTGTGTCAGAATCTCTTCCTTTTTAAGGCTAAATCATATTCTACTTTAAGTATATACCACATTTTGTTTATTCCTTCATTCACTCACTGTGGACTGAAATGCTTTTTTCTGCCGTTTAGGTGGAGTCTTATTTTAAATATGCCCTCAAATCTTGCACTAAATAAATATAAACCATTTAAAGTAGGGCATTTAGGTCTGTGGCATTAATGAACAAGCTATAAAATCTGCAGTTGCCACTCAAGAATAAAATGTAATTTTACAAATCAGGTTACTGCCACTTTTTATTAGCAGTAGAGGACCTAAGATGAGGATTATGAAATGATTGTTTTATGATAAAAGTCAGTTTAAGAATTTTAGCAGTCTTCATGCCATTAGGAATATTTAAAAATCATGGGAAATCTTTTCCTTATGTGTTTGTGCTGACCAATATGGTAGCCACCAGCCAAATGTGGGTTTTAACATTTAAATTAATTAAAATTAAATGAAATTTAAAAATTCAGTTTCTCAGTCACACTGGCCACATTGCAAATGCTCTATCACCATTGTTGGTGGCTATTGTATTGAACAGTACACGCAGAATATTTCTGTTATCCCAGAAAATTCTATTTCACAGTGCTGATTGTGTTAGCTTGGATTTTGTCCCCCAAAGTCGTTAGGGATCATTTAAACTTCGTAAAATTCATTCCTGCCTAACAGAGTGTGCTATTCTGATTGCTCCTCGGCTTTGCCAGCCTGTAGTCTGTAGTTGAAGGACAGGACTTAATCTTCTGTGTAGCATAAGAACAGAATCAATATAGTCTTGGTGCTTGCTAGCCACTCACCCACATAAGCACACAGAGCCCGGTATGCACAGAGGAAAGAGAAAACGTGAAACTCCAGTAAGGGTGAAGGAGGCAGGAAATGAAGGAGTTAGTTCACTGGAAGTTAATAGCATTTTAAGATTTTATGGTTTTTGAAATTTAGTTTGAAGCCTGTCAAAACCCAAGTAGTAATAAAAATGCACATAGATGGAAATCCTCAAACAATAAAGAACACGTTTGGACCTAATGTTGCTTAATTCTTATAATGGGATACTTGAAAATCTATTGTAGAGAGAAGTCTCTTGGGGATGGTAAATAGGACCTGATTGTGACAGGGCAGACTACTTTACACTCCACCTCTTATTTAGAGAGGTGATTATCAACTTTTATTTGCAGTTAAGATACCTTGGTGGTAATGGTTTATTTATAATTATTTTGTTATTTTTTTTGTATGATATCATGTGCTCTTAAAGGGAGAACATGAATTTCATTTTCAGGGTTTTGACATTCTTTTGACTCGTTAGGACAGAGGCAACTCTTAGCAGCTTGTTCTGTCCCCAGAACCCAGCATAGTCCTTACACATAATTGGTGTGCAAGAAATGTTGAATGAATGAATGTGAATATCCTGGATGTTCTGAAAGGCTGGGGCTGGGAATCGTTTTATTAGGAAAATTGATTTTCCCTGAAAGAGACCATGTCAAATCTACTCATCAATAGGCTTGCAGGGTCCTTCTTCAATGTACAAGCAAGAGCATAGGACAGTGATTAATCTGTTGGACATAAATATGAGATGGCTTGGGTTCAAGTTCCAACTCAAGCTCTGATTAGCTATGTGAATGTGACCGTATTAACCTCTCAAAGCTGTTTCCATATTTGGAACACAAGAAGAGCTACACTCTAGGATTTTTCTGAGGATCAAATAACTTAAGATACACAAACTGTTTAGTAAAGTGCTCGACATATATTTAGCTCTCAGTATGTGTTAACTTAAAAAAAGAGAACACTTTAAGCATTTTTGGGGAGAATCTAGGCTTAGGTTGAAAGTAAGAGAAGAAGAAGAGAGAGAATGCTTGTGTTATGGGAATCTAGAAGAAAGATAGAGCTTGTGTCACGTACAGAATCCAGAGCAAAGGAGATGAAGAAACGGTGCAACTTTGTTGAAGAGTGGGCAGCTGGAACTCCCACTGCTGTAAAGGAACTATTCTGTCCTGGATACCTGCTGAGTACTTGACAGGCCAAACACACTCCAGCCTCTAGGCCTTTGCCTTTTTTGTCTCTTTGTTTGGAATTGTTTTCCTCCAGATACCTGCATGGTCCCTCTCTCACTTCATTTAGGACTCTGCTCAAATGATGCTCCTCTTTGTTGAGCCTACCAAAAAAGGTACCTCCCCCCAATAATGCAGTATCTTCAATTATAGTGATAATTACATACCCTACTTTATTTTTGCTATTAACACTATCACTACTGATACTATTATATACGCTGTAATTACATATGGGCGGGAAGTATCTTTTTTATTCACTATGTTTTGAATAGTGCTTGTTTATGATAGACTTGCAATGAATTGCTTTTTTTTGCTGAATTCACATTTTTAATCATTTGATCCTCATAAGAACTCTAAGTGGTAAGCAGCGTTACACTCAGGCTGTGGGGAGAAACATGGTGTTCAGAGACATTAGATGGCTTACTCAAGATCACATAGCTAATGGGTCTTGGAACAAATATTTGTCTTCAAAAACAAATGGTCTTTGCACTATATCACATAGATTAGTTTTATGTTCTTTTTTCAAAAGGAATTGGGGACTTACACATTTAATGGGGATAGTACCCATTATGCAAAATAAGGAAATAAGGATAAAAGAGAACAGAGATCTTATAGGTAAATTTAAGGAAATTGGTACTCTCTGACATCTGAGATAAGAAAAATGTTGCCACAATTCTTTTTTTTTCTGGGTCCATGGCAGCTGTAGAAATGAACAGGTTCCCCTTGACCTTGCACTCAATCACATATCCCAAGTATTTGAGTCCCAACCTCAGAAGGCTGAATCATCAAGTGAGTCTGTTTTCTTTATTACATTATAAACTCTTTCAGGACAGGGGCTATATCTTAAACGTCTGAATCCCTTACAACCTTTAGCGTGATGTTTTTCCAGATGGTTAATGTCTAGAATGACAGAGATCTGCGCTTCCATCATTGCAAGGGAGGTTGTACTAATTTCTACCCTTATGCCTACCTCTAAGGGCCTATGACTCTTTTGAAAAGTACTTGAAGTGTTGATATGTGCTTACTAAAGTAGAGTCATTTATGTCAAACCCAAGAATGAGAGAAATTGAAAGGGAATAACAGTGAAAGTTTACATGGGGCATATAGAGGGCTAACCCACCTGAGCATAAACATGAGTGGTAGGTGTACCTGTACTTGGAGCCTCCTTTGTGCTCTAGAAAAGAGCTTTGACTTAATGGCTGCTTGAAGCCCTGAAGTTCTGTGCTATATACCATGAAAAAGATAACTGTACACAGGTATCACTTTAGAGCAAATGTTCAATTTGATTACTCTTTTATCAAATAGGGCTTAAATTTGGCTGTGTGCAGTAAAACACCCAAATAATAGTGACTTGAGTTAGAGAGGGGCTTAATTTTTATTCATGAAACAAAAAGTATGCAGGAAGGCAGGCATGGTAAGAAGCTCAAGTATATCAAGTCTGTAAGATCTTTGCAGGTCCTCCTAGCCTTTCCTTTGTGGTCAAATGCAAGTGGCTGCTACAGTACCAGCCATCATGCTTGCACTTGAGGATGCATGAAGGCGAGAGAACAAAGGGCACACAGGGTAGAAAGGACATGTCAGCTAAGTCTGTCCCCACCTTCTTTACATATTTTTATTTTTCCTGCCTCCACACACCTACTTATTTCTACTTGGCTAGAACTCTGACACATGGATGTCTCTGTTCATGTGTACATCTGTCTACAATGAAGGCTGGGAAATTTAGTTTTTATTAGCTGGGCATTTTGCCCTCATCTCCCAACAAAATAAAGTTTCTGTCAGTGAGGAACAATGGGAGAATGGATATTGAATCAACACTAGCAGTCTTGCTGTAACTATCTTTTGAGAAACCTTAGCAAGGGCCCAGGGAACCCTTTATTTTAAAGAACATTTTACATTTTGATGGGTCTCCTGATGAATTAGTTGCATGACACATACTGAAGTAGCTTTACAAGCTTGTCTTTTGTTGGAATATTTAAGAGAAGATCTCCTCTGAAATGTTCAGTATTATACGGAAGGAGCCATGGAATGGGTTCAAATTTTGGCTTCACCAAAATTCACTGTGAACCACTTTGAGGTATAGCTCAATTACATGTGAAAGGAGATATGGCAAACTGAGTTTTACATTTATATGCAAGAGCAAATGATTAAGAATAAATAAGACATTCCTAAAGAAGAAGTACAAGGTGGAAGGACAGTTGTTGTTTTTTTTTTATCAGAAATTAAGAATTTATTATACAGCTCTATTTCTTCAGATGGTCTGGGATTAGGTCAGGGCTGTACATATTGACAAAAAAATAGAAAGGAGAGCCCCAAGACCAATACCAAAAATGGACAATTTATCTCTGACTGAGATGACATTGACACTACACATTGGTTAGGGAAAGATAAACTTTTCAATAATGGAATTGGAACAATTGGTAATCTGAATGTGAAAAGATGACTTCAGAAACGTATCTCACAACATGAAAAATGGAAAAAAAATGAAATACATGTGGATTAAGGCTTACATGTACAAGGCAGAACTACAATGTTGAGTGGAAATAGTAAGCTTCCAGTATGTCTCCACTTGTACAAAGTCCAAAGCATACAAAACTATGTAATATAGTGCTTGATAAAACCAACATGGTTAAATATAAACTGGGAAAAAAAAGGTAAAGAGAAAATTCAGGATTCCATTTCCTCTCAGGAGGAATAAAAGGGGAGATGGAGGATCTAAATGTTCTTGTTTTTAAGTTGGGTGGAGCCTACACAGAAGCTTGTTAAGTCATTATACAGTATACCTTACACATTATTTTTTAAGCATCTTTAATGGAGTATAATTGCTTTACAATGGCATGTTAGTTTCTGCTTTATAACAAAGTGAATCAGCTATACATATACATATATCCCCACATCTCCTCCCTCTTGTATCTCCTGCACACCCTCCCTATCCTACCCCTATAGGTGGTCACAAAGCACTGAGCTGATCTCCCTGTGCTATGTGGCTGCTTCCCACTAGCTATTTTACATTTGGTAGTATATATAAGTCTGTGCCACTTTCTCACTTCATCCCAGCTTACCCTTCCCCCTCCCCATGTCCTCAAGTCCATTCTCTACGTCTGCATTGTCATTCCTGTCCTGCCCCTAGTTTCTTCAGAACAATTTTTTTTGTTTATTTTTAGATTCCATGTGTATGTGTTAGCATATGGTGTTCATTTTTCTCTTTCTGACTTACTTCACTCTGTATGACAGACTCCAGGTCCATCCACCTCACTACAAATAACTCAATTTTGTTTTTATTATGGCTGAGTAATATTCCATTGTATATATGTGCCACATCTTCTTTATGCCTTCATCTGTTGATGGACATTTAGGTTGCTTCCATGTCCTGGCTATTGTAAATAGAGCTGCAGTAAAAATTGTGGTACATGACTCTTTTTGAATTATGGTTTTCTCAGGGTATATGCCCAGTAGTGGGATTGCTGGGTCATATGGTAGTTCTTTTTCAAGTTTTTTAAGGGACCTCTATACTGTTCTCCATAGTGGCTGCATCAGCTTATATTCCCACCAAGAGTGCAACAGGGTTCCCTTCTCCACACCCTCTCCAGAATTTATTGTTTGTACATTTTTTGATGATGGCCATTCTGACCAGTGTGAGGTGATACCTCATTGCAGTTTTGATTTGCATTTCTCTAATGATTAGTGATGTTGAGCAACTTTTCATGTGTTTGTTACAATCTGTATATCTTCTTTGGATAAATGGTCTTTGGCCCATTTTTCAATTGGGTTGTTTGTTTTTTGATATTGAGTTGCATGGGCTGCTTGTAAATTTTGGAGATTAATCCTTTGTCAGTTGCTTCATTTGCAAATATTTTCTCCCATTCTGAGGGTTGTCATTTTGCCTTGTTCATGATTTCCTTTGCTATTCAAAAGCTTTTAAGTTTCATTAGGTCCCATTAGTTTATTTTTGTTTTTATTTCCATTTCTATAGGAGGTGGATTAAAAAAGATCTTGCTGTCATTTGTGTCCTAGTGTTCTGCCTATGTTTTCCTCTAAGAGTTTTATAGTGTCTGGCCTTACATTTAGGTCTTTAATCCATTTTGAGTTTATTTTTGTGTATGGTGTTAGGGAGTGTTCTAATTTCATTCTTTTACATGTAGCTGTCCAGTTTTTCCAGCACCACTTATTGAAGAGGCTGTCTTTTCTCCATTGTATATTCTTGCCTCCTTTGTCAAAGATAAGGTGACCATCTGTGCGTGGGTTTATCTCTGAGGTTTCTATCCTGTTCCATTGATCTATATTTCTCTTTTTGTGCCAGTACCATACTGTCTTCATTACTGTAGCTTGGTAGTATAGTCTTAAGTCTGGGAGCCTGATTCCTCCAGCTCCGTTTTTCTTTCTCAAGATTACTTTGGCTATTCGGGATCTTTTGTGTTTCCATACAAATTGTGAAAATTTTTGTTCTAGTTCTGTGAAAAATGCCATTGGTAGTTTGATAGGGATTGCACTGAATCTGTAGATTGGTTTGGGTAGTATAGTCATTTTCACAATGTTGACTCTTCCAATCCAAGGACATGGTATATCTCTCCATCTGTTTGTATCATCTTTAATTTCTTTCATCAGTGACAGCTTTACTTCTTCTTTTTCAATTGGATTCCTTTTATTTCTTTTTCTTCTCTGATTGCTGTGGCTAAGACTTCCAAAACTATGTTGAATATTAGTGGTGAGAGTGGACAACCTTGTCTTCTTCCCTGTCTTAGAGGGAATGGTTTTATTTTTTCACCATTGAGAACAATGTTGGCTGTGTTTTTGTCATATATAGCCTTTATTATGTTGAGGTAAGTTCCCTCTGTGCTTACTTTCTGGACAGTTTTTATCATAAATTGGTGTTGAATTTTGTCAAAAGCTTTTTCTGCTTCTATTGAGGTGATCATATGGTTTTTCTCTTTCAGTTTGTTATTATGGTGTATCACATTGATTGATTTGCGTATATTGAAGAATCCTTGCATTCCTGGCATAAACCCCACTTGATCATGGTGTATGATCCTTTTAAAGTGCTGTTGGATTCTATTTACTAGTATTTTGTTGATGATTTTTGTATCTATGTTCATCAGTAATATTTGCCTGTAATTTTCTTTCTTTGTGACATCTTTGTCTGGTTTTGGTATCAGGGTGATGGTGGCCTCGCAGAAGAGTTTGGGAGTGTTCCTCCCTCTGCTATATTTTGCAAGAGGTTGAGAAGTCTCTAAGTGTTTGATATAATTCACCTGTGGAGACATCTGGTCCTGGGCTTTTGTTTGTTGGAAGATTTTTAATTACTATTTCGATTTCAGTGCTTGTGATTGGTCTGTTTATGTTTTCTATTTCCTCTTGGTTCATTTTCAGCACGTTGTGTTTTCTAAGAATTTGTCCATTTCTTCCAGGTTGTCCATTTTATTGGCATATAGTGGCTTGTAGTAATCTTTCATGATCCTTTGTATTTCTGCAGTGTCAGTTGTTATTTCTCCTTTTTCATTTCTAATTCTATTGATTTGAGTCTTCTCCCTTTTTGTCTTGATGAGTTAAACTAATGGTTTAACAATTTTATTTCTCTTCTCAAAGAACCAGCTTTTAGTTTTATTGATCTCTGCTATTGTCTCCTTCATTTCTTTTTCATTTATTTCTGTTCTGAACTTTATGATTTCTTTCCTTCTGTTAATTTGGGATCTTCTTGTTCTTCTTTATCTAATTGCTTTTGGTGTAAGTTTAGGTTGTTTATTTCAGATGTTTCTTGTGTCTTGAGTTAGGATTGTATTGCTATAAACTTCTCTTTTAGAACTGCTTTTGATGCATCACATAGGTTTTGAGTTTGTCGTGTTTTCATATGTTTCTAGGTATTTTTTGATTTCCTCTTTGATTTCTTCAGTGATCTCTTGGTTATTTAGTAGTGTATTGTTTAGCCTCCATATGTTTGTATTTTTTACATATTTTTTGCTGTAATTGAATGTCTAGTCTGTTAGCGTAGTGGTTGAAAAAGATACTTGATATGATTTCAATTTTCTTAAATTTACCAAGGCTTGATTTGTGAACCAAGATATGATATATCCTGAAGAATGTTCCATGAGCACTTGAGAAGAAAGTGTATTCTTTTTTTTTGGTTGGAATGTCCTTTAAATATCAATTAAGTCCATCTTGTTTAATGTATTGTTTAAAGCTTGTGTTTCCTTATTTATTTTCATTTTGGATGATCTGTCCAATGGTGAAAGTGGGGTGTTAAAGTCCCCTACTATGACTGTGTTTCTGTCGATTTCCCCTTTTATGGTTGTTAGCATTTGCCTTATGTATTGAGGTGCCCCTATGTTGGGTGCATAAATATTTACAATTGTTATGTCTTGTTTTTGGATTGATCTCTTGATCATTATGTAGTGTCCTTCTTTGTCTCTTGTAATAGTCTTTATTTTAAAGTTTGTCTTGTCTGATATGAGATTTGCTACTCCAGCTTTTTTTGATTTCCATTTGCATGAAATATCTTTTTCCAATCCCTCACTTTCAGTGTGTATGTGTCCCTAGGTTTGAAGTGGGTCTCTTGTAGACAGCATATATACAGGTCTTGTTTTTGTATCCATTCAGCCAGTCTATGTCTTTTGGTTGAAGCATTTAATCCATTTACATTTAAGGTAATTATCAAATGTATGCTCCTATTACCATTTTCTTAATTGTTTTGGGTTTGTTTTTGTCGGGCTTTTCCTTCCCTTGTGTTTCCTGCCTAGAGCAGTTCCTTTAGTATTTGTTGTAAAGCTGGTTTGGTGGTGCTGAATTCTCTTAAGTTTTGCTTGTATGTAAAGGTTGTAATTTCTCCATCGAATCTGAATGGGATCCTTGCTGGGTAGAGTAATCTTGGTTGTAGGCTTTTCCCTTTCATCATTTAAATATGTCCTGCCAGTCCCTTCTGGCTTGAAGAGTTTCTGCTGAAAGATCAGCTGTTAACCTTATGAGGATTCCCTTGCATCTTATTTGTTGCTTTTCCCTTGCTGCTTTTAATATTTTTTCTTTGTATTTAAGTTTTGATAGTTTGATTAATATGTTTCTTGGCGTGTTTCTCCTTGGAGTTATCCTTTATGGGACTCTGTGTGCTTCCTGGACTTGATTAACTATTTCCTTTCCCATGTTAGGGAAGTTTTCAACTATAATCTCTTCAAATATTTTCTCAGACCCTTTCTTTTTCTATTCTTCTTCTGGGCCTGCTATAATTCGAATGTTGGTGTGTTTAATGTTTCCCAGAGATCTCTGAGATTGTCCTCAATGCTTTTCATTCTTTTTTATATTCTACTCTGCAGTATTTATTTCCACTATTTTATCTTCCAGGTCATTTATCCATTCTTCTGCCTAGTTATTATGCTATTGATTCCTTCTAGAGAATTTTTAATTTCACTTATTGTATTGTTCATCCTTGTTTGTTTGCTCTTTAGTTCATCTAGGTCCTTGTTAAACATTTCTTATATTTTCTCCATTCTATTTCCAAGATTTTGGATCATGTTTACTCTGAATTGTTTTTCAGGTAGACTGCCTATTTCCTCTTCATTTGTTTGGTCTGGTGTGTATTTACCTTTCTCCTTCAACTTCTGTGTGTTTCTCTGCCTTTCCATTTTGCTTAACTTACTGTGTTTGGTGTGTCCTTTTTGCAGGCTGCTGGTTTGTAGCTCCCATTGTTTTTGGCGTCTGCCCCCAATGGCTAAGTTTGGTTCATTGGTTGTGTAGGCTTCCTGGTGGAGGGGACTGGTGCCTGTGTTCTGGTGGCTGAGGCTGGATCTTGTCTTTCTGTTGTCAGGACCATGTCTGGTGGTGTGTTTTGGGGTGTCTGTGACCTTGTTATGATTTTAGGCAGCCTCTCTGCTAATGGGTGGTATTTTGTTCCTTTCTTCGTAGCTGTTTGGCATAGCGTGTCCAGCACTGTAGCTAGCTGGTCATTGAGTGGAGCAGGTTCTTAGCATTGAGATGGAGATCTCTGGGAGAGCTTTTGCTGTTTGATATTACGTGGAGCCTGGAGGTCTCTGGTGGACCAAGTTCTGAACTCAGCTCTCCCACCTCAGAGGCACAGGCCTGAAACCCAACTGGAGCACCAAGACCCTGTTAGCCACACAGCTCAGAAGTAAAGGGAGAAAAAAAAAAAAAA
Source organism: Delphinapterus leucas (assembly GCF_059928025.1). NCBI lineage: Eukaryota > Metazoa > Chordata > Mammalia > Artiodactyla > Monodontidae > Delphinapterus > Delphinapterus leucas. Next base: position 112,599,459 of record NC_143129.1, read on the forward strand.
GAAAGAAAGAGAGAACACAACCAAGAAAGAAAAAAATAAATAAAATAAAGTTCTTAAAATAAAAAATCTATTAAAAATAAAAAAATGAAAAAGTAATAAAAAAAAGAAAGAAAGAAGAAAGCAACCAAAGCAAAAAACAATCCACGTATGATAACAAGTGCTAAAACTATACGAAAAAAAAATTGGACAGATGGAACTCCAGGACAAATGGTAAAAGCAAAGTTATACAGACAAAATCATACAAAGAATCATACACGTACACCCTCACAAAAAGAGAAAAAGGAAAAAAAAATACTTCTATATATTAAAAAAAAGGAAGAGAGCAACCAAATCAATAAACAAATCTACCAATGATAATAAACTCTAAATACTAAACTATGATAAACATAAAACCAGAAACAAATTAGATGCAGAAAGCAAACCCCAAGTCTACAATTGCTCCCAAAGTCCACCGCTTCAATTTTGGGATGATTCATTGTCTATTCAGGTATTCCAGAGATGCAGGGTACATCAAGTCGATTGTGGTGATTTAATCCGCTGCTTCTGATGCTGCTGGAGAGATTTCCCTTTCTCTTCTTTGTTCGCACAGCTCCTGGGGTTCAGCTTTGTATCTGGCCCTGCCTCTGCATGTAGGTCGCCTGAGGGCGTCTGTTCTTTGGTCAGACAGGACGGGGTTAAAGGAGCAGCTGATTCGGGGGCTCTGGCTCACTCAGGCTGGGGGAGGGGGGTATGGAATGCAGGGCGAGCCTGCGGCGGCAGAGGCCTGTGTAATGTTGCATAGCCTGAGGCGCACCGTGTGTTCTCCCGGGGAAGTTGTCCCTGGATCACAGGACCCTGGCAGTGGCGGCCTGCACAGGCTCCCGGGAGGGGAGGTGTGGATAGTGACCTGTGCTTGCACACAGGCTTCTTGGTGGCTGCAGCAGCCTTAGCGTCTTATGTCCATCTCTGGTGTGCAAGCTGATAGCCACGGCTTGTGCCTGTCTCTGGAACTCATTTAGGTGGTGCTCAGAATCCCCTGTCCTCGCGCACCAGAAACAATGGTCTCTTGCCTCTTCCGCAGGTCCAGACTTTTCCCCAGACTCCCTCCCGGCTAGCTTTGGTGCAGTAGCCGCCTGCAGGCTGTGTTCATGCAGCCAACCCCAGTCCTCTCCCTGGGATCTGATCTCCAAAGCCAGAGCCTCAGTTCCCAGCCCCCACCTGCCCCAGCGGGTGAGCAGACAAGCCTCATGTGCTGGTGAGTGCAGGTCAGCACCAATCCTCTCTGCAGGAATCTCTCCGCTTTGCCCTCTGCACCCCTGTTGCTGTGATTTCCTCTGTGGCTCCAAAGCTTTACCACCTCGCCACACCCCATCTCCGCCAGTGAAGGGGCTTCCTAGTCAATGGAGACTTTTCCTCCTTCACAGCTCCCTCCAGAGGTGTAGGTCCTGTCCCTATTCTTTTGTCTCTGTTTCTTCTTTTTTCTTTTGCCCTACCCAGGTATGTGGGGAGTTTCTTGCCTTTTGGGAGGTCTGAGGTCTTCTGCCAGCGTTCAGTAGGTGTTCTGTAGGAGTTGTTCCACATGTAGATGTATTTCTGATGTGTTTGTGGGGAAGAAGGTGATCTCCACCTCTTACTCCTCTGCCATCTTGCTACACATGACTTTTAAAAGATTTAAAATGTAGATATGGAAAGATATCAGTCTTGTTGGATTACTGTGAATATCTGACATGAAAGTATTTGAAGTATTAAATAAACATAAGTTATTTTAATCTACTACACTGTGCACTTATTGAAGGCAGAATTATTTTTTATTCATTTTTGTATCCTTAGCACAGTGTCTGCAATACACTGTGTACTTAATAAACATTTTTTGTATCAGTGAATGAACGAGTGAGAAAGTCATTTTGATGTTAGCATATTTAATACAGGTTTTTAATTTTGGTGTTTTTAGAACTGAGCTGCTCCTTCTAGTATTTACTAACAAATATATCACTGTTTTCACTCATTTACTTATTTATTAATTTATCCATTCTTCAAATGTATAATAAGGCCTATGATGTTCCAGATACCATGGTAGTTAGTAGGAGATACTGAGATGAACTATACATATTTCCTATTTCCAATGAATTCATCGTCTAGTGTGAGAGACAAACAAGTACCCAGACAATAATAATTGCTTCTGTAAACCATTTCTTAGTAGTGATAAGACTATCACTACTATGTATGATAAAGGATGCTTATCCTCCTGACTGATTTTTTCTTTTCTTTAGACAATGAGGACATTTTCAAAGTTTGCCTTGATGAGTGGTAAATCAACCTACTTAACTCTATTTCATAAGCATTTCAGGGAAATGAAATCCTATTATCTCACATGAACTGGAGGCCAGGGAGGTGGCATGTTTTTGCCTTTGAATTGAGCTTAGTTCAGACTGGAATCAGATGTGAATAGGAAAGGGATCTATTTAATCAACACCTGTGACGAGACCACTGACACTCAGGGAGAGGAGTTTTAAGTACAGAGAGTTTGTATATGAGACTTCAGCACCTAGGAGGCAACATGATAGCAAGTGCCAAGATGGGACCTGATTGCTGTGGGGAATATGAGAACAGCCAAGGTGAAATCCACAACAAGGAGTGAGGAAGATGGAAACTTCAGCTGGGTTGACGCTAGGGTGATTACATTAAACAAGATGGACAAGTGTTGAGGCCAGGATTTTCCAAATCATATTCCTTAGAATGTCATTCCTTCAAAGATACTTTATGAAAAAAAGGAATGAAATACATTTGAGAAATGCTAATCCTTTCCTTTAATGTAGATTCACAATGCAGAATATCATATTAAAGGCCCTCATGAAAACAGTTCAACTTCATTTAGAAAGACAACAAAATTATGTGAAGAAACTGCTCAATTTTTGATGTCTGTCATTTCTATTTTTAATTATGTCTTTTTTTGCCCAACAATGATTTCTTGAATGCCTACCATAAGGCAATGGAGCAACTGACTATTAAATGAACAGAGATTTGGGAGAAGGTAAAATAATTTTTAAATAAATGAAAAAAAGGCACAGCTTGTTTTATTGTACGTCAGTTAATTGTGCTTTGCAGATATTGCATATTTTACAAATTGAAGTTTTGTAGCAACCCTGCATCGAGCAAATCTATTGGCACCATTTTCCAAACAGCATTTGCTCACTTTGTGTCTGTGTGTCATATGATAGAAACTCTTGGAAATATTTCAAATATTTTCATTATTATTATGTTTGTTATGGTGATCTCTGATCCGAGATCTTTTAAGTTACTATTGTAATTGTTTTGGGGTGCCACAAACCATGCCCATGTGAGACGGCGAACTCAACTGATAAATGTTGTGTGTTCTGACTGCTCCACTGACTGGCTATTCTCCCACCTCTCTCCCTCTCCTTTGGTCTCCCTATTTTTTTTTTTTTTAACATCTTTATTGGAGTATAACAGCTTTACCATGGTGTGTTAGTTTCTGCTTTATAACAAAGTGAATCAGTAATACACATACATATGTTCCCATATCTCTTCCCTCTTGCGTCTCCCTCCCTCCCACCCTCCCTATCCCACCCCTCCAGGCGATCACAAAGCACGAGCTGATCTCCCTGTGCTATGCGGCTGCTTCCCACTAGCTATCTATTTTACGTTTGGTAGTGTATATATGTCCATGCCACTCTCTTGCTTTGTCACAGCTTACCCTTCCCCCTCCCCATATCCTCAAGTCCATTCTCTAGTAGGTCTGTGTCTTTATTCCTGTCTTACCCCTAGGTACTTCATGACATTTTTTTTTTCTTAAATTCCATATATATGTGTTAGCATACAGTATTTGTCTTTCTCTTTCTCACTTACTTCACTCTGTATGACAGACTCTAGGTCCATCCACCTCATTACAAATAGCTCAATTTCGTTTCTTTTTATGGCTGAGTAATATTCCATTGTATATATGTGCCACATCTTCTTTATCCATTCATCCGATGATGGACACTTAGGTTGTTTCCATCTCCGGGCTATTGTAAATAGAGCTGCAATGAACATTTTGGTACATGACTCTTTTTGAATTATGGTTTTCTCAGGGTATATGCACAGTAGTGGGATTGCTGGGTCATATGGTAGTTCTATTTGCAGTTTTTTAAGGAACCTCCATACTGTTCTCCACAGTGGCTGTATCAATTTACATTCCCACCAACAGCGCAAGAGGGTTCCCTTTTCTCCACACCCTCTCCAGCATTTATTGTTTCTAGATTTTTTGATGATGGCCATTCTGACTGGTGTGAGATGATATTGTAGTTTTGATTTGCATTTCTCTAATGATTAGTGATGTTGAGCATTCTTTCATGTGTTTGTTGGCAATCTGTATATCTTCTTTGGAGAAATGTCTATTTAGGTCTTCTGCCCATTTTTGGATTGGGTTGTTTGTTTTTTTGTTATTGAGCTGCATGAGCTGCTTATAAATTTTGGAGATTAAGCCTTTGTCAGTTGTTTCGTTTGCAAATATTTTCTCCCATTCTGAGGGTTGTCTTTTGGTGTTGTTTATGCTTTCCTTTGCTGTGCAAAAGCTTTGAAGTTTCATTAGGTCCCATTTGCTTATTTTTGTTTTTATTTCCATTCCTCTAGGAGGTGGGTCAAAAAGGATCTTGCTGTGATTTATGTCATAGAGTGTCCTGCCTATGTTTTCCTCTAAGAGTTTGATAGTTTCTGGCCTTATATTTAGGTCTTTAATCCATTTTGAGCTTATTTTTGTGTATGGTGTTAGGGAGTGATCTAATCTCATACTTTTACATGTACCTGTCCAGTTTATCCAGCACCACTTATTGAAGAGGCTGTCCTTTCTCCACTGTACATTCCTGCCTCCTTTATCAAAGATAAGGTGACCATATATGTGTGGGTTTATCTCTGGTCTTTCTATCCTGTTCCATTGATCTATCTTTCTGTTTTTGTGCCAGTACCATACTGTCTTGATTACTGTAGCTTTGTAATATAGTCTGAAGTCAGGGAGCCTGATTCCTCCAGCTCCGTTTTTCGTTCTCAAGGTTGCTTTGGCTGTTCGGGGTCTTTTGTGTTTCCATACAAATTGTGAAATTTTTTGTTCTAGTTCTGTGAAAAATGCCAGTGGTAGTTTGATAGGAATAGCATTGAATCTGTAGATTGCTTTGGGTAGGAGAGTCATTTTCACAATGTTGATTCTTCCAATCCAAGAACATGGTATATCTCTCCATCTATTTGTATCATCTTTAATTTCTTTCATCAGTGTCTTATAATTTTCTGCATGCAGGTCTTTTGTCTCCTTAGGTAGGTTTATTCCTAGATATTTTATTCTTTTTGTTGCAATGATAAATGGGAGTGTTTTCTTGATTTCACTTTCAGATTTTTCATCATTGGTGTATAGGAATGCCACAGATTTCTATGCATTAATTTTGTATCCTGCTACTTTACCACATTCATTGATTAGCTCTAGCAGTTTTCTGGTAGCATCTTTAGGGTTCTCTATGTATAGTATCACGTCATCTGCAAACAGTGACAGCTTTACTTCTTCTTTTCCGATTTGGATTCCTTTTATTTCCTTTTCTTCTCTGATTGCTGTGGCTAAAACTTCCAAAACTATGTTGAATAAGAGTGGTGAGAGTGGGCAACCTTGTCTTGTTCCTGATCTTAGTGGAAATGCTTTCAGTTTTTCACCATTAAGGACAATGTTGGCTGTGGGTTTGTCATATATGGCCTTTATTATGTTGAGGAAAGTTCCCTCTATGCCTACGTTCTGCAGAGTTTTTATCATAAATGGGTGTTGAATTTTGTCAAAAGCTTTCTCTGCATCTATTGAGACGATCATATGGTTTTTCTACTTCAACTTTTTAATATGGTGTATCACGTTGCTTGATTTGCGTATAGTGAAGAATCCTTGCATTCCTGGAATAACCCCCACTTGATCATGGTGTATGATCCTTTTAATGTGCTGTTGGATTCTGCTTGGTAGTATTTTGTTGAGGATTTTTGCGTCTATGTTTATCAGTGATATCGGCCTGTAGTTTTCTTTCTTTGTGACATCCTTGTCTGGTTTTGGTAACAGGGTGATGGTGGCCTCGTAGAATGAGTTTGGCAGTGTTCCTCCCTCTGCTATATTTTGGAAGAGTTTGAGAAGGATAGGTGTTAGCTCTTCTCTAAATGTTTGATAGAGTTCGTCTGTGAAGGCATCTGGTCCTGGGCTTTGTTTTGGGAGATTTTTAATCACAGTTTCAATTTCAGTGCTTGTGATTGGTCTGTTCATATTTTCTATTTCTTCCTGATTCAGTCTTGGCGGGTTGTGCATTTCTAAGAATTTGTCCATTTCTTCCAGGTTGTCCATTTTATTGGCATAGAGTTGCTTGTAGTAATCTCTCATGATCTTTTGTATTTCTGCCGTGTCAGTTGTTACTTCTCCTTTTTCATTTCTAATTCTATTGATTTGAGTCTTTTCCCTTTTTCTCTTGATGAGTCTGGCTAATGGTTTATCAATTTTGTTTATCTTCTCAAAGAACCAACTTTTAGTTTTACTGATCTTTGCTATCATTTCCTTCATTTCTTTTTCATTTATTTCTGATCTGATCTTTATGATTTCTTTCCTTCTGCTAACTTTGGCGTTTTTTTTGTTCTTCTTTCTCTAATTGCTTTAGGTGCAAGGTTACATTGTTTATTTGAGATGTTTCCTGTTTCTTAAGGTAGGATTGTATTTCTATAAACTTCCCTCTTAAAACTGCTTTTGTTGCATCCCATAGGTTTTGGGTCGTCGTGTCTCCATTGTTATTTGTTTCTAGGTATTTCTTTATTTCCTCTTTGATTTCTTCAGTGATCACTTCGTTATTAAGTAGTGTATGTTTAGCCTCCATTGTTGTATTTTTTACAGATCTTTTCCTGTAATTGATATCTAGTCTCATAGCGTTGTGGTCAGAAAAGATACTAGATACAATTTCAATTTTATTAAATTTACCAGGGTTTGATTTGTGACCCAAGATATGATCTATCCTGGAGAATGTTCCATGAGCGCTTGAGAAAAATGTGTATTCTGTTGTTTTTGGATAGAATGTCCTATAAATATCAATTAAGTCCATCTTGTTCAATGTATCATTTAAAGCTTGAGTTTCCTTATTTATTTTCATTTTGGATGATCTGTCCATTGGTGAAAGTGGGGTGTTAAAGTCCCCTACTATGAATGTGTTACTGTCGATTTCCCCTTTTACGGCTGTTAGTATTTGCTTTATGTATTGAGGTGCTCCTATGTTGGGTTCATAAATATTTACAATGGTTATATCTTCTTGGATCGATCCCTTGATCATTCTGTAGTGTCCTTCTTTGTCTCTTGTAATAGTCTTTATTTTAAAGTCTATTTTGTCTGATATGAGAATTGCTACTCCAGCTTTCTTTTAGTTTCCATTTGCATGAAATATCTTTTTCCATCCCCTTACTTTCAGTCTGTATGTGTCTCTAGGTCTGAAGTGGGTCTCTTGTATACAGCAAATATATGGGTCTTGTTTTTGTATCCATTCAGCCAATCTGTGTCTTTTGGTGGGAACATTTAGTCCATTTACATTTAAGGTAATTATTGATATGTATGTTCCTATTGTCATTTTCTTAATTGTTTTGGGTTCGTTATTGTAGGTCTTTTCCTTCTCTTGTGTTTCTTGCCTAGAGAAGTTCCTTTAGCTGTTGTTGTAAAGTGGGTTTGGTGGTGCTGAACTCTCAGCTTTTGCTTGTTTGTAAAGGTTTTAATTTCTCCATCAAATATGAATGAGATCCTTGCTGGGTAGAGTAATCTTGGTTGCAGGTTTTTCTCCTTCATCACTTTAAATATGTCTTGCCAGTCCCTTCTGGCTTGCAGAGTTTCTGCTGAAAGATCAGCTGTTAACATTATGGGGATTCCCTTGTGTGTTATTTGTTGTTTTTCCCTTGCTGCTTTTAATATGTTTTCTTTGTATTTAATTTTTGACAGTTTGATTAATATGTGTCTTGGCATATTTCTCCTTGGATTTATCCTGTATGGGACTCTCTGTGCTTCCTGGAGTTGATTAAGTATTTCCTTTCCCATATTAGGGAAGTTTTCAACTATAATCTCTTCAAATATTTTCTCAGTCCCTTTCTTTTTCTCTTCTTCGTCTGGAACCCCTATTATTCGAATGTTGGTGCGTTTAATGTTGTCCCAGAAGTCTTTCAGACTGTCCTCAGTTCTTTTCATTCTTTTTTCTTTATTCTGCTCTGCAGTAGTTATTTCCACTAGTTTATCTTCCAGGTCACTTATCCGTTCCTCTGCCTCAGTTATTCTGCTATTGATTCCATCTAGAGTATTTTTAATTTCATTTATTGTCTTGTTCATTGTTGTTTGTTTCATCTTTATTTCTTCTAGGTCCTTATTAAATGTTTCTTGCATTTTGTCTATTCTATTTCCAAGATTTTGGATCATCTTTACTATCATTATTCTCAATTCTTTTTCAGGTAGACTGCCTATTTCCTCTTCATTTGTTAGGTTTGGTGGGTTTTTATCTTGCTCCTTCATCTGCTGTGTGTTTTTCTGTCTTCTCATTTTGCTTATCTTACTGTGTTTGGAGTCTCCTTTTTGCAGGCTGCAGGTTCGTAGTTCCCGTTTTTTTTGGTGTCTCTCCCTAGTGGCTAAGGTTGGTTCCGTGGGTTGTGTAGGCTTTCTGGTGGAGGGGAGTAGTGCCTGTGTTCTGGTGGATGAGGCTGGATCTTGTCTTTCTGGTGGGCAGGTCTATGTCTGGTGGTGTGTTTTGGGGTGTCTGTGGACTTGTTATGATTTTAGGCAGCCTCTCTGCTAATGGGTGGGGTTGTGCTCCTGTCTTGCTAGTTGTTTGGCATAGGATGTCCAGCACTATAGCTTGCTGGTCGTTGAGTGAAGCTGGGTGTTGGTGTTGAGATGGAGATCTCTGGGAGATTTTCGCCATTTGATATTATGTGGAGCTGGGAGGTCTCGTGGAACAGTGTCCTGAAGTTGGCTCTCCCACCTCAGAGGCACAGCACTGACTCCTGGCTGCAGCACCAAGAGCCTTTCATCCACATGGCTCAGAATAAAACAGAGAAAAATAGAAAGAAAGAATTAATAAAAGTAGAAAGAAAGAAAGAGAGAAAGAAGGGAGGGAGGGCGGGAGGGAGGAAGGAAGGAAGGAAGGAGGGAAGGAAGGAAAAAAGGAAAGAAAGAAGATAAAGTAAAATAAAATAAAGTTATTAAAATAAAAAATAATTATTAAGAAAAAAAATTAAAAAAAAACCAAAAACCAAAATGGACGGATAGAACCCTAGGACAAATGGTGGAAGCAAAGCTATACAGACAAAATCTCACACAGAAGCATACACATACACACTCACAAAAAGAGGAAAAGAGAAAAAAATCATAAATCTTGCTCTGAAAGTCCACCTTAATTTGGGATGATTGGTTGTCTATTCATGTATTCCACAGATGCAGGGTACATCAAGTTGATTGTGGAGCTTTAATCCGCTGCTTATGAGGCTGCTGGGAGAGATTTCCCTTTGTTTTCTTTGTTCTCACAGCCCCCAGGGGCTCAGCTTTGGATTTGGCCCCACCTCTGCGTGTAGGTCGACGGAGGGCGCCTGCTCTTCGCTCAGACAGGACGGGGTTAAAGGAGCCGCTGATCCGAGGGCTCTGGCTCACTCAGGCCGGGGGGCAGGGAGGGGCACGGAGTGCGGGGCGAGCCTGCGGCGGCAGAGGCCGGCGTGACGTTGCTCCAGCCTGAGGCGCGCCGTGCATTCTCTCGGGTAAGTTGTCCCTGGATCCTGGGACCCTGGCAGTGGCGGGCTGCACAGGCTCCCCGGTAGAGGGGTGTGGATAGTGCCCTGTGCTCGCACACAGGCTTCTTGGTGGCAGCAGCAGCAGCCTTAGCATCTCATGCCCGTCTCTGGGGTCCGCGCTGTCAGCCGCGGCTCGCGCCCATCTCTGGAGCTCCTTTAAGCAGCGCTCTTAATCCCTTCTCCTTGCGCACCAGGAAACAAAGAGGGAAGAAAAAGTCTCTTGCCTCTTCGGCAGGTCCAGACTTTTCCCTGGACTACCTCCCGGCCAGCCGTGGCGCACTAACCCCCTGCAGGCTGTGTTCACGCCGCCAACCCCAGTCCTCTCCCGGCGCTCTGACCGAAGCCCGAGCCTCAACTCCAGGCCCCGCCCGCCCCGGCGGGTGAGCAGACAAGCCTCTCGGGCTGGTGAGTGCCGGTAGGCCCTGATCCTCTGTGCGGGAATCTCTCTGCTTTGTTCTCCGCACCCCGGTTGCTGTGCTCTCCTCCGCGGCTCCGAAGCTTCCCCTCTCCGCCACTCGCAGTCTCTGCCTACGAAGGGGCTTCCTAGTGTGTGGAAACCTTTCCTCCTTCACAGTGCCCTCCCACTGGTGCGGGTCCAGTCCCTATTCTTTTGTCTCTGTTGTTTCTTTTTTCTTTTGCCCTACCCAGGTACGTGGGGGGTTTCTTGCCTTTTGGGAGGTCTGAGGTCTTCTGCCAGCGTTCAGTAGATGTTCTGTAGGAGTTGTTCCACGTGTAGATGTATTTCTGGTGTACCTGTGGGGAGGAAGGTGATCTCCGCTTCTTACTCTTCCGCCATCTTCCTAGGATGTACTCTTTTAGGAACTTTAAAAAATACTATATGGTATTGTTAATTATAAACACTATGGTGTACATTAGATCTCTAGAAGCTCTTCATCTTACTGGAAGTTTATACTCTTTGATCAACATCTTCCCTTTTCTCTCACCCCCCAGCCCCTGGCATCCACCAATTTACTCTCTGTTTCTATTGGCCTCCCTATTGCTTGAGACACAACAATATTGAAATTAGGCAATTAATAACCATATAATAGCCTTTAAGTGTTCCAGTGAAAGAAAGTTGCATATCTCTAAATTTAAATCAAAAGCTAGAAATGATTAAGCTTAGTGAGGAAGGCATATCAAAAGCGAGACGAGCTGAAAACTAGGTCTCTTGTGTCAGACAGCCAAGTTGTGAATGCAAAGGAAAAGTTCTTCAAGGAAATTAAAAGTGCTATTCCAGTGAACACATGAATGATAACGAAACAAAACAGCCTTGTTGTTGATATGGAGAACGTTTTAGTGATCTGGATAGGAGATCAAACCAGCTACAACATTTCTTTAAGCCAATGCCTAATCCAGAGTGAGGCCCTAACTCTCTTCAATTCTTTGAAGGCTGGGAGAGGTGAGGAGGATGCAGAAGAAAAGTCTGAAGTCAGCAGAGGTTGGTTCATGAGGTTTAAATAAAGAAGCCATCTCCATAACATAAAAGTGCAAAGTGAAGCAGAAAGTGCTGATGTAGAAGCTACAGTGAGTTATCCAGAAGATCCAGCTAAGATCATTAATGAAGGTAGCTACCCTAAACAACAGATTTTCAACTTCATCTAGTTTCTATTTCATCTAATAGCCTTCTACTGGAAGAAGATGCTATATAGGACTTTCATAGCTACAGAGGAGAAGTCAATGCCTGGCTTCAAGCCTTCAAAGGACAGGCTGACTCTCTTGTTAGGGGCTAATGCAGGTGGTGACCTGAAGTTGAAGCCAATGCTCATTTATTATTCTGAAAATCCTAGGGTCCTTAAGAATTATGCTAACTCTATTCTGCCTGTGCTCTATAAATGGGAACAGCAAAGCCTGGATGACAGCACATCTGATTACAATGTGGTTTACTGAGTGTTTTAACCCCACTGTTGAGACCTACTTCTTAGTAAAAAGATTCCTTTCAAAATACTACTGCTCATTGACAATGCACCTGGTCACTCAAGAGCTCCGATGAAGATGTGCAATGAGATTAAGGTTGTTTTCATGCCTGTTAAGCCAGCGTCCGTTCTGCAGCACATGGACCAAGGAGTAATGTCAAGGGAACTAGAATTAGAAGTGGAGCCTGAAGATGTGACTGACTTACTGTAATCTTAAGACAAAACTACAATAGATGAGAAGTTGCTTCTTATAGTTGAGCATAGAAAGTGGTTTCTTGGGATGGAATCTGCTCCTGTTGAAGATGCTGTGAAGATGGTTGAAATGACAGCAAAGGATTTAAAATATTACATAAACTAAGTTGATAAAACAGCAGCAGGTTTTGAGGGGATTAACTCCAGTTTTGAAAGAAGTTCTACTGTGGTTAAAATGCTATCAAACAGCACTGCACACTACAGAGAAATCATTCATGAAAGGAAGAGGCAATCAGTGAGGCAAACCTCATTCTAAGAAATTGTCACAGTCACCCCATCCTTCAGCAGCCACCACCCTGATCAGTCAGCTGCCATCAGCATCAAGGCAGGACCCTCCACCAGCAAAAAGATTATGACTCACTGAAGGCTCAAATGATGGTTGGCAATTTTAGGAATAAAGTGTTTTTACTTAAGGTATCTACTTTTTTTTTTTTAAGATATAATGCTATTGTGCACTTAATGGACTACAGTACAGTGTAAACATAACTTTTTTATACACTGGGAAACCCCAAAATTCTCGTGACATGCTTTGTTGCAATGTTGCTTTATTGCAGTGGTCTGGAACCAAACTAGCAATATCTCCGAGGTATGCCTGTATGGGACTGGGTTATTGTCTCTGGGTCATAGTACTAAGTGTGTATGGCAAACTTAAATTAAAATGTCTTGAATATCTCCTAGAGAAACAGTGTACCACCTAGTGACAATTCCTAAAAGTGCAGGCATATCCCATAGATGGTTTTCTATCCCGTCCCAGAATGGAGTCAAGTGACCCTCCTCACACAAAGATCCCTGAAAAGTAAATACTGTTTGAGTGGGCCATGAATTTTAAAAGTTTTATTGCAAAGTCGTACATGTTAGTTGTAGAAAATATAGAAGATCAAAATATAAAAAAAAAGAAAAAAGTAAATCAGGTGTATATGTATATACACATACATACTATAAATGTTTTTTATATTATGAATTGTACTATAATTGACAATTACTATAAGTGTTCTTTGATAACCATAAGTCACATAATAATAATTCATGTATATTTATTTATGTCAATGAATATAAATCTATATTATATTTTAAAATTATTTCATAATATTTTATTATATGAGTATATCATTATAATTTAACCTTTCCGTATTGATGAACATTTAAGTTGTTTAAAATTTTTCAGGCAATAAACTTCTTTTGTATTCCTGACATTTATTTCTTCAAAATAATTTTTTAGAAAATGGAAATGCTTAAGGATATAGTCTTAAGGATATAGACACTTAAATTTTAAAAATGTTTCTCAGAGAAGTTTATACCAATTTACACTCCCACCTGTAGTGGTTATGAATGCTTTTCTCCCTGTATCTTCACACGCTGAACTGTATACATAAAACACTGAATTTTATAGGTAAAATCAATGTGCCAATTTGAAGACAAAAATATTTCATTTTAATTTGCATTTCTTTGATTAACTACTAAGTTAAGAACCTTCTTTCTTTGTGCTTACTGCTGGCCGTTTGTCTCCTTTCCTTTTACAACTTGCTCTCCTCCTTTTTGCTTATTTTTCCTATTGGGGTTTGACTGCCTTTCTACTCGTTTGCAGTCAGATTGCCTTGCAAGTGTTTTTGTGTGTTTGTTATTTTTAAATTTTTATTTTGAACTAATTTTGTTTGGACTTACAAATTTATAAATATCGTGCATAGAGTTCTTGTATACCCTTTACCCAACTTCCTCTAATGTGTGAATCTTATATAACCATAGCACAATCAACAAAACCACGAAATTAACATTAGCATAATATTACTAAACTAACTACTAACAGACCTTGTTTGAATTTTACCAGTGTTCCCACTAGTTTCCTTTCTGTGTTCCAGCGTGCAGCCCAGGATCCCACATTGCATTTAGCCTTTACTTCTCCTTAATCTTGTCCAATTTGTGACTGTTGCACAATCTTTTCTTTGTCTTTTGTGACCATGACACTTTTAAAGAAAGCTGACCAGTTATTTTGTAGGATGCCCCTCAATTTGGGTTTGTCTCCTGTTTTCTTATGACTGGAATGAGTTTACACACTTTGGGCAAAAATACCACAGAAGTGATGTTCTGCTCTTCTCAGTATGTCATATCAAAGGGTTTATGATGTTGATACATTTTACTGCTGGTGAAGTGATCACTTGCTTAAGGGGGTGACTGATGGGTTTCTCTGTTGTAAAGTTTCTTTTTTTCCCTTTCTAGTTGGTATCTTTCTTGGGGGAGATCCTTTGGGGTTAGGCAAATCCCGTTTCTCCTCAAGTACTTGTACATGATAAGTTATAGGTGGGGTTGTTATAAGACGGATATTTAGGAGGACAGTCACTGAGCCCATTCTCAAACAGAAGTCTTTGACTCTACGTTTTAAAAAAGTGGTGAATGAATATTTTATATAATGTTTCATACAAAGCATTTAAACATTTATAGGTTTTAACAAAATAAAATATTTAAAGTATTTATTATCTTTTAGGGATTTCATACTTCCACTGATTTCAATCAGGTCCTAATACTGGACCTGATTACATTTGATAAGAAGGCTCCTGCTGTATAAGGAATTCTGTGCTATATTGCTTGATTAAAATCTTAAATCTGTGGAAGACAATTTGAAGAAATATTAAATGTTGAAAGAATTGTGGCTTTCTGTTTTTTTATAATAGATCAAATAAAATTTTATGAGTGTTGACACTGCAATATTTTCTTGTTGCATATCTCCTATCCCTGAACAGCCATATTAACTTCAGAGAAATAGTTGCCCAAAAAACTAGATTGTGTTTGAATTCTAAGTTTCCTCTTATTAGCCATATGACCTTGGGTAAATCAAGTTCCCTAAGTCTCAGATGCCTTACCTGTCTCACAGGACTCTTGTAATGATCAACTGATAGAACACTGGCAAAGGAGGTTTGTAAACTATAAAGCAATAAACACATGCAAGGGATTATTAATGCTATTATTATATTTTACTAGCTCTTAAGACCATTCTCAGAGGTATAAGTGTTGGTTACTGTAATGTCAATTTTGTTTCTAGGGGAGAAAAGATTATTATGAATTATATGGCATGTGCTATAATATATTTTGTTTCTTTAATATACATTATTGCATTTGATTCATTTCTTTATTATTTTCCTGGTACAACTTCCTACCATAGTTTGACAAACAAGGAATGAGCTGCTTATCTATAAAGATTTATAGCAGAGGGATTCTACAGTTTTGGGAAGATGTCATTGGCAGCACAAATAGCAAGGTTAACATGGCTGTTTACGAAATAAATACAAACTTCAGTTAGTATTTCATCTGGAGAACCAGTTTAACACTCTTTAGATAACCTCTTATAATTGAAGTTCTTTTGTAAGCTTGGCCTTTAGAGTGAGTTTTGTCAAATTCAAGGTCAGGTAGAAATTCTAATATTAATCGGTTCAAAATTGTGGCTGTTGTCTTTTCATGAAATGTACTAGCTGTTGCTTGCCTTTCTATCATCTTCCATTTTCTTCTTATATCTAATATGTGTAGTTTTTATTTTTTTTAATAATTTCATTAAGTTGAATTAGTCACAGTGGAAAAGAAGTTCTTGCCTTTTGGTTTAGTGAATGCCTTCTGACTTACTACACGCACCGTCAAAAGCAGTTCATTCTGATTTGATAAATGCATTGAAAGCATCTGAAATTGTTTCATCCTTTTTCTTTCTTGCCTTTTCATCTCTGGAGCAATCAAATGAAATATCCTCTAGGTTTCCTAATCGAAGCAGTTTGCTCTGCCCTGGTGTTGAAAATGTATGTTTCAATAATTGTTCCTGTGTGACAGTAAGTTCCCCAGTCTTAAAAGTATGTTAAAGTTTTAAAACAGAACACCCTAAATGAATTTTTAGTATGTTTTCAAGTTGTGCATCTATTTTTAAATCAGTATGTGTATATTAAACACATATATGTACAATATATTATACTTATTACTATATATTTGTTAGAATGAGAGAGAGATATTATTTATTAGTTGTTTTGGTAAGCAGGGCACAGATCATCCACGGTAACTTCTATTCTTACATTTTTCTGTCCATGATTTTAATGCTAGTAGAGGCTCATAGAATTATGGTCTAGAACATTATTTTAAGATGTTTTACAGTCTATCATTAATAGAGTAAGAGCAATAACTTGACATTGCTTGCTTACTAGTTTAGTTGCTAATAATTAATTCGAAGGACATGGGCATTTAGAGTTAATACTTGATATAGGATTTTTACTTTGTGAAACGGTACTGCCTGATGTAATCCTCAATGTACAATGCTCTCATTGTCATAATTACTTTCTGTTTTGTTCTCAAGAGAATTTGCATTCACTTTTGCAGTGATTTTTCTCTTTTCCCTTAAAATATAAACTTCTTTTATCAAAATATCATAGTGATCTCTCTTGTGATACTTTTTTATATTGCACAGTCACTAATAAGGAGAATCACACTTTGCCAAAATATATATAGAAGTACAAAATGCCACTTGGGCCCCCAAATAACTTGCTGAGAATGTGATGACAGGACGATGATTGAAATCATGTAGTGGTAGTTTCCAGACTTTCACAAACATGAGAAAGACCTGGCATAAAGGTGTGGTGGCATTTGAGAAGACAAGCACCTGTCATCTGTTGGTGGAGTGATGGACAGGCAGTGAGGAGCTGAAGTACCACCCAGGTATGCCAGGCCTCCCCTAGCGTCGCTTGATGCTGAAATGATATGAGTTCCTGAATGTTAGTCAGGCGTTCTTTACTGAAATCTCTGCTAAGGAATCAACAGGATGGACTACCCTAGCTTGGATCCATTTCAGGGGATTAATTTCAAGAGAAAGCATTAGATGTTTCCTATATCTTTCTACTTGTACTCTCAGGTAATACTTATTCACAAATGATTGCATGGAAGCTTTTTTTAAAAGTGTAAATTATGCTTGGCTGTTTAAAAAATGTTTCAAAGATTCTTTAAATTTTGAACTTGATAAAATCTTGTCTTGTTATGCTGCATCACTGTTATTATTTGAATATATGATTCAGTACAAATGAATATTATTAAGGCTTTGATTTAAATATAGCATCTACTATGTATCAGGTACTATGCTAAGTGCTGAGAATGCAGGGCTGGGTAAGACCTGGTTCTCGTATGACTCTTGTCCTTAAGAAATATAGTGTGTATAAGGGGTGGGTTGAAATTCTTTTCTGATGCAGAGAAGTAAATGTGAGGTAACATCTCTACATCTGTATAATGTTCTTTGGCATTCAAACTACTAGAATATAGACAATGGACTCTTCTATTAAGCAATTAAAGCCTGTGCTTACAAAAATGTAACATGGTCAGAGTGGGTCTGTGGCAGTGATACTCTAAAACCCAACAACATGGGGACATTTCCTGTGTTTCAAAAGGAAATAATGACTCATACCATTTTGCTCATGGGACCAAAGACCAAAGAGTACTCTTTCACTAGTTTTATGAGGCCCCTAAACCTAAGTGTTCAGTATTTTGAAACATACTATGAAGGGCTAAGAAAGAAGTACCAAGGGAGATATCCATCTCTTCCACCCATCTTGAAATTTTATTATATCTTATTCTGTTGTCTGTGCTGTACATCCCTTTCCCCCCTCTTTCATCTTTCTAATCTCATTCATTCTTTGGATCTTGGCATGAATACCACAGCCTCAAGAAAGCCCAGGTACCCCAGATTATGTTAAGGTCTTCTGTTGTATGTGCAAAGAACACATTGGCTTTTCCTTCAGATTACTTATCACAATTGTTGTTCAAATGCTCATTTATGCTATATTTGTTTAATGTCTGCTTTCACCATCAGGCTCTAGCAGACTGGTAATATTGGCAACTGGAGTTTTAGGAATTTATAATTATTTCTCAGTAGAAAGATTTAAAGGTTGAATGAAATAGAAGGCAATGATTTTTTCTTCCTTTTTAAAAAATTTTTATTTATTTATTTAATTATATTTATTTTTGGCTGTGTTGGGTCTTCGTTTCTGTGCGAGGGCTTTCTCTAGTTGCGGCGAGCGGGGGCCACTCTTCATCGCGGTGCGCGGGCCTCTCACTGTCGCGGCCTTTCTTGTTGTGGAGCACAGGCTCCAGACGCGCAGGCTCAGTAGCTGTGGCTCACGGGCCCAGTTGCTCTGCGGCGTGTGGGATCTTCCCAGACCAGGGCTCGAACCTGTGTCCCCTGCGTTGGCAAGCAGATTCTCAACCACTGCGCCACCAGGGAAGCCCGATTTTGTCTTTTTATGAAAGAAAAAAGGTATGAAAATATAACAATAATGTTGATTTCATAGAGTGGGAAAATATGTTTATATGTTTATAAAGTAACGAAACAGCTATTTAAATAAAGAGCTATGAAGATATAAAGTATAGATATTTATATGTTCTAGATGGCTTCTTAATTTTAACTTTAGTTTTTCAGAGGCAATTGGAAAGATTAAACTCCCTGGCAGTCCAGTGGTTAAGAATCCATGCCTCCACTGCAGGGGACATGCGTTCGATCCTTGTTAGGGGAACTAAGATCCCGCATTCTGTGTGGTGTGGCCCCAAACAAACCCCAAAACACTCCTGAATTGTGGATTGACCATTAGTTCTGTTCTTTAAAACTCTCAGAAAAGCTTTTCTTGTGAAAGGGAGTATGTCAAGGACAGGTTGCCCACTCTAAGCACAGCTATTACAGGTAAGATTCCCTGGGAAGAAAATACTGAGAAGATCAGCATGCAGAAAGTTTACCGGGGAGCATTCTTGGGTCACCTCCTGTAGGGGAGTGAACAATGCAGGATGGGGCAGAGGGAAGAGCTGATGTCATCACAACAGAGATCTCAGCTGACCCATCAGGAACTCTGGAGCTGAAAGGGCCCTGAGCCAAAGGGATTGAGCCTTTCTACACTGTATTGACCAATCATTGGATACAAGTTACTCTGGGAAGGGAACATGGCACTGGAAGAGGTGGCTCTCCTTAGCTGACACTCTGGGCAGCTGGGAGAATGAGTGCTTCAGGACTGAAGTGGGTGATCTGGGCAGCACACTGAAATGTCTACCGAAGTCTCCTCCTTGTGCCACTGAAATCCATTTGCCTTGTAAAAGTTCTAGGGACTGCTCCCTTGGGGTTTTTGTGGGCCTCTTTTCCTTGGTGAAATCTTTCAAGAGAAAGGTGAATGGGATGAATCCCAGCCCCCACTGTTTTAGCTGGTCTTGAGGCTGGACAGAATCCAGCCCATGGTGGGCAGTCGTGACAGCATGGTTACTGCAGTCCTGTGGTCGGGTACCCCAGTTTTACCAAGGTGCAGTAGCATGCCAAGAGCTGTGTGCTTTTGAAAGGTGTCTAATTTTCCACTGCTGGCGGGGTGGTTTTGCTGCAGAATTCTGGGATTCTTCCATGTGATTTTCATATTAGAGTTTGCCATACACTCCACACTGTGTCTCTCCCTCCCACAGATACCTGAAAATCCATAAGGTCTGCTGTGTTCTCTGGCCCAAGTGACAAGACTACCTGTACCATGACCTGGACTTTTACAGCTCTGGATGTACCCAAAGCTGACCATCTTTCGTGTTTCCTGGTATATGGGTCAGAATAATAGTCCAAGTGTGGAATGTGCTTTTTCCAGGCCCTCAGAAAGACCTGCCATACAATTTGCTTTCTTCTTTGAGGTGGGAGGTAGGAGATGCAATACTGTCTTCTTTATTTTGAGAGGCTGTCCTGGCATGCTCCCAGACCACTGGACCGCTAACATTTTACTGATGTTGCAGATCTCTTAATCTTTGTAGGATTTATCACTGCTCGCCAGAGTGTTATGTTTATTACTAAAGCTTCCAACATACTTGCTGCTTCTTGATGTTCTGGCCCCGTTTATTTATCATTGATATGGCAGACCAAATGTGATGTTCTTCAGGGTACTCAGATGACCCAACTCCCTTTGGACCACATTATGATATAGCGTGAGAGAGTTAGCATAGTCCTGGGGCAAGACTGTGGATATACACTGTCGTGAGAACTGTTTCTGACAGAAATGGAAAGAAATGCATAAGCCTGGTCAATGGCTGCATACCATGTGCCTGAGGCTGTGCTAATCCACTCCAGCAAAAATACATACCTGGCACAGTAGCTATAATTGAGGATTCTGCTTAGTTGAGTTTGTGGTAGTTTACCCTAATCCTTTAGGATTTATCTGATTTTACAGAGACCTGACTGGCAAATTAAATGAAGAGATGATGGGGACCACCACCCCTAAGTCCTTTAGGTCTCTAAGGGTGGCACCAACCTCTGCCAGTCCCCATAGGTTCTAATTTTTTTTTTTTGATTCACTACCTCAGTTGGCCCAGAAACCCATGTTGGAGTTGTACCAGCTACCAAGAAAGTCTTCCAATCAGAGGACCCACTGGTGGGTCCACAGGCTCAGTGGACCTTCTGTGAGAGGGACTTTTTAAAATTACCTGGTCTCCACATACCTCTGCTCCAATAGGCAGTTATGAATGATGCTTCAGGACCTTAAATATGTCAACATGGACGCTGGATCCAATAATCTTCAAAATATTTGATATTACCCTGTCTCCAGTATATGTTTCCTCAAGTAAACTGCTTTAGGTCCCTTTCAGGAAGGACTGAGGAATCATTACCAGGCATGCTTGCATAGTGTTGCAGGAGCCTTCCTCCTGGGGACACAGTGTCTTTTTCAGTCAATCAGTTTGGGTCTGAAAACTGGCTCAGGTCCAGAAATCGGGCAAAGGATTTACACGCCTTCAGCTTCTCGATCATCTCTCTCTGATTGTTTTTGATTGTACAGATTGAGCAGTACCCTTCTTGGTTGCCCATATATCTTGCCCCTATGGATACCATGTCCTATTCATCACCTCTATAGCTCTCTGCGGGTCAGACCCTGCAGGCTGACATTCCAGTCCTGCTTCTGTGTCCACTTTACTTTTAATGGTTAACTTCCACCACCTGGCTTCTGTTATTTTGGGGTCCTATCATCCCATCTGTTATCAAGGGGTCTAGTTTCATAATCAAATCTCTTCCTGTCAGCTCTGGTCAACAAAGGACCGCCACTACCGAGCTTCTCAGTGATGCTGAATGTCTTCTTGCTTTGATTACAGAATATCCTCTGGGCCTCCTAGAAGGCTGTAATCAGCTGGTGGTTTTTCTAGCCTTACTTAGTGTTTGTGCTCTAGCATACTCCTTTCCCTAAGCCTTTTGATCCCTCTTCTATGGTCTGCCAGGGCAATTGTGGCATATCTACTAGACTTAGTAGGGGTCATTGTTTTCTTTAAACGAAAGGTCATCCTAGTAGTGTGTTAACATGATTTTTCAAGATTCTTGCCTAGATGTGTAATCTTGAGATTGGTCTCTCAAATCAATATGTTCTTTATCCAACTTCTTGTACCATCTTCTTTGATCCGGTACACTCAGAATCTATCCTGCATGTACTTTCTTGCCTCCTGCTGGTACATGTTGTCTAGATCCTGCAGCTCCTTCCAGATATAGTCTCTTTCCCTTAGCAGGCCGAACACAACTTCAACCAGGTTTTGTTGTGGCTTAATACTAGATTATGGCTGTGTAACCAGGGAGAGAGGTGGGGGAATATTCTGAGGGGATCCATGTTGATTTGCAAAGCAGAGGCCTCTGCAGCATCTTCAAGCACGGGGGAAGGGGAGTGCTAGATCTTAACAGGGAGGAGTGGGTCACTTCCTCAATTCCAGAGAGTTCAGGAGAACCTAGCAGTTCATGTTTGAAGATTTGCCATTTCGTATTTCAAGGTCTCACTTCTTCCCAATCAGAGTCCTGGCCTTCACTAAAGCAGACCTGCTACAGCTAAGAATTCAGCCTTTTATGGACCTCTGCTACTTGTATAGTAAAGTCCTCGTCATGGTCTTCAGCCTCTTCTGTCTTTTGGCTGCGGGAGATGAGTCTGTTCATATCTGCGGAGAGCTTTAACTTTGATAGCTGGCTTTTAATTGCTGATTAATCACCCTCAGCCTTTTATTACCTCTTTTTTCCAAAAGCATTGATTGCCCCCCAGAAAGAGCCTCTGATTCTATTATCTTTATATATGCAACTTCTCCCGTGTTTCTCCAGTGTATGAGCTAATACACCCACCATTGCCTCCCCTTCCACTTGATTATCATTTCAGTTTCCCAGTGGTGAAAGTTTTAACAATGTCACGCTAACACATGTCATGGGCTACCTATGCTCCATCTACCACCCGTGAGGAGACCTTCAATGCCAGTGGGCCAATGGGTGATTCAGCTCCTTCATCCCACTTATAAGTCTTCTTTCTTGTACCATGGGATTAACATCCATGACAGAAGAAGCAGGGGTGGGCAGCCAGCCTGTGGGGGGAGCTGGGGATCATCTGGCACTGTTGACCTGATGGTAACTATGGAGTACAGACCAGCTATTAGATGCAGGCTGCCCCTGAGGAGGGAGCATGGCTTTGGTTGGGGTGACTCTCTTCAGCTAAGGGCAATATCTGGAGAGGCACTCAGCTCTAAGCTATGGGTCGCCAACACTCTCAGTACATGGGTCTGTGAGGGGGCCTGTGGTATCTGGGGGGTGCACCAGAGCATTCACTACATCCTTTCATTGCCCCTGTGGTGTCCTTCTCCACCCTCCACCTTTTACGATCAGGATGGGTACAAGGATGAAGCAGATGACTAAAACATTGTTGCCCTGCTGACTCCCTTCTGGTTAAAAAGGTACCAATCTAAGTCATTTCCTTGTAATGTAAATACCCTAAGTGCCTAAGAACAATTGGATCTGTCAACTGATTTTATATGCTTGATAAATATGAGGTGCTAAAGAATTATTTGTTGCGTAAATAAATGAACAAATGATTAAGTGCCTACTCTATACCTGTGGTCAGTCATGCCCTTAACCAAATGATTGATGAAGAGTTGAAACTAGATTCAGAAATCACCCAGATGGAATTATTTGATTTTTGACTCTTCCCTGGGTAGAATGGAAACTGAATTTAGACTCAGTAGGCCTGGTTGCATGCTTTGACTATGTTATTCACAAGTTGTGGAACTGGGACAAACCACTTAACCTCCATGAACTTTGGTCCTTTTATCTCTATATTTTGTATAATACCAGTCCTGTCTTCCTCACAGTGTACTTATGAGAATTAAGCTGATGTATGAGTAGCTAAAATATTGACAGCTATAAAACATTATGCAGACATGGGGGTATTTATTATTATTATTGTCATTATTATTAATATTAGTAGTTCCCTTGCCAGTCATCATAAGAAGCAGGAGTGTGTCAGGGAACACTGAAATGGCTAAAACTGGAAGAAGAAGAGCAGGGAGCTTGCATAAGTAACTAAAAATTATAAAAAGTCAGCATGCGGATGTCTATTCCTGGCAGATGGTTTTGGGACCGTTTGTTGTGTCTTAGGCTCTGTACTAGGAATAAAATAGAAGAATGGCTAAATTCCTGATTATTTGGTTAAACATATAGTTGTAATACTTATCGCTGTATTAAACTGGAAACGTATGTAGCATTTTCTTTTGTATTTTCTTTATCATTCACAACTCCTGTTTCTCTCAAGCATCCTATAATGAGGCCCACAGTCAAAAGAATGTTTATCTAGTGTTGATTTTTATCAATCTCAGTTAATTGTTCAGAGATGAGTGTCCCATGCGTGTGTTACTGTACGTTATTTCTTTAAACCACACTATTATTAAGGTTATGGATTTGGATATCATTGAACATAAAATACATTAACTGTGAAAGAAGTGTTTTCTATCCTCACACAAAGACCTTATGCCATGCAATAGCAAATAACAATAAAAGTCACTGTTCCAAAAATACTTTTTTGACCCTGAAGCATAGATGGTCATTGAATGGTCAGTATTCCAAATGTTTTCTTGTTATCTTGTGAGTGTTCAAATCCAACTCATTTTTAAAAAATTTATTTATTATATTTTTGGTTGCATTGGGTCTTCATTGCTGTGCACGGGCTTTCTCTAGTTGTGGTGAGTGGGGGCTACTTTTTGTTGTGGTGCACAGGTTTCTCATTACGGTGGCTTCTCTTGTTGCGGAGCACAGGCTCTAAGTCCATGGGCTTCAGCAGTTGTGGCACATGGGCTCAGTAGTTGTGGCTCACTGGCTCTAGAGCGCGGGCTCAGTAGTTGTGACGCACGGGCTTAGTTGCTCCGCGGCATGTGGGATCTTCCCGGACCAAGGCCCGAAACCGTGTCCCCTGCATTGGCAGGTGGATTCTTAACCACTGTGCCACCAGGGAAGTCCCAATACAACTCATTTTAACTGTTAGTTGTGATGGCGCTATAAAGAAAACCATATATGTGTATATATATATAAAATATATATAATTATTCATTGCCATATGTCTGGATTCCTAAAGGAAAATTTCTAGAGTCATCTTTTCTGTCCTTGCCCATGTTTCCCTGTCTTGTTCTAAAATCAGGTAGGAGGACAGAGCCCGTTCGGTTCAGGTTACAAGTAGGCAAGCTCACTTCAACCACAGAAATGTATCAGCAACATGTCTATTTTCTCAGTTTGAATTCCTTTAACCTAAAACCTTCCCTGAAAAAAGGAAAATGTTCAGCACAACTCAGGTTCATCACCTACCATGAACACAAACTCCACGACACTCAAAAATGGGAATTAAATGTTCCTATCCTCAGGACCTCAAAAACTAGTAAATGACTAATAAGTCAGTATAAAGGATGGCAGGGTGATGAGCGCCAAATAGGGAGTTTCAACCAGTTGTTGACTTCACAGTGGAGGGAGATATTAATTTAAACTGTGTGGTGTGAGGGTGGGATCATCTGGAAAAACTTCTTAAAGAGGTAAAGTTTGGGATAAACCCAGAGAGACATCCTCAACTTTTTCTGTACTTATTGACCCATTCTCAGAACAATGTTTTGAAATGTATAAAATAAAACACAAAAGATAATAACAAAAACCAATTTAATTGAAACAGAGCTGTTGAAATACCAAAAAGTTGTGAAATCATAGTAAGTACACTTCTTTGTTAAGGCATTAAACAAAAAAATTCCAGTTGCAAGTCTAATAACTATTGTAATTTCAAAGTAGTGATGAGCATAAGTGTTAATTCATGGTATCTGCAGTGATTGTAATGTGATATGGCTATATCTGATTTCTATTTGTGACAAAGTCACATGTACTTCTAATATTTCTATAGTTTGTTGCCTACATTCATAATAGAAGGAAATGCTACACTTCTGCCAGTGAAAATCAAGATGTAATTTTTCTTATATCCAAGTTCACAAATCCCCTTAATTTTACCTCTGGGCCCTGAGTGTTTGAGGAGTAGATAGGTATGGCTAAGGACTTTGTGTGGGGTGTGTGTGTGTGTGTGTGTGTGTGTGTGTGTGTGTGTGTGTAGAGTGTGCACTGTGTGGGGCAGGATGAGAAAATGATGAATGGATGGGAAGAGAAGTGATTGTGAAGGTTTTGGCATGCCAGAGAAAGGAATTGTATCAGTGGGGAGCCATCAGTGATGTTTTTGAGCAGGGAGCTGACACAAATATATCTTTGTTTTAGGAAAGTAATTTCTAGTCTAATGGGAGTTGGGTTAAAAGGGCTGGAAGCAGGAAGACTTTTAGTAGTTCATTGCATTGGTCAGGAGAAATATATTGAGAGCTTGAAGTAATTCAGTAGAAGTGGAAAAGAGAAGACCTAAGCAAGGGACAGCGGATGGGCATACTGAAAGGACTTGGTGACTGACTGAACAGAGTAAATGATGGAACAGAGGGAAAAAAGCTGATTCTGAGTGTTTACCTCGTCACAAAGGGAAGATGTCAGATAGGGAAAATGAATTGAAACAGAGAACAAGCGAGGTGGGTAAATTTGTGGCAAAGGAATTATAAGCTCTTTTTGGGTATATTGAAATTTTGAGATCTTCATGGGCTGTTCATGTGAAAATGTTCAGTGGAAGTTGGAGATGTGAGTCTAGAACTTGGACAAAAGTTCAGGGCTGGAGAAGTAGATTTGGCAATCATAAGAAAAACAGCTGAAATCAAGGGAGTAAAAGAAATCACCAAAGGAGAGCAAGGGTGCTGAAGATGGACTCTTGTGTGACTTCTCAGGCTGTGCAAATACGTTCCAGGAAGAAACACTTAGCGATTTTGCACATTTAGTCCTTGTTTCTTCAGTTCCTCAAAGTGAAAAATGTGCTTGTTGTTTCAGATATTTTACTTCCTCAAAGATCAATAAGACATTGGCCTGCTTTCAAGGAATTAATATTTCTAGTAGGGAAGCCGACATATGGACAAATATAATTTAGTGTAAGTGCAGTAACAGAAGTACGTACACAGAAGAGGGGAGTGATTAACGACAACTGGGGTGATAGACAAGGAAGGCTTCTGAGAAGGTGACATTTGATCTGGGTTCTGAGGAACGAGTAGAAGTTTGCCAGGTGGGAAAGATATTTTAAGCCGTGGGAGTGGTAGGTGCGGAAGCCTGGTGTGTTCAAGGAACTGCTTTCCTGCATCTGCTTGTGTCATGCAACAATATTTGAATATTTACAAGACTTGAAGCCCTGTCTGTGACTAGCCCCTATCTTCATCTTAATCTTTAAAGAAGGACCCTCAGATTCTACCATGAAACTCTGCTTTATGCTTAGTCCAAGGTTTTTCCATTGAAATTTAGCTCCACTTTCTTTGGTTTTGTTCTTTTAAAATTGGAGATGATTCAGCAATCATACTTTGTCCAAAAAAAAAAAAAAAAGGCCTACAAAGTATCCAATAAGTGCAAAATTAAAAGTAATGCCATGTTTCATGGAACATAATTCATCCAAAGTCCTCTGTGCCCCAGCCTTTTTTGTCTCCAGATTATATTCATAATAATTTGTGTCCTTTCATGGAAATTAAGGCCATGTCAGAGCCCATGTTTTCAACTGAAGCATGTCAGCACTGTTCATGATATGTCCCAGCTGGTTAAGCTTAGTTTCATAGTAGAGCCATGAGCAGTATTTGGTAGATAGATGAGTAATTTTTAAATATGAAAAATCCCATCATGAAATCATGAAAATTGTTTTATTTTGTTACTTTATATCTTTATAATATTGTATCAAGACAGAATTGTCTTTTCTACCTCTTTCTTGGAGCGCAGCTCTACTCATACTTTCTGGAGCTCTGGCGCATACTTTCTAAGGATGACAGAAGATATTCTTTGAAAAAATAAGCAGATCAGAAAGACTCTATCAGCATAACAACAGAGTTCTGATTTAATATCGAACAAAAGAGAGATCTGTCTTTTACATATTTAATTCTGAGCTTGGACTAGGAATGATTATTTTCCTTTGTTTTCTCAAGTTACCCTGGAATTTGAAGAGCCATGCATAGCTCCAGTGGGGAGAAAGCTGGATAGAACCATTTGACTGAAAGCCCATGTCCAAGGTCAAGAGTAAAGATCTGGGACACTGTGCAGAGGGATTAAGAATAAATGAAGGGTGAAGACAGAGAGAGACCAGAGAGGAGGGACTCAGTTATTGAATGATAGGAGACTCAAGGAGGAAAATGAGTTTTTCAGCAACTTCTAGATTTCAGGTATAGGCCTGTCTAACTAAAAAGACACATAATTCATATATATTATCATATTCAGGCATTTACCTGTTCAGGAGAAACCAATTCACACAAATGCCAATACTCCATGCTTAGAAGGTATGCAGGAGTGGAAAAATATCTGTTTAGGAAGAAAGATTCTGTTGCACTTGGTACTATCTTATACATATCACAGGGCCTGGGGTAGGAAATAGCCTTCTCCTAGGAACCCTCTTTTTATAGATGCAGGGATTGCCTAGAAATGGACTTCAGCTCCTTACTGAGCTCCCCTTGTCTGAAATTCTAAGGAGATGGTTCCCATATAACTGGAACCAGCTGAAGTCAGGTTTAGCCTATTATGATCTCTTGCCTTGAATTGATTGATTAAATAATTAAAGGTTTGCTGAGTTATGCACCATCTTCCATGTCCCATGTCCTGTGTAGGGGCTGGGGGAACAAGGATGAGAATGAACAGAACCTTTCCTTGAGGAGCTGAGGGGTATTGAACAGGCAATACCCACTTCCCTTCTACCCACTGCAAAAAAGAAAAAAGGCTCTAAAGTCTTTAAGGAATGATGCTCTGCTGGTGGCTTTTTATCAATATTAGTGTGATGTGTAGCTAAAAAAGGCCCAGATATGTAAAAAAATATCCGTACAAGTCTTCCGGAGACCTAGACTTGACCCATATCTACTCTCCGGTTCCTAAATTCTGTTAAACAACTTTTATTTGCCTGTTGGATTTACAAGAGGCCCCTTTAAATCCAAAGTTTAGGCTGTTAGGAGTCTGACTTTTCGTGAAGACAATGACAGCCACAAATTTAGCTTGAATCATTTATTTCCCCCTCTACAGACCAATACCACTGGAAAAAACTATATTTACCCCCATTTGTTGGCAGGGATAGCACTGAATGTACTCACTGTTTGACCATCACTTCTAGGCTCAGAATGGGGCTCCCTACATCCTGTTAGTCCTGTCTGTAATCTGCCCTAAACACTGCCATGGTATTCTTAAAACTTAGATCTGATTAGGCAATTCACAGGTTCTCTGGTGGGGAATGATCTGAAGTCCTTAGCGTGGCCTCTGTGCTCTCTACAGCCGATCTTTCTAGCTTTATCTCCTTGTCCAGTGGCCATTGGGTTTTCTGAACACACCGAGTGCTCCCATGATCTTTATGTTTGCTCTTGCTGTTCCCTCCACTTGGAATAGGCTTCTCCTCTTAGGCTGTTAAAGAGGTCAAGCCGTTAACATCCTATTCATTCTTCAGGAACTGATTTAATTATTGTAAGTATTTTGGAAGAGCCTTTGTGATTTCCTTTCTTGGTATTAATAACTTTGTGCTCTAGGTTTTCATAGCACTTTACTTATACCTCTCATAGCATAAAGGTTGCAGGAATTAAACAGTATAAATCACAGTGTTTGGCACAGTGAATGTACTCAATGAATATTAGCTATTATTTTTACTTAACACACAATGTCTGAGAGAAACATTTTTCTATATGTGTAAGTAATATGTAAATAACTCCTCCAATAGTCTATAAGCGCTTTAAGAATAAGAAAAGACAATGACTTACCCATTTTAGTATTTAGAGCCTTAGAATTGTGCTGTGTTACCTAGGAAAAGTGCAAAAAGCATTTGTTGAAACACTGAATGAATGAATTTTGTTACTGGAATCTAGAAAACAAAATACAGCGTGGAAAGGCTTTTGACCCTGCTATGTCCCAAGGCAATCTGTTGGATTTTATAGGCTTCACCTTATTCAATGCTTAAAACCACCCTGTGAAACGTACATTGATCTCACTTTACACAGGAGGAAACTGAGACTAAGGGAATTTAAATAATGTGCCCCAAG
Organism: Delphinapterus leucas; assembly: GCF_059928025.1. Lineage (NCBI taxonomy): Eukaryota > Metazoa > Chordata > Mammalia > Artiodactyla > Monodontidae > Delphinapterus > Delphinapterus leucas. The sequence goes on from NC_143129.1 coordinate 112,628,795, forward strand.
TCAACAGCCAGTAAGAAGAGAAGCTGTTTGTTATATATCTGACACCAGCTCCCAAACTTTTGCTCCCATGCTACCCTGACACTTAGTGACATCACACTGTCCCCAGGGGGGTTGAAATGTAGACACCAAAATGGCTCTTAACAAAGATTACTCATACAGTTCTCAGAAAGATCACAGACAATTAAAAAAGAAATTCATCATTTCAACCCAAAGTTAGATTTCTAGGTTTTTTCCAAAGACATCCCACCCCTCTTTGAAACATGCCTTTGGAATGGACCATAAAATAGCATTTAAATTGTAAATTCCCATGGGAAAAAATCAAACTTTTAAATAGTAGTGTGAATGAGTGTGTTGTCAGAGGACCCTAGGTGTGTAAAATCCTTTAATTGCTATTTCCAATGCTAATGTATATACTTTAATTAGAGGTGTGTAGTAGGCTTCTTTGTTAAAAAAAAAAAAAAAGAAAAAATCCCTGGACCATATGGATGTTGCCTCATTTTCATCTGAACTCTTCCGGGGACTGTAAGACTTAAAGTGATGTTGGAACCCAGCACTTTTCTATCTGCCAAAAAAGGTGAGAACAGTAAGTCTTGGTGCAAAGGCTGAATATACATGAGAGAAGTGTAGCCTTAAACTACACTTTGCTTCCACATGCCTTGGTCCCGCTTTGCTTTGACTAATTATATAATCTGCAAAGTGACAAAGCCAAGTGATTTTTACCTATCTTGCTGGCTTGGAGTAGTGATGCATTTGGTATGAGGCAGCTTTTAATTTGCTTTAAATTTGGAACAATAAGCAATAGGAGTTTCCTGAGAAAGAAAACTATTGAGCAGACCAGAGAGAGAAGAGGAGAGGAATGGATTCGACTGTGGGAAGGCAGAACAGCTCAGGCTCTGGGCTTGAGTTTTGGTTTGCTACTTAATAGCTCTGTGGTTGGCCTTCAGCAAGCTTTGAACCTCTCTGAAGCTCAGTTTCCTCATCTACAAAATGAGGATAATACCTCCTTCCTTGCCAGGTGATCACGAGATTTAGGGATAAATTGTGTAAAGTGATGCCTAGGAGGCATGTGAGAAGTACCGGATATAATTTTGATAGTTTTTATTTTTTATTGAAAGAGCTTGTCTTCCAGCAGTGAAAGGTCCTGAAAAGAATCAGGGTTCAGGACAAATCTGCTTCATGCTGATGATAACTCTCTTGGTGCATTTTTCTTATTTCTTTGCCCTTCTCCTGTCCCTGGTTTTCCTTGGGTTAAATTAATGTTCCAGATTCACTCTTATCAGACTCTTTTGTTTTTTTCTTTTCATCCGTTTAGGCAAAAGAAACTGGCAGAGTTAGTCAGACCAACTAGTCACAGGCAGGCTTTGTCTGGAAGTGAAAATTTGTTTCTCTTTCCTTTGCTCTGCCTGAATTCCTCCTCTGGTCTTCTCAATCTCTACATGTCTGTAATAAAATGAATTGTGAGACAGATCAACAAATGCATCACCTTGACACTTTGGTGAGTGAAGACATAGATCTGAATAATAGACTTGGCTGAAATATCTTCCTGGTGGTGTCCAGTTCTGTTATTTTCAAAACAGTTGCTATACCGGAAAACAACTGGTAGATACCTCCCCCAAACTGAGTATAGTTCTTATAGATGTGGACTGAGGAAGCTATTTTCCTGAGGAATTATTAGATTTTGATTAGCCTCCAATACATTTGTTCGGAACTAAATGGAGGATTTTCCCCAGGCCAGGCTGGGGTTGCCAGCTGTGACAGAGATGGACATTTAATTTGTTTGTGATTGGGTTGTCACGGCTGGACATTTGTCATTTGATATTTCCTCTTTACTCCTTTCGCCAAATCTACTCCTAACAAGGGAAATCTTAAAAATAAGATAGATTAAAAATTGATGATGTGGAGTGTGTACTGGATTGTTTTCTGTTTTATTTTACTTAGTGAAAATCATAATTTTGGGACCAGAGATTAAAATTCCTGACTCTGCTACAGGAAAAGCTCACATTACTCACAAAACACCCCAGCAATCTGTCCCATTTTTAAAGGAAGATTTAATAGCAGGCCTGTTCAGTGAGGCACATACAAGTTCATTACCTTTATAAAACACTCTACAGGAATTTTACTAGCATCCAAAGCAGTGCTACTAGTGGTTTCCAGCTACACATTTCTACAAAAGAACAAAAGGCAACCAGTCCTGTGTTAGCCTTATGTTTTGGTCTTTTTTGCTTCCTTGATAATCTTCTAAATTCAATCATTTACACTGAATCTTAAAATCATTTGTATTAGCTAGCAACCTGCTCCTACTGTGGTATTTCACTGTCCTTGTGATAAAAGTTGCTTTAAAAATGTGTTGTCTAAGCTGGAGTTTGCTCCCTTGTGCTTAGTTTATGTAAAATTTCAGCTGAGATACAGGCACAGATGCTGACTTTCGTGCTGCTATACAGAAGGTCAACCGGGGTTTGTGTTACTCAATTTCTCAAAGGCAAATTGGTCAGGAGCAATGTGGGATGTTTGTTTTAATGTTCTCTCTGGCCTTCAGCTGGAGTCTTTGGTAATCTCATGCCAGATATTTGGTGAAGTGTTGCAGTTTTGATATTCATATTCTTTTCAGAGATTAGACATCAAAGAACTTTTAAACCCGTGATTCAGTTTGGAGCCCTTTTTGTGAACATGGCTTGATGGGGGTTCACCCAATGTGCTCTGGAAACTTGAAATGGTCACTCCCTTATACTCCCTACTGCCCTAGCAACTGTCTGCCCTGGTTCTGAGCTCTGAGTTGAGACATTCTGAGCTGTGATACTTTAATTTCAGCTCTCAGGTTAGGTTGGTCTAGTTAGGATGGAGGTATTATATTAAATAAATATTATTTCAATCTTTTCTGTTTGAAGTGGGCTCTGTGTGCATATCCACATAGAATATAAATGGCCAATATTTGACTCCATCACCAACTATTTGAGTGCCCACAGGATCCATGGGTTTGTACTATGAAGAAGGCAGTTTGGTTATAGACTCAGTCTCCAAGAAGAGAGGAGGTTGTCCAAGTTAGCAGAAGTGTGATACACTGTCAGCATGCATCACAAAGAACATCCTTGCACACACGGAATGAGCACGTGAGGACGCTGTGGTGAGCCCCTCCATATTTTTGTTTCACAAGTAGTTGCTGCTAATGGTGTAGTGGAAAGAGAATTGTATCTGGAGAAGGAAGGTTCTAATCCTGGCTTTTCCGCTAGCTAGGTGTGACCGTATTTAAGTCACTTAATCTTTCTTAAGCTCAGGTTAGATGTCTCCAATGAGTAAGTTTTACTGGATGATTTAAAAGGTTCCTTCTAGCTCTAAAAAAAAGCTTTTGATTCTCATAAAGGGATGTTTTATTTGATTGTGACATTTCATTTGGCACCAATTCTGTACAGCTGTCTTAACTCAGAATATGTTTGTTCTTGTAGATTTAATACATGGAATTTACCATTCTATTAATGCACCTTTGAGTAAAATGCATGTCTGTGTATCTACTGTGCTCACATTCATAATATATATTATATCTTTTTAATGTACATCGTGAGAAATGCCTGTGAAACCAAATGAAATATTACTATTGTCGCATTCATTCCCACCAACTCTGTCAGGCTGGATGAATTAAATAAGAATGATGTGTGCTACTGAAACTACATTTACTATATACTCAAGTGTCCGCGTGCTGTATAAACACAGATATTGAATATGCTTTGGGTTTTCTTTACTAAGAGCTAGAAAAGTTCCTAACTTGAAAATAAATTGAAAATCAAATGGATGATTTAATTTTTAAACATGAATCTGAGCTATTGTTACAGAACCCATTGTCTCGGGCAGACAGCCCAGCTGGGGACTCCTAAGTGACTTTTGTCCTACACCTGGTAATTGAGCAGGTGAGAGGGGGTGAGGTAGATGTGAGATGCACAGGTTATAAGATTATGAATAGTAGGGAACGATGAACTGAGGATCAAGAAGCCTGTGGGGACTCTTGAGAATAGAAAAGCCAGGGATCTTCGATCTCCAGCTCTGTATACCCTTCAGAACATTCTACTTCCCCCCTTCTCTCTGTCCTGTTTTTTTGGCCAGCTGTCTGAACAACTTCTCATCTTACTTCTTCTCTATAAAGACACTACAGTCTAATTTTTGGAAACCTCACTTTAGCATGAATATTTTTGGATTTGAATAGTAAATTCACACCAGAAATAATTCTGCCTTGACATTTTTATACCTGAAAAATATATGAAAGGACTTGGGAGACAAGGGCCAGAGAGCAGGACGTGGATTTCCAATTTGGGAAGTGATACTTAGAGTTTGCATTAGCAGTTCTCATCTTAGGCTGTCCCTTAAAAAATGACCTAGTGATGTCAGAATGTTTTTGTTTTCCTTTGATTTTTAACTTTTTTTAAAATTGTGAAATAATTTATATAGAATAAAGTGTACAAATCTTAAGTGTACAGCTTTATGATCTCGCTCACACACACACATGCGTGCGCGCACGCGCGCACACACACACACACACACACACACACACACACACACTCCTTGTAATGACCATTAGATAAAGATTTAGAATATCCTTAACATCCCAGAAGGCTACTTTGTGACCCCTCCCAGCATATAAATTCATCAATTTGTACTTCCTAATCTCTTGCAACATGTTTAGAAGAAGGCTTATCATTGTTTAATTCACAGACATTGCTAAGAAAAATGTACCCTAATAGGTTCATTTTAAGAAGCAAAATCCAAGCCCTAGAAAATTAATTTTGATAGCATTGTAAGTGCAGGGTGTTAGCTGCTCAGTATTTCAAGATAGTTCCAAGGGAAGCTATTGCCGTGGTCTACAGGTATCTTTCTATTGAGGGTCACTGCAAGCCACAGTAGAATTCCAGCAGTCTTATTTACAATCATACTCATCCTCGGTAGCCATATTTGTGGCTTCCTGTGTAGTGAGGTGATTCATCACGGTATGCCAGCCATAGAGAGTTCAGTATAAATGAATTTAGTTTCTTCAAAAAAGGTATTTATATCTAAACAATTTTACAATAATCTGACATTGCCCTTTAAAGGTAAGCGCATGCTATGTGATTTGCATATGAAGAAACCGTGCATTACTCTTACTTGACTGATGTCAGCTTCAGCAGCTGCACCTGGTAGTCCCCAGGGCTGTCATTGTTTCCATGATAGAGCTCATTTCTCAAGGGTTAATAACATAGACCTTAACATTCACTTTGGGCTGAAACTTGGCAACCACTATGAGTATACAGCCTAAGGAGCTGATTTTAAACAAAAATGGTTTAAATTGATTTACCCTTTTCAAATTAGAGTATGTCAAAATAATGGAACTTTGCATCAGTTCTAATGCTGTACATTTATTTAATGTAAAAATTTGTAAGCTGTTATTCCTGGGTGGTAATTTGGGGGATGCCAGCTATGGGACAAGTTAGAGACTGGTTTCCATTGAAAATTCCAAAAGAAATTTGCAAACTTTGACTATTTTCCTTTTGTAATATCATTGCTGCTTTAAAAGAAGAGATGCTATGGCCCTTACCTTTAATAGAAGGGAGCGGTTGTGGAAGTAAAGATGATTTGAACAGAAAGGTAGAAATAAAATGTTGGAAATCATGTTTGGTTGTATAGAATCCTGATCCCAGGATGGATTCCTTTCAGCTCAGCACCTCTGAATGGTACTTGAACTGGGCTAAGCTGGGGTGTGTGTAGTTGTTCATGGTCTTTAGCTTTTCAGTTTTAAAAACTCCACATAGTAAAAAAGAAGGGAATATTTGCATTCCTACTACAGTACACATTTTTGCTGCCCTGTTCAAATGTGCATTTCTATGTTATATACATTTATTAAAAATATAAACTCTTCCATCCTCCTTACTGAGCCAACAGAAGTTAAAACTTCACACTCATTTCTCTCTTTTTAAAAAGACTTAGATGTGAACATATTTATATATTTAATGTACAGCCACATTCTAAAGAAAAAATGCTGCTGGGCAATTTCTACACTGAAGCCATCTTCTCAATGAGAGAAGAACTGGCCTAATGAGGACATAGGACTGTCAGTTTTCAACTTTGATCAATTTTTGGCTGAGCATGATACAGACAGAAATTTGGAGAGGAAGTTCTTACATATATTAGACAGTGAGACTGAGTTATCATGTGTCAAAAGATGCAACTTCATTCTCCTATTGTTCAAAGACATGACTGAGGCATAAAGTCATTAGTATTACAGAGTGGTCTGTAATAAATTACAGATGTGAGGCTGGAGGAATATGGTCTAGATAAATCTGGGTACAGAGGGAATAACATTAGCCTTGGAGCCAGGCATTTTTGGATTCGAATTGTTTTACCATTTATTAGGTCATTTGTGCAAACTCGAGCATGCAAATTATCCTTGCTGGTTCTCAGCAAGGCGTTAGTAGTCTCTATATTTCTGTTTTTGTAAGAATTAAAAATAATGTATGTAAAGTATTTGGCGCATAGTAGTTGCTCAATAAATGGTGAGTGTTATTATGATGGTGTGATTGTAAGCATTTAAAAAGTGAGCTTTTAAGTCATGGAGAGTCTCTGCCAGTTATATTACCTCCTTTTGAGAGGTCTCAGGGTATACTTATAGGCTTCTTGGTGGTGACTTCTTCAGAAATCTTCACAATTTTTCTACCCTCACACCCAGTAAAGGACATTTCACTCACAATGGTCAAGAGACACAGTGCTGCCCAAAGAAGTATCTATGGCATCTATACAGACAGCGTCTGGCCAACCAATCAGAAGCTTAACTTCTAGTCATATAGAAAATAAGACAGGAGGGTGGTAAAAACAGAAAGATATACAGAAGGAAGGCAATGAGCACCCATGGGTTAGAAAGAAGGGTAGAGAGAAGCCATAATATGGTGATAGTAAATAAATCGGTTGTGCTAAAAACAGGAAAGCAGAACCACTATGAACAGCTGGGCCATTATAATGGTGGACCAACTGAGTCATGAGCAATAGACACATCTTTTGGATGGGAGACTCTATGAATAGCACTGGAGTGTTCCTTGCTACTGTGTCTAGAATGATCTTCCATTTCTCCCACAGGCCTGGCTCTATGATGCTTTTATGTGATGTCCTGTCTCTTACTTCCCCAGTTATGTTACAATAAAGCCCTTTTAACTGAAGGAATTTGAGTGTGCCATCTGAAAAACCTGAAAAATAATGTTGTCCGATCTATAGATCAAGGTCAGCTTAGAGAAAGAACCCTAGGTATTTTCCCTAGAGTCCAAGTAAAGCCATGGATGTGTGACTCAGTGTGGTATTTGGAGAAACTGTGAAAGATTTAGTATTTCTAGACCTTAAATATGAGTCAGGGTGAAGTGGGAGATGAAGTTGGAGAGGTTGGTGAGGCAAGCTCGCTGAGGCAAATTATAAAATGTGAAGGAGCTTGGACAATACCTATGGTTGCAGGAGCCATTAGAGGGTTTTTAAGAAGGGGAATGATACGGGTAGATTTTTTTAGGCAGATTGTTTTGAAGAAGATCATTTGAGGGTGACAAGACTAAATAAAGGGAGACAGACATAGAGACTGTTAAGTAGACTGGCTTCTGATTACTAGGGCTTTAAATAAGGGAGCAGCGGTGGGAATGGAAAAGAGGCTACGGTATTCAATACAATTTTAACTGACTAAGTCAGAAATATTGGATTGACGTAAAGAATGAAGGGGGCAGTCAAGGATGATTCCCAAGTTTCTAGTTTGAGTGTCTCAAGGGATTATGGTGATATCAATGTTGAAAGAGAATATAGGAGGAAGAGATGGATTTTGGAGAAGATGATAAATGCCCTTTTGGACATGCAGTTTATGCTGGTCTACGGGACATCCAGGTAGAGTTGTTCATGAGGCAATTAGATGTATGAATCTGAAGTCTAGGGGAGAAGTCAGTGGCGAGGGTAGAGAACACACCCACTTTTGTGTGATAGTTGAAGTCACAAGGATGGAAGCGATTATATAAGGGCAGAGGGGGACTAACGCTCAGCGGGTGAAGAAATACCACTGCAAGAGTAGGCAGAGGAAGAGGAGTCCATGTCAAAAAGAGAGAAAGACTAGTCTGAGTGAAATGAAGAAAATCAAGAGAAGATGGTAGAATTAAAGTCAAGGGAGGATAGAGTTTCACTGAGGAGAAAGTAATTATCAACATAATTAATATGTTGATATAATTAATAATATGTTGATATAATTAATTAATATGTTAATATAATTAATATTATTATCAACATAATTCAGTGTAGCAGTGAAATATAGAACTATAACTACTGAAACAAGGACAGTTTCAGTAGAAAGGAGTGTTAAGAAAACGTTGCAGTGGAGCTGTGAGGGAAAATGAAACTGCTTTTTTGAAAAGCTTGGCTGGAGATATGGTGGGGGGAAGAGAGAGGCTGGGCCACAGCTGAGGGAGATTTAGGGACAAAGAAGATAGGAAATCAGGAGAGATCTAACAATTTCTTTTTCAAATGGGAGCAGCTTGAAGTTGTTTATAGGCTGAAGAAGAGACCGTAGGGAGAGAGGAGGTTAACTTGAGATATAGGTGTGAGAGAGTTCAACTGATTAAATGAGGTCCCAGAAGAGGGAGAGGAGTCTTAAAGAAAAACTTGTCTCATTCTCTGAGTCCGGAGGAAAAGGGTCAGTGCGTGTGGCTGTAGACACACACGTGGGCTGTGGTGGCTATGGTGGCGTGGAAATCTGGAGGATGAGATCATACCTACAGATTCAATTTTCCCAGTGAGGAGGGAGGCAACGTCAACTGCTGTGAGAGGTGCAGGGTTGAGCCTCTGAGGAGACTGGAGAAGTCTGGAATTAACAGTTACTTCCAGGAGTGGGAGAGGGAGATGATTATAAGCAGATAAAATGCTTATCAGAGCCAGAGGGCAGAGAAATTCAGAGACCATGAAGGTGTGTGATGCCCTGCTGCAAGGTTATATGAGGTTTTTTTCAGGCACTACTTAGCTGTCTATAATGAAGCTTGTATCTTAAATCCGCAGCCAAGTTTTTCATGTGTGGTCATTCAAATATGCATTTTCCTCTTTGGGTTCATTTCAAATGCAATTTTGAAATGAGACTTGGGAGGACTTCACACCGAGATGATGGCATTTGGCGTGGGCACTGTGGAGTCATCCTTACCTCTACCTCATATATTGTTTCATTTTCCAATTCATGCCATATTCTCTTGTGGAGAACATATATTTGGTGTTTAAATAAAGCAAATTCACATTTGGGGGGATATTTTAAGGAATTTATTATCATCTCTTGGGCACCTTGGATTATCCAAGAACCAAAATCATTGCTGCAGGTGTTGCCAATTGCTTCCTGGCAGAAAATATATTCAAGCATTAGCTCAGGCACCAACACCTAAAACAAGAGGATTTACACTATTTAACACTTGGGCCTAGCTGATTTGCTGGCTGTATCATCATCATTATCTGTGTTAACTCCTAAAAACAGAGAAATAATTTTGTATAAAATAAAGGCTTATCTGAAGCTTTGCTCTCAGCTCCAACTGAATGTCCAATTTCTCTGAATATGAAAATGCTAGCAGAAATCTTTTTTTTGTAAAAATGTATCACTTTTGTTCTCTTTTTGCCCTTCTGCCTTCAACCTGGACCTGGGAAGAAACGTCAAAACAGCTGTAGAGAAGTTGTGTCAGAGGTAGTAATGGCTCTTTTAACAGCAGAGAATAGAAAGATCTCAAAGTGAAGCCTATTGTCGGGAGACTTGCGCCTGTCCTGGCCGACTTCCAAGTTCGAGTTAGTTTGGATTAGACTTGGGTTGGGTAACATTTAATTTCTTAAGGGAAGATTTGAATCAAATTGTTAACCTCTCAAAATTTAACCACCCAGGTGTGATGATGGTGTTAAAAAAATTAAATGCCTGATTCTTGGTAATAATTATAATAATACCACATTTACTCTTCTCAAATTTCCTGTCTTTAAGCCTTTGCCTTAAACACTACTCAAAATTTTCACATGTGGCTATTTGGGAATAGAATTCTTTTTTGCTGTTATTGTGTAATAAAGTAATTGCATACATTACTTTTAGATATGCAGTTAGTTTGATTCGAAAACATTTACCAAATAATTTGCCTCTAGATTTCAATTAGCAGAAGACTTATCTACATTAGCCTTGCAAATAGAGTGGCCAGACTATATTGATTATCAGAATATAAGGAATTATCTATGACACAAAGACCACACCAAAACAGATAAGTGGCTTGTCATATAAACATTTATGAGCCCATGGAATGACAGTCCTCATTTGAAAGCATACAGTATAAATTCGGCCCATACCACAGTGGGTGTGAAAATTGCAAGGTAAAATAAAACAGACGAGACCATTTAAGTTTGAAATGGAAGAACAGATCACTGGCAACAGCTATTTACTTTCACAGTCACTAAAATAGGGTGTTTTGTTGTGAAAACTATCAATACAGGGTGATGGATACCCTGCTTAAAGTGCCAATATGATGCCATTCTGAACTGCAAAACGATTTCATTACAAGTGTATGGGGAATCTTTAAACATGACATTACGATACGACTATAATGTAAGATAACAATGGAAAAACAATTTCAGAGTAAGTGTAAGGAGACTCTAACCATGCAGTTAGAAGGGCACTGGAATGTGAGATTATAATAGCTCAACATTAAAATGGTGAAAAGGATATGGTAAATTGCTTTTTTTTTCTTTTAAAACTGGGATTATCATAGACAACATTTATACTCGTGAATAGTACAGTCATGGGATGTATTTTAGAGAGGAGGGAAACCCAGTACCAATATATCCAGTTCTTATCCCCATTCTGAAGCATATCTCCACATTTTTCCCTTTTCTGAGGTTAAACTGGAGATCCTTTTGTCTGACCTTATCATTCTCCTTCAACTTTACCACTTTGAGACACTGTTCCAAGTTCATAAACATTTTCTTTCTTACTCATGTCTAGCTCTGTGACTTGGTTCCATTAACCACTTATGGGGTAAAATCTGAGTTCCCTAAGGATGGTTTCCTACGGCCCATCTTACCTCTCTAGCCTCTAGTTATCCCTGGACTTCAGCTGAAATCTCATCACTAGAAATTTATTCTTTTGGGTCTAAATGGAATTTTCATTTTCAAGAGCATCTAATAAATTGAAGTTGAAGAAACACTGATGAATTTATAAAATGTAGCTATCTGTTTGAGGGATAACACATTAAACTTGAACAGTCTAAGAAGCACAGACTGTCCTCAGTCAGACTTGAGTTCATATCCTGGCTCTTCCACCGAGTAGTGTGTGAATCAAAGACTTTTTCTAAGCCTTGCTTTCTTCATCTGCATAGTGGGGCTAATAACAACACTTAATTCCTAGGCTAATTGTAAGATGAAAAAGATACAGTGTGTGAAATGCCTTTCACAGTACCTGGCCTATATGAGGGCTTCTGTAAATATTATCTCTGTAAAGATATAGAACAAGATAAAGGAATGGATCAAGACCCTGGAGAGTGAAGCAGAGGAGAGAGAATGGGGTTTAGTGACTAATTTAAATTTCTTTTTGAACCGCTTCAGTTCAAATTACAGTCTCTTAGTCTCGATTATCTAAGGCATACTTGAGTTTTCATAGCTCTTCCTGCTACTCTGACTCTTTAGGTTATTGTGTTTGTCCACAATTAACACCTCACTTAGTGCTGCTGTTTCTAGGGTGGTGGGAAATCTGTCTTTGGGACATGACTGCGGCCACTGCTTGAGGTGTCTGTCACTGGGCCTCTTTCCTCTAAGCTTCTAGCTTGCCTGGTGCTACCTTAAATAAAGTTATTTCATCTAGGATCACAATCTGGAGCTGTCATGTTCCAGTTGCTGAGGTTATACAAGTATGTAAACAGGTATTTTGCTGTGTCCTTGAGCCAGTTTTAAATCTATTTATCCCTGTTACACCTAAAGGACAAACTCACCAATAAGATCAAACACAATTTTGTGACCATAGAATAAAATCTTTTCTCCCCAGAGTTTTCTTCTGTTAAGGATCTTGATCTTAACTATGGTATTAGTTTTTGTCTAAAGCCCTTATAACATTAACAGAGTGTTCTCGTGAAGAAGTTACCTGGCTCTAAAAATATGTTCTTAGATGACTCAGGTTTAATGGCTTCATTCAGCATACCATTGGCTTATTTCCTTAAAAGTCCTTCCATAGGGATGAGTCATCAAAGGAATAACTCACTAAACTTGAACTCCTTGAGAGCAGGGCCCATGATGAACATACATTTATGGTCCTAGGCCCTAGCAGTGCCAGACATTGAAGGTGATTAATGAATGATTTTTGGAATAGAGTTTATGTAGGCTACAAACCAAGCCAAATTATCCAAAGCAGTATTATCTGGAGTGATCTGGAATGCAATGCAACTGCTTTGCACTCAGTGCATAATGGTCACTCAGCTATGTGAAAGATGTGAAGATAAATATTAAGGATATAACATGGAGATGGGATTGGGGAAGAAATATATTTGTTATGTGTCTATTGTATGTTAGACTTCATATGTCTTACTTAGTTCACTTAATCTTTAAACCAACTCTAAGATGTAAGCATTGCCATCCATATTTTATAAAGAACAGAAGCTAAGAGAGATTGGGACTCTTGTTTGAGGTCACATATGTGGAAGCGCTAGTAATTGAACATAACTACTTGTTTGACTACAAATTCTTTGCTATTTCTACTGTATCACATTGCTGCCCCACTGTGGGAATTTAATTACAATCTAATAGAGGAGAAGAGACAAGAACATAAAGGACTGACAGCAAGGTAATCCGTGGTAAGTATCATATGAGTAGAATGAAGCACACCAAAGGCTTTGAATGAGGAAAAGATCACTTCTGCCATTTACCTCCTTCTTGCATCTGCTCCTTTGGGGATGTTGTTTTTCCCAACTGGCTTGCCCTCTATCTCTATGATCAAGAGTCACCACTGACTTCATAACTTGCTTAAGCCAATAATTGTAGCCTAATAAGAAACCCTAGTCTCTAGGCCACTTGCTATGTTCCAGATCCCTTCTAGTCTCATTTTTTCCCCAGCCTGGATGATCTTTCTCTCTCCACCAAGAGTTCAAAGCATACATACTTTGTCAGGTCCCGGTCAATTCACTTTCTGGGAGTACCGCCCACCCCCCCATCAGAGTCAGTACCACCTTTTCACTTTTCTGCCAGCACATTGGTCATACATCTCTTTGGTACTTGTTAATTACTGTCAAGCATGGGGTAGTATCCTAGTGGCAGATCAAAGTGTGTCTTCCTTTGGGATTTGAACATTTCTGAGCATATGTATCATACTTGTGAGGTGAGCCTTTTAGGAGTCCATTTATCTAAGCGTTGGAGAAGTCTCAGGCACAAGGGATAAGGTTGGGTAAATACAGAATCAGAAACACATGCTTTGTGCAAAACACATTACCTTTGTGGTAGGAGGATGGATTTCCTTTATGAGTCCAGCCTTCCTCCTACCCCCATCCAGTTGTGTCTGAGATAGAAGGTGGTGGGATGTGGAAGAGGCTATAACTAAAACATCTGAAAACGGCTTTCATACAAACTCTCTGTGAGATTTCTCGGATAAGAAAGTAGTGTTGCTTGGAACTGACATACAGAGTAACACTGTGTGGACATGGTGTTATTCTAATGGCATAATTCAGCAAGTGCATCGGAACTGCAGAAATCACAGTCTGGCTTTAGTTCATCACAGGCTTTAGCAGAGAATCTTTGTATCTGAAGGCTGTAGATTCCTGGGTAAAGGGTTAAGCTCCGTGGAAAGAGAACCACAATTCCATATGCATACAGTGTATTGTAGATGGGCAAAATAGTATATCTCCCAAATGGATGCAATATTCTGTTTCAAATGTATGTAAACGCTATGATGAATACATACAAATTTATCAAAAGGATTACTAAATTCCTAGTAGCTTGTATCATTTTATATATTTGCAATTAACAGAAACTAAAATGTACTTATTTTTGAATAAATGCGGGTGAGTATGAAGATTTTTAGTGTTCGAAAGATGTTCTTATACTCACCAATGCTGGGAGGGGTGGAGTTAGTGACATCTGATGGTGGTTGCTCCCACTAGATGGATTAGCTCCATGAAGACTAGTACTGACTAATCTTTATCATTACATGCACAAACGTTGGTTCCTGGCATTTAGTAGATCAATATTGATGAATGAATAAGTGAATGAATGAATAATATTTGGGCTGACAAATGTCTATCCTTCTATCACTGCATCCTGACATGTTATATATTGATAGAACTCCAGGTATAAGCTAGTCTACATGAAAACAAACAAAAAGGTAAAAAAGAGAAAAGTCTACCAGTTTCAGTCAGTTGGTACATAAATACTATGGTAATTTATGTTTTTTTCAGTGATACAATCATGTGGATCAGCCCACATATGGTGTGTGAACTTGTTCCCACCCAATGAGTCAGTTGGGATGGGAATAATAATTTAATTTAGTGCACTTCACTTGTGAATTCACAATAAAACACCAATGTATGTTAGTTGCAAGAAAAAGGTGATCCATGTAATTTGAACTTTCTTTCACTAACTCTAAAGTGTGATTTGTAAAGAGTTTTGATTAAAAATGGAAAAACTCTGGTGAACTCTTCAAAGGGAGTAAATGATGTACTTGGGATGATTTTAATTAAATCATTTTACATAAAGCAGTGTCAGGTTGTGTGTGACATGAGCCAGGTCTCCTAATTGGCTTTCATCCATGGGCTAGAGATTTTGCTCCAAGCTCCATGGGTGAGATCAGTAAGGCAGTTTTTAAGTTTCACTTTTTCCTCACTTCTGGGACTGTCACCTCTCAGAAAATCAAGGCAGACCCTAATTTATAACATTCAATTTGCACTCATGCCATTGATGCATCATGGGAGAGGAAGTGGAATCATGAAATTCAAAGACTCCTAAGTTGTTCAAGCTGAAAGGGAGCTTAGAGATCATCACAGCCCAGTCTGTCCATTTTACTGACATACCTCAAAATATGAAGTGACTGGTATAAGTTCATATATCTAGTCAGTTCTAGAGTTGGGCCACCAAGCTTTATCCTGCCTCAAAACCTCTACTTGGCTGTAGTCTCCATTAAAAAAAACAAAAACAAACCCAAAACTCATCCAGGTTTTAGCTCCAATCCAATGATAACTCTTGACATTGGATGAGCTAATGATGCTCTATAAACATCTGCTTCATTCGCCCCTCTGGAGCCTCTTTCCATCTGCCCCAGGGAGGAAGTTGACCTTTAGGGACAACGTCTGTAGGCTCCATTGCCCTCTGGCTTCTGGTTGGGTTTGGCAGATGGGAGACTTGGCCAGGTATTGGCAGGCAGGAGGAGAGGAGGTCAGTGCCTTTGTTACTGTGGTGGCCTGGTAAGATGACTGCAAGTCATTGGTGGCTGTGTTCACTAGGGAAAACCACTGTTCCTGTGGGGAGACCCTCATTTAGCTGTAGCTTTCTCTTTGGGTTCT
This sequence comes from Delphinapterus leucas, assembly GCF_059928025.1. Taxonomy (NCBI): domain Eukaryota; kingdom Metazoa; phylum Chordata; class Mammalia; order Artiodactyla; family Monodontidae; genus Delphinapterus; species Delphinapterus leucas. Next base: position 112,644,301 of record NC_143129.1, read on the forward strand.
GGTAACTCTTCCCTTCCTTTGTCCAATTAGGCCTGGGGTAGTACTGACCCCACTTTCTATTAGCCCCAAGGTATTTCAATGTTCCTTATTGGTTTACCTTAATATTGCCCATAACTTCTAAACAGTCCCACTATTAAACCCTCCTGAATTACTCCATTAAGTATAAAATTGATTTCATGCTCGAACCCTGATTACTATACCCTATCCTCTATCGCCTTACTTTTTTTTCCCCCCATAGCACAAACTACAAGCTATAGTCACCTTTAAAAAATTTGTTTACTCATTTGTTATCTGGCTTTCCCTACCAGAATGTGTTTGCATGTCTTGGCACAGGGCCTGACACCTAGTAGGGACTCGATAAATGTTTGCTGAATGAATGGGTCCAGACTTACAAACTTTTAGTTAAAAATCTTTTGACAAATCACAATGAGAATAGCCCTATAGAGCTTTTAGGGATGAATCAATTTAATGGGGAATTTTAAATCATTTAAACTACAATATGGATTGTGTAGGATTTTTTGGCTGGTGGCTACTATTTAAACATATTGTTTCTATGGTAAAATGTACCCCAAATCAATCCATTATTTCCCATTAGATCGTAGTTTTATGAAGGCAGGGATCAGGTATATCTCATCCATGATTTGATGCCCTTGACTTTGCACACTGCCTGGTACAGCGGTAAGTTTTGCTTGTGCTGAAAGCCCAGCAAAGCACTGGTCACCAGACTTGAAGATGCATAAAGCATGGTTTCTACCCTGAGAGGCCCGTAGTCCTACTGAAGTGACTGACACTCAAAGTCATGATGTAAGGCAATAGGTGATAAAATGGGGGCTGTGGGAGAGTGTTTCAGGATCACCGAGAAGGGAGAAAGGCCAGTGAACTCTTGACAGATGATCTGGTGGAGGGAGAAGGGGGCCTTTTAGGACTTTCCTCTTCTGAAACTGCTTTTTCAGTGACATTTGTTCAAAACTACAGATTCTAAAGTGAACCTTTGCAACCTGGGTTTTTAGAACCTGGGTATTTCATGTAAATACGAAGCTTTCCTACTTCTTGAAGTTGGTTTCATATTTTCCTTCTTTCATCCTTTTATTTTCTTCAGAAAAAAAAGTGAAAGAAGTAAAGGTCATTTTTGAATCTGAATTTTCTGAGTGTTGGCCATGTTCAAAAGATAGTAAAATGTGTTCAAAAGATGATAAAATCTGGTTATTCAAGAGTACTTTTTTAGAGTATCCTAAAACTTATCTGACATTGACTGCAGGAAAAAAAATTACAGGAAAAAAATTACGAGTAAATAAAAGAAAGAAAGAAAGAAAGAAAAACTTGTTATATTCCCCACCAGAGGGAGACAATTTTTTTCCTTTTGCCTTTCAAAACCTAAATTCCGATTAACACAGATTTGAAGAGTATAATACAAGGTTTACTAGGGCTGATTAATACATAGGGGAAAAACAAACTTACAATCTAATTTGTTTACTTTTGTCTTTTAATATCAAATTATTTTCAAGATCTAAGTTCTGTTCTGCCAGCACAGCAAATGCTACTGAACATGCGTGGAACTTTAAGAGCTACTTGTTATTTCAGTGTCGACTTTATCTCTAATTATATTAGTATGGATTCAGATAGGACACTGATAATATAACAACATGGAATAATTTAGCATAATTATTTCCTGTAGTCAGATGTTTACAAATCAACCCTAAACTAATAGAGACAAGGGGCATGGTGGTGGTGGAGGAGGGGAAACTGGGAACAATATGTTGCTTTCTATTGGCAAGAAGGTAGATGTTGGAATAAGATGAAATCCAGTTAGTCAATTTTTTTTTTTTTTAAACATCTTTATTGGGGTATAATTGCTTTACAATGGTGTGTTAGTTTCTGCTTTATAACAAACAGTCAATTTTTAATATGCTGCAACTCTTTAAAAATTGGTGAAAGGAAATTCACTTACAGTAGTTGCTAATTGAGGAAAAATGATACATGAGCAATAGCTCCTATCTCTGCATATCTGTGCTTACAATAATTAAACATTTTATCAAAAATAGAGAAAATTGTCTAGAGATTTATAGTCTAAGACCTACTATACTTTTAAAAAGTCCAATTTCAGGGTTTCCCTGGTGGCGCCGTGGTTGAGAGTCCGCCTGCCGATGCAGGGGACACGGGTTCGTGCCCCGGTCTGGGAAGATCCCACATGCCGCGGAGCGGCTGGGCCCGTGAGCCATGGCCGCTGAGCCTGCGCGTCCGGAGCCTGTGCTCCGCAACGGGAGAGGCCACAACAGTGAGAGGTCCGAAAAGTCCAATTTCGTGCCCAATTTAATAGATAAAGCATTAGATCTACATGCAGTGTAACTCCTTGAACATTTCATTCTTCTCTATGGTTCTTTTTGAAAACCAGTTCAGATCTGACCTTGTGTAAATGTTTTTTAAATTACTCTGAAACATTTTACAAATCCAATTAGTGTGCGCAAATCTCAGCTCACCTCGTTTGACACAGGACGCTGCTGAGGCAGCCTTACTGCTTATTGTGATTCTTATTTACTTATTCTTTGTCACTTTCAGAATATGAATACGTACAGCTAAAACATGGAGTAATTCTCAGAAGCTCACATTCAAACATGGGATAATGTGGAGGCATCAGGTAAAATATTTGTCTGGTTAGGGGCATGAGTTTCTCATCATAATTCAGTGAAGGTAAATGGATGCTTTGGAAAAGCACACAGTGCCACTTAAGTTTCACTTGCCTCAGGTATCATTGAATCAGCAAGCACAGTTAACAATTCTGCTTTTCCATTTGTCAGGATCTCAATATTTTTTCAATATGAGGTCTGCTCCAGTGTACTTCACATGACACTTTATAATTAGTGGTACTTGAGAATTTAGCAGTTTTAAAAATTCATACAACATTCTTAGTTACAATTTATAAATAATTTTAAAGTATAATTAACATTCATCTTTACAAGTTATATGCAAACAAATATGCAAATTTAGAAATAAATATGCAAACATATAAAATGTTTTTGAATTAAGTAGTCCTTAACATTTTTGATGAAATGAATATTTTATTCATATTTTGCACACAATTTTGAGTACTTACTGATTTGAGGGCTACAGCATATAGGTTTTTGAATATTGCAACCTCTAGTAGCAACAGGAGGGAAATGAGAATGTGTTCCTTTTTGATGAAAACTGAAAGGATGATCTAGCAGACGAATCTAAAGGTGCTGTCTAGTGGATTATTGATGCAATCAGTGGCCTTTTTGCTCCGTGAACTCTTAACTCTACAAGGAACCTCAACTTCCTTAGATGAGACAAACCTGTTTGGATCTCAGAAAGATAAAGTTGAGGACACCAACAAAGCACCCCCAGCTTCTTGAATTGGTGACTAATACAGGCTAATAAGCTGAGTTGTGAACTATGAATTTTTAATGTACTAAAGTCTGAAAGGAGAAGAATGCAGGGTTCAATATGAGACGAACAAAGGATTACGGGAGAAAATGCAGCTTTGTTGGAGAAGTTACTCAGTGAGTATAGATTCATTAGGTTTACTTATAATTTTAAAAAAGTCTCTTCAAAAGGTTAACTGATTCAAAATCTGAGTTCACTCATTCAACAAGCACTCATCTTTCAAGGCTCAGCTTCTGTTCCTCCTCTTCATGGCAAATTTCTCACTACTAGGCTCTTCCTTCTCTGAATTCATATTGCATTATAAGTCAATCATGCAAAGGTTTTTATGTGCTCATTATGGGCAAGGATTATACCCAGTGCTATTGGACATACAAAGAAGTATGAGTTAATCAGTTAGCACCACACAGTTTAGCTCTAAAATGTTCTTCCATTTTTACAGATATGCATGCTTTATTATTTTTTTAAACGGCAAATTTCTTGAGGTAAAAGAACATCATTTATACAAGAGATGATGAGGATTTATTCCGAGTGGCATCTCTGATGAATTCATGGTTGTTCACTGGAATGTTGTGTAAAGAAAGATTCTGAGGTTGTGTCATTAGCAATACCAGCACAGCCATGTTTTTATTATCCTTGCTTAACTTAGAATCTTTTTTCATTAGCATTTCTTTCATTAGAGAATGAGAGCTTTATGATCCATTTAATTTTCCTTTTAGATGCTAGAAACTCAGGGGGAAGTTTTGATATAATTTCCTCCTCCTTTATTACTTGATTTTTTCTCTTATTTTGTGGACTATGTTACTGTAATTTGTTTTAAACAGCCAGTTGCTTTAAATCTTTTTGAAGGAAATAGATAACTACATATGCTTCTTTCTATAAACTTCGTGGCACCTAGCGTAGGTCCAGGGCCCTAAGGAGGCATAGAATATATGCATTTTGATTGAGTGGAGAACACTGAACTTGATGCTGTGAGAGTCTCATATGGTAGATGTACAATGATGCGTGAATGAGTGAGTGAATGAATGAATGAGTTCAGAGGGAATTTAAACCCTGAGAAAGATGATGATGAGATGTGATTTACTTAGGAAAGCATTGGACTGGAGATGAATCTTGGCTAATGCCTTTAAAAAAAGCATAGACTAAAGATTGGAACAGGAGGAAATGACTTGGAGGAGAATAAAGATTTAGCCAGAAGAATTAAAAATGACAAGAGCCATAATGCAATAATATTTGACTCTTCTATGTGGACCTACTGGCTTGGGTGGAATGTAAGATTTTAGAGAGAAAGTATTTTTAAAAAATTCAGGCCACATTAGTGTAGCCTTCCACAAGGTATTTCCAGGGTGCTTTGTTGAGGTTGTTTGATGATGAAGATGATCCTGCTACCTACATTTATTTCAAATTCAAAAAATAAAAGATACAGGGTGTGATGATTTAAGCTTGCTGATCTAGGGTAAAATAATTCATTTAGATGCATAACAAATTAATCTTCCTTCATAGACTCAGAATAAGCAATCGAAATTCTGTTTTGCTGCAAGCTGCTCCAGAATGTCTGTGGGGACTGGTTTTGTTTATTTGCTGCTATACGACAGTCTTAGGTAAACAACATATAGCTCTATCTATGTGCATCTGGGTAGGCTTCAACATTTTTATTATGCAACTTAAACATGAAAAAGCCCGATCTGCCGCATTAGCAAAATAGCTAAATCTCATTCAGTGTAAAACAAACCCCTACCACCTTCCTGTCAAGTAAACTTGGTCTTTAAAGTCTGTCCCTGCACAATCAGTCTCTTCCATATGCCTTTCATTCTTCCCTTATTCTAGGTTTTTTTTCTCAATGTTTTGTTTCTCTGGGCTGAATTTCATCTCAGTTGATTGCCCAATTCACTTTTCATTCAGTCATAATTGTTTTTTGAATTGTCTTAAATTCTCAAATGGATTATGACAATTTGAAAATTAACAATGGCGCCTTAATTGCATGGAGCTGTGTGATCCACAAAACCCTGCTGGCTGATGCTTTTCCCCCCACCTGTAATTTTTTTTAACCAAATGTGAAAAGGTAGAAACACACACACAAAAGCAGAAAATACATATGGTCGTGATTTATAAAAATGCTTGCTTTTCCAATATTTAGAATTCAATCACTGATACCTACAAAATCATTTAAATACAGGAATTAATAAAAAATTCATTCAGGTTTTCTTTCAAACTTAGTTTTTTCTCTTGTGGAAGTAGGAACATAGGCAAGCAGGACATTTTCTGTATGCGTATAGACATTAAAATTCAGGAAAATATCATTATTCTTTAATTATCTGACTTCAGTTGGGCTTTCAATGCAGCTTGGCAATCCTCTTACTTGTCCCTGGTTGGCTTCCTCTAGAATTCTTCATGAGGCATCTGTTCCAAACCTTTAAACCTGTGTCATTCTTCTCATCCTCATGAGAAGACCCATTCTCAGTCTTTAGCCTTACTCCATAATATACAGAAAACAGAGCAGTTTCTGAGCAGTCTCATTGGATTTTCCTCGCTTCTACCTGCAGACTCATCTACAGAAGCACACATATTTTAACTTCTTTTTCTCTTAGTCTTGAAGGAAGATGGTTGTACCTTCATTCTAATACTAACCTTCTGGGTGCACTCGATTCTGCCTCCTCTGTCCTCTCCTCTAGAGGCCAATCTCTTTCTTTCCCTCTCCTCTGCTTCCCTCTCTTCAGCCTACAGACATGGTCAAGTCTGGTCTTTACCATCTACTACCACGTTAACCTCCCCCACCTCCCTTCTTGTCTTATCTACTCTTGGCCCTCTGGGTTCAGCCAGCTCTCTTTTCCATCTAGCTGCTGCCCCCCCCCCCACCCATTCACTGTGTATTGGGTGTTAGGAAAAGTAGATCATACCTATTCTAGGTAAACACCTGGGAGCTCTTGACCATTTACTCTCCTTTTCTACCTCATCATCCTTGTTCTCTCTTTCCTCATTCTTAACCCTGCCTTTAGAGAGCTGTTTTTGGGTCTTCAATTTTTGGTCTTGTGTGTTTCCCTGGTTGTAACTTTCATGTACCTCCTCATTTATCCTAATCTGACCCAGTGGGCCGAAGTTTGGCCCTTTCTACCAGGGAAGGGGGTTTCAGACGTTTTCCTGGACTATGAAGCACTTTGAAAGCATGGTCTCTACTTCCTCAGCTCCCACTCACCTCTCATCCCATTTAACCACCTGGTCTTGCTAAGGTTACTGATGACTTCCTGATTGCTAGATCCAGTGGTCCATTTCCAGTTTTCAACATTTTATCAGCTTTTAACACTGTTGACTCTTTTGACTTTTTGATGCTTTCCCTCCACTGGCTTCCAGAACACCAATCCGTATACATATCTTTACTGAGCACCTACTGCTCTGATATTTGAGATAAAAAGGGAATAATACATGTCTTCTGCCTCCAAGTATATTACAGTGTAGGGGAGAAGAAAGGAAAGTACATAGGCAAGTACAAATCAGGAAATAAAGTCTACACATAGAAGAGTACTCATCCCTGTACCCATAAGGCCAAAGAGGACTTTACTTCTTTCTACTGGATGGGGCCATGGGTGAGAGTTCCAGGAAGAAGGAGTAGTATACACCAAGGTACAAAGGAGAGAGAACATGAATGTTCACATAACTTCAAGAAGTTCTGTGTGGTTGGAACAGAGGGTTTAGTATGTGTGTTGTGAGAAATGGAGCTGGAGAGAGCAGGGTCCAGATCATGCAAGGCTACATGAGCCATTTTAAAGAGTTTGGAAATTATGTAAAGACAGTGAGAAGCTGCTGAAAAGTATTATACAGAGGAGTGACATGATCAGAATCACAGTTTAGAGATATCACTCTGGTTGTTGAGTAGGTAATGAATTGGGTGATGGTAAGAATGGTGACAGAGAGATTGGTCAAAATGCTGTGGCAGAAATCTAGGCCAGATGGTCCTGTCTCAATACAGGATGATATTACATAGTACCATTGGGGAATGGTAATATGGATAGAAAAAGGTGAAAAGAAGTGATGGTTTTAGTGATATTAAGGAGAAATAATGGAAAAGACTTGGTAATTGATTGAACTATCCCCTGTAATTGTCTTCAGTTCCTTGCTATCCCATCATGGCATTCTTACCTACAGAAATTATAGCACTTCTCACATTTTAGTTTACTTTTCTATTATAGGATCTGTTACTAGGACCCTGTCTGATTAATCTCTATCTCCATTGCTCAGCATAATGCCTTGTGAATAGCAGATAGACAATAAGTGCTCAGTTGACTGAGCGACTCAACTTCCCTGGGTAATGTTAACTGTTAGTTTTTAGCATACACATCTGCCAGACTATCATCCCCACCCCTGACACCTGCCCATACATTTTACAACCACAGAGGCTGCTTCATCTATTGAAAGTTGAAAACAAAGTTACAAAACAAACTTTTTCTTACATTTAAGCTCTTTATAAATATTATCTTTAATAATGTGAAGGCAAACACTATATTGTCCTTTGACTAGCTTTCTACCGTTACTGTAAAAATTGCCACAAACTTAGTGGCTTAAAACAACACAAATGTATTATCTCACATTTTCTGTTGATCCGAAGTCAGGTAGACTCAACAGGTTCTATGCTCAGGGTACTACAAAACTGAAATCAAGATGTCAGTTGATATCTTGGAAGAGCTGACATGGACACTCTGGGAAGAATCTGCTTCCAAGCTCATTTGGGTTGTTGGTCAGGTCAGTTTTTTGTAGCTGTAGGACTGAAAGCCTGGTTTCCTTCTTGGCTGTCAGCCAGTGGCTGCTATTGGCTGCTAAAGGCCAGCTGCATCCCTTTTCACATGGCCCCTCCATCTTCAAACCAGCAATGCCAGCAGCGATGAGTCAAGTCCCTTTCTTAGCTTTATTGAGGTATAATTGACAAAGATTGTAAGATATTTAATATAATTAAATATAAAATTGTAGATATAAAATTATAGATATTTAAAGTACAATATGATGATTTGATGTAAACATATATTGTAAAGGGATTCCCCTCATTGAGTTAATTAAAGCACATTCATCACCTCCCTTTTTCTTTTTCTTTTGTGAGAACACTTAAATTCTACTCTCTTACCAAAGTTCAACTATACAATATAATGTTATCAACTATAGTCACCATGTTATACATCATTAGATCCTCAGGTTTTATTCATCTTATGGATGAAAGTTTGTACCCTTTTACCAACCTCTCTCTCTTTCTCCTATCCCCAACCCCAGCCCCTCACAACCACTTTTCTAATTTCTGTTTCTAGGAGTTCCACTTTTTCTTTTTAAAAGTTCCACACCTAAGTGATGCCATATAGTATTTGCTTTTTACTGTCTGGATTATTTCACTTAGCATAATGCGCTCTAGCTTCATCCACGGTTGTTGCAAATGACAGGATTTCTATCTTTTTTTAAGGCTGAATAATATTCCATTGTATCTATATCCCACATTCTGTTTATCTATTCATCCACTGATGGACCCTGAGGTTGTTTCCATACCTAGTCAAGTCCTTTTCATGCCTTGAATTTCTCTGACTTCCCCTTCTAACCCTGCTCTCAGCTTTTTAAGACTTATGTGATTACAATGGGCCCACCTGAATAATCCAGGATAATCTCCTTATTTTAAGTACATCTGCTTAGTAACCTTAATTACATCTGCAGAGGCCCTTTTGCCATGTAATATAATGTATTCATGGGTGTGATATTCACAGTCTGGGAATTAGGATGAGACATCTTTGGAATTCCATTTTAGAAATTTTGTCTACAACATCCTTATTTTAAATTGGAAAAAATTATATAATAAGTAGGAACCACTATAATGTTATATTACGAACTAATCAGTAGTGGTGGGCATAACTTTTTCTGTATGTGTCCCATCTATCTTATTTTTATATATATCTCATTTGTTACCTACTGAAAATTTAGATTTACTTGTTGTTTAACCTACCCACCCTTCTACCTGAAAATACTCTGTAAAATGGGGAAAGGATCAGGTCTTCAGTAGTCAAGACCAACTAAAGAATATCACTTGCCACCTGGCTTTGCAAGGATTGAGTCATTAGCCACTGCAGTCACTGACCTTCAACACACCCTGAAAGGAGTTCAGGGTGGAGATCAGGAATGAGGCACTCTGTGCTCTGGAAAAACTGGCAGAACAGACTTTCAGAGAGTTAGATATTTTCAGGAGAAAACTTTATGAACCCCAGAAAGTTATGAAACTTTCTTCCATCTTCCCATACTTTGAGAAGCAATAAAATCATTAACGAAGATATCTGTGCTTCATGATTAACAGTAAAATTCTATCAAGATGTATGCTTGTTTGCACATACCCCTGCTCCAGAATCCCGTATAGCCAACCTCCCCCTTTACTGCTTCAGAGCAGTTCCTCATAGCTCTCTGAGAGGCTGTCTCTCAGGCTATCATCCTCAGTAAGTCCCCAAATAAAACTGAAAGGCACAGGTCTCATGTTGTGCATTTTTTATTTCAGTCAACACAAAGATGCCTGGATAGTTATGTCCCAGTGATGCAGAAAATCTGATTTTTGGCCTGAAACATTTGTAGAAATGCTTTTAGCTATGGGGAAGGGAAGGGGAGGCAGCATGAGCCTGATATAATCATATCAATTACATGATTTTGTTATTTTGAGGAACGGGAATGACAACTTTTTGGATATCAAAATTCCCTGATAACCACCATATTCAGAGATGACTATCTTATTTATTCAGTAAGTATTTCTTTTTTTTTTAAATTTTATTTTTTTATTTTTGGCTGTGTTGGGTCTTCGTTGCTGCACACGGGCATCCTCCAGTCGCAGCGAGCGAGGGCTACTCTTGGTTGCGGCGCGTGGGCTTCTCATTGCGGTGGCTTCTCTTGTTGTGGAGCACGGGCTCTAGGTCTGCAGGCTTCAGTAGTTGTGGCACGCAGTCTCAGTAGTTGTAGCTCACGGGCTCTAGAGCACAGGCTCAGTAGTTGTGGCAAGGGGCTTAGTTGCTCTGTGGCATGTGGGATCTTCCTGGACCAGGGCTCGAACCCAAGTCCCTTGCATTGGCAGGCGGATTCTTAACCACTGCGCTACCAGGGAAGTCCTCAATAAGTATTTCATGAACGTCTGCTTGGTTCTCAGGCACTATCCTATGCACTGGAAACAGGGTCTTACATAAGGCATGCCAGATTCCTGTCTTCCCAGACCTTCCTCTTGTTGCCCTGTACTTTGGTGAACAAAGGAGTAAAATGGTAGAAAGAGGAGAGACAGGGTGTTGTCATCTCTACTCACAGGGACCAAAGTGCTCAGAAAGCTGTCCATACTAATTTTCCTTTCTTCCTGGAAAGCAGCCTCGAATTCTGGAAGGCTCAAGGAGGGACTCAAAGGAGCGATGCCTTGACCAATTTGACTCAGCGGGAATATAGCCCCACAGAGGTAGATAGGGTTGGAAAATTATTCTGATTAAACACTGGTGAATTTTCTTTTTTCAAAAGGTTTGACGTAAAGAAAGGGAGAAATTACAAACTATAAGCCTAAGGAGAAACTTTTAAAGATGACTTTAAAAATTCAACTGACAAAGTTCCAGTTTTTTGTATGGCATGTTGGGGACATACCTAGTGTCAAATAAACCATCAATAGTTCTTTGGTTTTGTGTTATCACCTTGTTTGGTATAACTGAGGCGCCGGATGAGTTTCCAAAGAATCTCAAGGTGTGAATACAAATTGCTAATCTTGAAAAATCAGTTTGACAATCAAATAAAGCAAATTCCTGACTTTGTCTTTCTTTCACACAATGCCATTGAGCTTGTTTGAGAATAAAGATGAGGAAATTGTTAGTCTTTAGGTGTAGCACTAACAAATGAAAACCATGCTTGAGAGGCCATTTATTACCAACTCAATTCAGCTTTATTGGTCGATACAAACATGTTATGAATATTTCTCAATTTCTTCTTCTTCTTTTGTTTTTCTTTCAAAGAAAAACAAAAGCACAAAGAAATCTACAACACCTAATATTATAGGGAACAGAAAACACTTATATCCATGAAGATACTGAGAAAAGGAAATAGATAAATTCATATTTGTGGAACCAGGAATCTTTATGATGACTAAGAAAGAGTAGACGTATAACCAAAAGCAGCATGCTTCTTGATGGGTTCATATTATGTCCACATCTCATAAGCACAAATTTGGAGACCAGTTTTCACGCAGGAGGAACAACTTTGCCACTTCTGCCCTTGAATCACTTATGTGTTAACTTGAGCAAGTTTCTAACCCTCTCCGAACCCTTAATTTTAAAAAAAAAATTATATAATTGTGATAATAAAACCTACTTCCATGAACTGTTACCCCAAAATAATGTGTCAAATACCTAGTACATTATGTAGCCTATGGTCTGTGTTTAGCTTCCATTAATGGAAGCTATTACTGCTATTATTATTGTTTATGTACAAAATAACACTCTCATATACTTCTCAAACTCTCCTATAAAAGCTCAAGACACTTTAGTAGCTTTATCATTAGTGTCGATGAACAGATTAAGAAATTGGAAAAAATATGCAGAAAATTGATTCCAAAATAGAGTTAAGAAAGAAAATCTCAGGTGTCCATATCCCTTGCTGTGTGATTTGTCCACTGAGCTCCAGTCTGTCTCCTACATGATGATGACCTTGAGGGGACTGCCTCAGTGTTCTGAGACTGTCCCATTCATTGTGTGGCATCTGTGAAACTTCCTGATCGAGTTAGCACATCTGTCTTTGTACTAAGCAGAAGAGTCCTTTCACTCTTCTGCCTGTGGTTCCAGGATTACTCATGCTCAGCCAAAGGGCAGATGAGAGCAGAGAAAAAAGTGCCCTTTGGGATGATGCTAATACCTCACAGGAGCAAACAACTCACATCTTCATAGCCCAATTTCTTGGACTCCCAGTCTCCCTTGGTTTGACTTTGGATTGTTAACTCTTTGCTCCTGCAGCTGTGTCTGACTCCCTGTGTCTTTGAAGTCTGAAATTCTTGGTGTATCATCTGCAGAGACCTTGGTTCCCGTTTCACAAGATGTGCATCTCACAGACCATTGTCTTGCACTTACTCATGATCCAGATGGCCAATTTCATCCTTAAATACTGGGAGTAGACTTTTCCATCTAACTTTTGCAAATTCAGGGGAAAGAAAGAGAAACATGGAAGTTCTTGGATGTTACTTCTTTTTTTTTTGGAATTTTATTTTATTTATTTTTTATACAGCAGGTTCATATTCATCATCAATTTTATACACATCAGTGTATACATGTCAATCCCAATCACCCAATTCATCACATCACCACCTCCACTCCCCACCGCTTTCCCGCCCTGGTGTCCATAGGTTTGTTCTCTACATCTGTTGTCTCAATTTCTGCCCTGAAAACCAGTTCATCTGTACCATTTCTCTAGGCTTCACATATATGTGTTAATATACGATATTTGTTTTTCTCTTTCTGACTTACTTCACTCTGTATGACAGACTCTAGATCCATCCACGTCTCAACAAATGATCCAATTTCATTCCTTTTTATGGCTGAGTAATACTCCATTGTATATATGTACTACATCTTCTTTATCCATTCATCTGTCGATGGGCATTTAGGTTGCTTCCATGACCTGGCTATTGTAAATATTGCTACAGTGAACGTGGGGGTGCATGTGCCTTTTTGAATTATGGTTTTCTCTGGGTATATGCCCAGTAGTGAGATTGCTGGATCATATGGTAATTCTATTTTTAGTTTTTTAAGGAACCTCCATACTGTTCTCCATAATGGCTGTATCAATTTACATTCCCGCCAACAGTGCAGGAGGGTTCCCCCTTCTCCACACCCTCTCCAGCATTTGTTATTTGTAGATTTTCTGATGATGCCCATTCTAACTGGTGTGAGGTGATACCTCATTGTATTTTGATTTGCATTTCTCTAATAATTAGTGATGTTGAGCAGCTTTTCATGTGCTTCTTGGCCATCTGTATATCTTCTTTGGAGAAATGTCTATTTAGGTCTTCTGCCCATTTTTGGATTGGGTTGCTTGTTTTTTTAATATTGGGCTGCATGAGCTGTTTATATAATTTGGAGATTAATCCTTTGTTCATTGATTCATTTGCAAATAGTTTCTCCCATTCTGAGGGTTGTCTTTTCGACTTGTTTATGGTTTCTCTTGCTGTGCAAAATCTTTTAAGTTTCATTAGGTCCATTTGTTTATTTTTGTTTTTATTTCCATTGCTCTAGGAGGTGGATCAAAAAAGATCTTGCTGTGATTTATGTAAAAGAGTGTTCTTCCTATGTTTTCCTCCAAGAGTTTTATAGTGTCTGGTCATACGTTTAGGTCTCCAAACCATTTTGAGTTTATTTTTGTGTATGGTGTTAGGGGGTGTTCTAATTTCATTCTTTTACATGTAGCTGTCCAGTTTTCCCAGCACCACTTATTGAAGAGACTGTCTTTTCTCCATTGCATATCCTTGCCTCCATTGTCATAGATTAGCTGACCATAAGTGCGTGGGTTTATCTCTGGACTTCCTATCTTGTTCCATTGATCTATATTTCTGTTTTTGTGCCAGTACCATATTGTCTGGATTACTGTAGCTTTGTAGTATAGTCTGAGGTCAGGGAGTCCGATTCCTCCACCTCCGCTTTTTTCCCTCAAGACTGCTTTGGCTATTCAGGGTCTTTTGTGTCTCCATACAAATTTTAAGATTTTTTTGTTCTAGTCCTATAAAAAAATGCCATTGGTAATTTGATAGGGATTGCATTAAATCTGTAGATTGCTTTGGGTAGTATACTCATTTTCACAGTGTTGATTCTTCCAATCCAAGAACATGGTATATCTCTCCATCTGTTGGTATCATCTTTAATTTCTTTCATCATTGTCTTATAATTTTCTGCATACAGGTTTTTTATCTCCCTAGGTAGGTTTATTCCTACGTATTTTATTCTTTTTGTTACAATGGTAAATGGGAGTGTTTCCTTAATTTCTTTTTCAGATTTTTCACCATTAGTATATAGGAATACAAGAGATTTCTGTGCATTAATTTTGTATCCTGCAACTTTACCAAATTCATTGATTAGCTCTAGTAGTTTTCTGGTGGCATCTTTAGGATTCTCTATGAATAGTATCATGTCATCTGCAAACAGTGACAGTTTTACTTCTTCTTTTCCAATTTGTATTCTTTGTATTTCTTTTTCTTCTCTGATTGCCATGTCTAGGACTTCCAAAACTATGTTGAATAATTGTGGTGAGAGTGGACATCCTTGTCTTGTTCCTGATCTTAGAGGAAATGCTTTCAGTGTTTCACCATTGAGAATGATGTTTGCTGTGGGTTTGTCGTATATGGCCTTTATTATGTTGAGGTAGGTTCCCCCTATGCCCACTTTCTGGAGAGTTTTTATCATAAATGGGTGTTGAATTTTATCAAAAGCTTTTTCTGTATCTATTGAGATGATCATATAGTTTTTATCCTTCAATTAGTTAATATGGTGTATCACATTGATTGATTTGCATATATTGAAGAATCCTTGCATCCCTGGGATAAATCCCACTTGATCATGGTGTATGATCCTTTTAATGTGCTGTTGGATTCTGTTTGCTAATATTTTGTTAAGGATTTTTGCATCTATGTTCATCAGTGATACTGGTCTGTAATTTTCTTTTTTTGTAGTATCTTTGTCTGGTTTTGGTATCAGGGTGATGGTGGCCTCATAGAATGAGTTTGGGAGTGTTCCTTCCTCTGCAATTTTTTGGAAGAGTTTGAGAAGGATAGGTGTTAGCTATTCTCTAAATGTTTGATAGAATTCACCTGTGAAGCCATCTGGTCCTGGACTTCTGTTTGTTGGAAGATTTTTAATCAGTTTCAGTTTCATTACTTGTGATTGGTCTGTTCATATTTTCTATTTCTTCCTGGTTCAGTCTTGGAAGGTTATACCTTTCTAAGAAGTTTTCCATTGCTTCCAGGTTGTCTATTTTTTTGGCATAGAGTTGCTTGTAGTAGTCTCTTAGGATGCTTTGTATTTCTGTGGTGTCTGTTGTAACTTCTCCTTTTTCATATCTAATTTTATTGATTTGAGTCCTCTCCCTCTTTTTTTTGATGAGTCTGGCTACTGGTTTATCAATTTTGTTTATCTTCTCAAAGAACCAGCTTTTAGTTTTATTGATCTTTGGTATTGTTTTCTTTGTTTTTTTCATTTACTACTGCTCTGATCTCTATGATTTCTTTCCTTCTGCTAACTTTGGGTTTTGTTTGTTCTTCTTTCTCTAGTTCCTTTAGGTGCAAGGTTAGATTGTTTGAGATTTTTCTTGTTTCTTGAGGTAGGCTTGTATAGCTATAAACTTCCCTCTTAGAACTGCTTTTGCTGCATTCCATAGGTTTTGGATTGTTGTGTTTTCATTGTCATTTGTCTCTAGGTATTTTTTGATTTCCTCTTTGATTTCATCAGTGATCTCTTGGTTATTTAGTAATGTATTGTTTAGCCTCCATGTGTTTGTGTTTTTTATGTCTTTTTCCCTGTAATTCTTTTCTAATCTCATGGCATTGTGGTCAGAAAAGATGCTTGATATGATTTCAGTTTTCTTAAATTTACTGAGGCTTGATTTTTGACCCAAGATGTGATCTATCCTGGAGAATGTTTGTGCACACTTGAGAAGAAAGTGTAATCTGCTGTTTTGGGATGGAATGTCCTATAAATATCAATTATATCTATCTGGTCTATTATGTCATTTAAAGCTTCTGTTTCCTTATTTATTTTCATTTTCGATGATCTGTCCATTGGTGTAAGTGAGGTGTTAAAGTCCCCCACTATTATTGTGTTACTATTGATTTCCTCTTTTATAGCTCTTAGCAGTTGCCTTATGTATTGAGGTGCTCCTATGTTGGGTGCATATATATTAATAATTGTTATATCTTCTTCTTGGATTGATCCCTTGATCATTATGTAGTGTCCTTCCTTGTCTCTTGTAACATTCTTTATTTTAAAGTCTATTTTATGTGATATGAGTATTGCTACTCCAGCTTTCTTTTGATTTCCATTTGCATGGAATATCTTTTTCCATCCTCTCACTTTCAGTGCGTATGTGTCCCTGGGTCTGAAGTGGGTCTCTTGTAGACAGCATATATATGGGTCTTGTTTTTGTATCCATTCAGCAAGCCTGTGTCTTTTGGTTGGAGAATTTAATCCATTCATTTAAGGTAATTATCGATATGTATGTTCCTATGACCATTTTCTTAATTGTTTGTGGTTTGTTTTTGTAGGTCCTTTTCTTCTCCTTTGTTTCCTACTTAGAGAAGTTCCTTTCGCATTTGTTTTAGAGCTGGTTTGGTGGTTCTGAATTCTGTTAGCTTTTGCTTTTCTGTAAAGATTTTGATTTCTCCATCGAATCTGAATGAGATCCTTGCCAGGTAGAGTAATCTTGGTTGTAGTTTCTTTCCTTTCATCACTTTAAGTATATCATGCCACTCCCTTCTGGCTTGTAGAGTTTCTGCTGAGAAATCAGCTGTTAAACTTATGTGAGTCCCCTTTTACGTTACCTGTTTTTTTTTCCCTTTCTGCTTTCAATAATTTTTCTTTGTCTTTAATTTTTGCCAGTTTGATTATTATGTGTCTCGGCATGTTTCTCCTTGGGTTTATCCTGTATGGGACTCTCTGTTTTTCCTGGACTTGGGTGGCTATTTCCTTTCCCATGTTAGGGAAGTTTTCAACTATAATCTCTTCAAATATTTTTTCCTGTCCTTTCTCTCTCTCTTCTCCTTCTGGCACCCCTATAATGTGAATGTTGTTGCATTTAATATTTTCCCAGAGTTCTCTTAGGCTGTCTTCATTTCTTTTCATTCTTTTTTCTTTATTCTGTTCAGCAGCAGTGAATTCCACCAGCCTGTCTTACAGGTCACTTATCCATTCTTCTTTCTCAGTTATTCTGCTATTGATTCCTTCTAGTGTATTTTTCATTTCAGTTATTGTATTGTTCATCTCTGTTTGTTTGTTCTTTACTTCTCCTAGGTTTTTGTTAAACATTTCTTGCATCTTCTCGATCTTTGCCTCCATTCTCTTTCCGAGGTCCTGGACCATCTTTACTATCATTATTCTGAATTATTTTTCTGGAATGTTGCCTATCTCCACTTCATTTAGTTGTTTTTCTGGGGTTTTATCTTGTTCCTTCATCTGATACATAGCTCTCTGCCTTTTCATCTTGTCTATCTTTCTGTGAATGTCAGATGTTACTTCACTTGATGGAAGCAGGAGGGTATAGGTTGATTTATTGCACTTCCCCTTCTCTAATCTACCATCATTATTAGCCCACTGCTCACCTGGCTTTTGACAGTCAAACTCATTTTTATCTTCAGAAAAGAGCTAAGTACAGTATGGATAATTGAAAACCACATTCAGTTGTCTTATTTCAGCCGAAAGATTCAACTTTTTTTTTTTTAAAGCTTACTGAGCCAATTGCGCAAGTCCTGCTGTAAAGTAAACCTGACATGTCTGAGCACATTGTGTAGCTGTGACACACACAGGTGTATTTCCTCCCAACCACACACACAAACACACATTGCCATCAGCAAGTCAGATTCATGGTATTTGACATTATTTTCCCTTCAGAAACTGGTAGAACATTTGTGTAAAATATCAGCTCATGTTTTGTGAAACATGACAAATTACTCAGAAATCTCTGTTCCTCCCTTTATGTGTACTTGGGATGTCCCAAGAAGTTCTGAGATGGCCTTAGCAATACATCTTACATTCATGTCAAGCATTTTGTTGACATCAATAGGAATTTTACTCTTGGGAAATGTCCTGGATTAAGACCCCAGACACATAGAGAAGACAAGAAGCATTTTAAAGGTACCAGGGAATCAAGATGTCAGGTAAGTGTCCACCTTGAGAGCAAACACCCCTGGGTATCCATCAGCTGTAGTAAATGGGGTGCAGTCAGCAGTGTGGCATTTGACATAGGATTACAATATAGTTTGCCCAAATTTTCCTGTTTCTGGAAAGAAAGGAAAAAAAAGGAAGGCTGGTGGATAATTGGATAATTGTATAAGATTGTATAATAGTGATGGGTCTTCTGTTATTCAGGATGTGTGTAGTGCCCAGAGGGAGCCATTTGACAGGGAAATCAACCCTTCTCTCACCCTCCTACTAAGTATTGTCTTAGACAAAACCAGTCCTGAGACTTATGGCCCCATTTTGAAGTAAATAACCATTGTAGATAACCATGTATATAGGTATAAGCACTTCTGATGGAAATTTAATTTAGCAAACTATAAAAACACCCTGTCCTTGGAATATATCTTATAAACTAGGGCATTGAGACTGTCTAAAACATATTAATTTAATATCCCTTGATTGGTCTTAAAAAAACTGTTTAAAACCAATGTCCTTTTATTTTTGTCTTAGCATTTAATTTCATTTGCATATGACTAAGACTGTTTCTTTTTGGTAAATTTAATTTGCTAGAGTTTGGCACCCAACACAGAAAGAATGGCATCCTCTGAGATAGGGCTGCTAACAACGGCAAGTAGCATTGCAAATAAATTTGATCTATAGGCTTTTCAAACTTCTCAGATGTGATCCCTGACATTTGGCCTGATGAAGGAAACCCTGGGGACTGGAAAAACACAAAGCATGCTACTGTAGTGGCATGCAAAATGTCTTATAACCTGTCTTTATCTTTCATGGCTGTAGTGGTCTGGATTGAGTAGACCAAATTGGGCTAAACACTATCCTTGGCTACTCTCACAAAGCTGTTTTCAAAAGCTAATAGGAGCTGTGTGTGCACATTCAAGGACAATATTTGGCCCCTTTTGTTTTTGCACAAACAGTTGATTTAGTTGAGATGATTATTCCTGACTGACTGTTTTATAAGCAGCATTTTGTCCAGTTTAAATCTCTTTTCACTTTATTCTTCAGAGTCAAGACATTTATGAATATGGAAACATGTAACTCAAAATCTTCAGTTTCTGCAAAAATAAAAATCTCCCCCATAAAACCTGTGAGTATTGCAAATGAACTGGGAAGTAGGTAAATCAAGTCATGTTAATGTGGCAAAAACAGAAGTAACACTGAGAAAAAGTGTTAATACTCATTAATGGTAGCAATCTGATTTAAATTTTTATAGCACATTGATCCTTGATCTTTCAAAACAGAAATGTGTTGTTAAATAATATTTTCAAGGCAAATATGGACTATCAATACATTTATTTATTTATGCAAGAAAAAGTTTGAAATTAACCCTCAGTGCAATTCTTTTCTCTTCCCTGAAAAGCATATTATATAAATCTCACTTTTTTTTCCAAAGGCCAAACCTTTGAAATGGAAGAGAATCAGTCTAATAGAAAAGTTTTTATTATTGGAAATTGGGTCATCTTTAGAATTTCCTACTAGAAAATCACACGTTTAACCAGGGCCTTAAGGTTTTGGAAGGGACATATTGCATAAATCAATACAAGATATAAATAATATGAAAGACAGTCTAGAATTTCTTGACTCTTTGAGGCACTTACAAGAGTTAGCTCATTTCTTTTGTGCTTGAAGCAAATCTTTTATTTTTATGGTTTCTTATTGCCCTTTTTCTGAAGATCATCAATTTAAGAATGTATTTAGTTATAAGTTGGAATAAGAATTTTCAAAAGTCACAATTATATACATTGCCTATGCATTTATTAATAATTGCAAGTTAAATATTTTCACTTTTTGCAGGGTTAATAATTTATGCAAGAATAATCCCACCGAGTTCCTTGAGTGGTTGATGATTTGTCTAAAATAGTGGAGATATATATATATATATATATATATATTTTACCCTACCTGCCAATGTGAACAGATTCCAGGTCTTTGAGACCCATCATATCTCTGTTTGAAACATTTTGAATACCAACTCCGAAAACTTGACATTAATAAAACATTAAAGTTCCAACTTAAGCCCATAAAAGTCAAGAAATCCAGAATTAAGATCGGCCCAGCTCTCTTAACTCTGTTCTCCTGCATGTATGCACGGGTGATGGGACAACGGTGCAGGCTGTTGCTTAAATCAGTCTCCCTGCATAATCTGAAAATGTAATTGAATTAGTGTGTAAAGTATTTACATACCCTGCAGTGGAGAGCCCCACGCACTATATTATCCACATCCCCTCTTCAGGCCCTCATTTTAACTCCTCACTGCAGTGTTCCTGTGAGGCTTCCTCAAACATTCAGAAATTGGACTTGCAAATACAATTTCCCTTCTTTTACGAGGCTTCAAGATGAGTGATGCATACTCAGTTTTCCTAGTTGCCTTTCAGCTCCTGGCCAGACAAATAAAGTTTAGGTTACATTCTTCTTTTTGGTTAACATTCTCAGGGTTTGCTAGGTATTAAACAATGCCATTCTGTGGTTAAGGATTATTTTATGCTCTAATTCAACTAGTTGCAGGACAGTTTGCCATATTAATATGAAAATTAGAAACATCATTTTGAGTTTAGGAACATATAGTTGTATAGCACAGTCTTCAGAGCAGGACTTTGGTTTCTGATAGACCCATGTTCCAACAATAGTCCCTGTTTTGGCACTTAACTGTCACTTAAACTTTCCAAGCCTCTGTTTTCTCCTCTGTAAAATGGGGATAATAAAGATCTTTCTGATCGTCAAGATTCAATGATATTGTGAGGACTTAAAGAGATGATGTATATAAAATGATTGATATGTAGTAAGCACATAATTATTGGCTGCTGTAATTATTATTTCCTATTTTGGTAGGAAATAATAGCGTATTTCATTCCTTTTTCTTCATAGAGTGTGAGACAGGGGCTTCAAATAGAATTTGAATGTTCAGAAATGTTAAAAGTAAAATTTAATAATAAGCATGAAAAGGATATTTTTCCTTAGCCCTGATTCAAGAAATGTACAGTGATATCAGTTTTCAGATATCAGGTCAGATTGGCAAAGATTTTTCAAAGAATGATAATATCCAATGTTGGGTATGGGGAAACAGGCTTTCTCTGACACTGCTAACTAGTATAAACTGGTATACCATTTTGACAGGCAATCTGATGATGTGTACAAAAAATTTAAAACATGTATCTTGTTTGACTCAGCAATTCTACTCCTAGAAATTTATCTGCATTTTCAGGAATATTCGTGAAAGTCCTACTGAAAAATTAGAAAGAATCTAAATGTTAATATGGGGCTTAAAGTAAATTATATTGCAATCATACAGTGGGATACTACAAAACCATTAAAAATGAATGAATTGTGCATGTGTAATAAGTTTGATTGAGGAGTCATAGACTGCAGGGCAGACATTTGAAATGGTCTCCATTTTTCCCAATAACTGTTATCATTGCTCTCTGTGGAACCTATCTTTCTTTCTGAGCAGTGGGCTTCCTTAGCTACTTCTCATTCTTTTTGCAGAACTTTCAGTCACTTTTCGTTATTTAAACAGTCTCATTCTGTTTATTGAGACCCAAAGCTAGCTTCGTGGGCCTGTGACCTGTGCCATTGCACAAGGCCTGCACTCTGAAGGGCCCTCAACAAGGTTTAATACTCGGAAGTTGTTTTCTTGGAATTTTTAAGAACTTTATTTTCGAATTTGCATTTTGTATATGAAACATGTGTCTGTATTTTTTGCTGCCCCATCAGCATATAGCACTCTTGATGCCCTGAACACTGAATTCCAGTTAACCCACCATATGTGGGAGTCAGTGAGACTCAAGGTAAATACAAGGTAAGGGAGTTCCATCAATAGCTGAGTGAGCGGGGTCCCTGACAGCCCCAAAGGCTGTGCTTTCCATTCAAACCAGAACTTGTTCTGAATGCAGAAACAAGGTAACGGCATTCTAAGAATCGCGAATGACCAAGACACCCTGTCATATCCTTTCATATTTCTGTTACTTCTGTGTGTTTGCCAGCCACTTATGCTACAGATGATGATATAGAAGTAAAGGGAAAGAAGAGCAACGCATAATGTCTTGTCCTTTCAGTCTTTCCTAACTCAGCAGTAAGCCGAAGGTAGACAATGTTGGACAGGGTGTACCTTCAGGAGGGGAAATTAAAATGGTTCAGTTAGTTTCCACTGCTCTGCTAAGAACGAAATACATATGCACGTGTGAGCTACAAAATACAAATCGTGTAATTTTGGTGACCCATATATGAGCTAAAAGCTTTGTATTTGCCTTTAAAACTGAGATAGAAAAATATATATGTGAGCGATAATATTCATGGCAATAATTTGAATTTTTAGTTTTTCTTAGAACAACATTACAGAGCAAAAACCAAATACCATGACAGGTTGAAGGAGAGGTTGCAGAAGAACAAAAATAATTTTATATTTTAGTACCATTAATGCCACTTTTTTACTGCTCTTTGAAGAAGGAGCCCAATATTTTCATTTTGAACTGAGCCTCACAAATTAGGTTGCTGGCCCTGATACCAATGGTGAAAGAAGCAAATGTATGGGGGGCATCTGTTACTTTTGTTTGTCAGCTTTCATTCACTCTTCTGTCAACAGTCCCTCATTTTCTGGAGGCATCGCCCACAGTCCGTGTGTTTAGGAAGGAATTTATTTCACAGGTGGCTGCAGGGGTAAATGTGAGACTCAAGCCTTGGTCAATCAGAATATTTCATTTTCCTGGTCATATTAAGAGGTTTGGAGATGAATATTTGAGCCATGTTGACCCATACAAATCATAGGACTTGTGTAAGAAAGAGCAGGAAGAAATGATCTGCCTTTTCTTGCTAAAATTTACCTTGAGGACGGGTGAACCTGGAGCTACTGGTGGACAGCATATGGAGCCCGAGAGTAATACCAACATGGAGAATGGCAAGGGTGAGGGATGGTTAGAAACCAAGTCCCGGTGATAACATTTAAGTCCCTGGATCAAGCTATACCTGAAGCTCTAGATCGAGTTTTTAAATCTGTGAGAACTTTTATGCTCAAGCTAGTATGAATTCGATTTTGCCACTTACAATAGAGTTCTGACATAGCATGTACAGATTGCTTTCATTAGTTTTCTGTGCATAATAGATATCTCTAAAGATATATACCAAACTGGTAACAGTGGATATCCCATTCAGGGAAGATAATGAAAAGGACTTTCATTTATAATTTTGTACTGTTTTCTTGAGTAAGGATTTTGTAAAACAGGTATTATTTACTTTAAGCCCAGAAAAAGCCATAAAAGTATTTCCATCTTGGGGAAAAAAAGGTCAATGATGCTTAACGTTAACGTAATAATTTTCCATACTGACAAAAACGCAAATGTCTTTAAGTAGATCTTACATAGATTATTCAGTTACGGGGGCTAGTATTCCCACGCCAACTTCTCTACAGAATGACATGGGAATGCAAGGCAGCCACAGAATCATCCCACAAGCCTTTAACCAGCAATTTTGCTGGTTGGTGCCATGTAATTATACTGTAGAAAACAGCAAATAGGAGAAGACTAATGAGTTTGGCCTTACTAACCACTTAAAGGTGAAATGGTTAATTCTCAAGTAGGCAATCTTTTGTCTTACCATGTTCTAACCTGTATGTGTGAAGAGAAGGAGAAACTTTGGATTTGAGGCAGTATCAAAATGGGGCATTGAGAAGGCAGAAAGGAGTAAAGTCAGGCAGCTAAGGAAGGTTAGAGCAATCTCATGGAGAGTGTTCAAAGAACCCTGCAGGGCTTCCCTGGTGGCACAGTGGTTGAGACTCTGCCTGCCAAGGCAGAGGACACGGGTTCGAGCCCTGGTCTGGGAAGGTCCCACATTGCTGCGGAGCAACTAGGCCCGTGAGCCACAACTACTGAGCCTGCGTGTCTGGAGCCTGTGCTCCGCAACAAGAGAGGCCGCGACAGTGAGAGACCCGCGCACCGCGATGAAGAGTGGCCCCTGCTCGCGGCGACTAGAGAAAGCCCTCTCACAGAAACGAAGACCCAACACAGCCAAAAATAAAATAAATAAATAAATTAAATTAAAAAAAAAAAAAAAAAAAAAAAGAACCCTGCAGAACATATTTTCACCAGCCCAGGGTCCTGCTAGGTGGGATTGCTGTACCACCTTGAAGATACCCAGTGGTGGTGTTTTACACATATCATTGCCTGAGGGCTCCAGCAGAGTCGGGAAGGGCTGGATGCAAGGATCCTGTTTTCTAAGCATCCTGCCCAGCAGTGTGGTCAGTCAGGACCGGCTGTGGGCTGTTCTCCAACACGGCATCCCATACACTTGCTAATCCTTCTGCTTATGATCTCAGCACTACTTCCCTTCCCCGACGAGATATCCCTCTTTGTCCCCAAACAGAGCACACATAGACATCTTCCCCAACAGTTTAATCTAGGGAAATTTGTTTCCAATGTTATCACAATAGATTCGAATGGTTCCTTTCTGTCTGACTTTGCTCTTTTACATATGGGTATGAAAGCAAAACTGTTATCATTCATTTGTATACAATAGATCAGATGGTTTCTTGGAAACTATCTTTGACAGGGTGAAAATCTAAGAAGGACACTGGTTGAGGCTACGAGGAAAGGTGGGTGGAGGCAGGAAGAGGGACCCTCTTGAGGGATAAGGAGGAAAAGGAGTGAGGGGCTGGGCCTCTGGAGGGTGACCCTGGCTACTGCGCTATTTCACTAGTGCTGAGTTTTGGAGTCAGTGAGGGTTATCGCAGTGCTTGGAGGGGGCAAATATTATTTAGTCATTTGCCAAATACTCTTTAAAGTAATACGAACATCAGGTAAAATGTTCAAGTGGAACAAAAGAGAACGCAGTGAAGAGTAATTCTCCCTGTCACCCTCACCCCTCCTCTTCTGTTTCCAGAGGCCACCACCCCCGGCTTCTGCATTCTTCTGGACAGCCTGTGCCCGTTTAAGCACGCTTGTTTGGTTCTTCCCCTTGGCTTGACCTTGACTTAGACCTGTTAAGTCAGTACCTAAATTGCAATTTGAAGATGACACTCAGCTTTGCACTTTGGCATTCTTTCCTTAAGCTAAGTAATGAATAAAGAAGCATATTCAAGAGCTTGAAAGCCCTCACTGTAGGTACGTGATTAACTCCTGTACCTGTCTTTCAAATCTTTTGTTGCATAAAGCCGAGCAGGTGACTGGTGCATTCTCTCTTTCAGCAGGATGCGACATTTCCAATTCACTGCAAAACCAAGTTCAAACTGCTAAAAAAGCTAGTTTTTAATTACCTTGAGATACAAGTTGCGAGGAGGCAGCCTGACAGCTCTCATCCATGAGATCAGTAAGCTGTGAAGACATGTGGTCAGATATGTCTTGTCATTAATATATGCAGTGTGATCAGATGTCATCATAACTGTAATTGTTACAGGATCATAAAGCTGCAGAGAAACAGAAAAAGCAAATACCTTTCTTTGAAAGGTCAGCCAGGAAAACAAACTGAGCTCATCAATAAAATAGGGGTGCAAAGAGAGATGAGTATTTATAAGGAATTCTCCTGAAAATCAAGTGAGCAAAGACTTTTACAATAATGTTCAATTTAAATTAGGAGGTGGGCAAATGAGGTCCCGGTCGATTACTCTACATTGAATTAAATATTGATGTAAATAACAGCAATGATTTTCTAAGTTCTGTAATTAGCACTGGCTAGCAATATAAATTGGCTTTCTCAGATAACTCTGTGTATTTGACTAAATTTTCAAGATTGATGTTTTATAAATTTAAGCAATGGGATACATGTACCTCTAAAGAAATGTTTTCCACATAAAGCAATAGTGATGCATTTCCTTTAAAAAAAGTGCTTGTGTGTGTGTGTGTGTGTGTACATTCCACATACTTTGCCCACAGATCATCATGGAGAGGGCTTTCGAGAGGATCTTTATCTTGCTGTAGTGCCAGATCTTAAAATAAGATTTAAGGGCTGGGAAGTCTGATTGAGTGGGACTGAGATGTGATTTCCAGTAGTACCGCTCACCAGAGGGGAGAACAGAAACTGCTGTTTCTGTATATGGGAGGTGAGACATTTTTGGACAGACATATTTTAATTCAGCCTTTTCTTTTGAAATCAAATATATGCTGTGTCTACCATGAGATGTGTGGTTCCTTATTATAGCTAATGGATTGTTCATCCTCTTTGTCCTTGAGGTAATCCTAAGTATGTGCAAAAAACTGAGATCAGGTTGCCCATAAAAACCAATCAGCGGGGAGGTGGTCCACAAGGTGTTGAACATTCCCTAGAGCAGATGGGAAAGATAATGTTTAATCAAGAGTTGGAGGATTAGGTAGCACAAATCAAGCCAAGAGAAAGGGAGAACTTCATTTCGGGAGAACCTCTGTGACATTTCTTGTACCCAAAGACAGATGAGAACAATCCCACAGCCATGAGTTCTGGCTACTCTCTCCCCACAGCTGACCCTGCAGACGTCGTCAGCTTTGGCTTTGCCAGCATCGTCGCCTGAATCTGTGAATTACTCAGACGGTGGTTTCTCAGGTTTATGAAGATGTATGAAGTGAGTCATTCACAAATGAAGATACCTGTGAGGAAATGACAGAATTCTGCTAAATATGTTTATATTTGCACAACTGATACATCTGACCGTGATTTAGAAAAGGATGCGTGTAAGTTTATAGAAATGACAGTTAAAAAGATAACTGTCACAATGTTTACTGATGAAGTTTCTATTTATCTTAATGTTTAGAAGTTCAAGGAAAAGATGGATTGTGGATTACAGCCTAAGCGTTTTTGAGCCTGAATCTGTTATAACAACTTGTGGCAAATGAAGGCAGCAGGAGGGTGGAGTCAACTAGTCAAGAGTCCTCTGCAGAGGTAAGATTGTGAGGCCTTTGACAGCTGAAATACAACCTCATTTATCTTTAACCATGTTTACTGAAACAATTAAGTGCAGGATGGAGAGGTGGGTAAAGTCGCTGTTTGTGGCCTGCTGGGCTGGGTCCTGGCGTTCACTCAGAAGGGCTGCAGCTTCAAGATGCAGCCATGGGCCCGAGACAGCATCACTGCTCCTGCTTCGTCCTTTGTTCTAGGCCCTGGGCTGTGCTCTTTGCTCTTCTGCTTAGTTTGCTGCAAACGTCGAGAAGCACTTTTCATTTTAGCTGCTGGCAGCCTCAAGTCTAATAGCCTGGAGGAAGTTGCCAAACAAATGTAACCTCTTCTGTTGGCCTGGAGGCTCTTTACCTGTGTTTGCGGCAGGGCTGTCTGGCAGTGCACTTACACACTGTGGAAATGTGCTCTGGGAGGTGTTAAACTGAATTGGGGAATATTTCAAACCATTCCTTAAATACTAGAACTGAAATGTTGTGTTGCTGAAGTGGCCTGGGCTGGAAACTTTTGAGTGAAAAGTTAGATCCTGGTTTTTCTTGAAGACGAAATGGAGCCCTGGGGTATGTGGTTTTCAGGTTTCCTCTATTTGCTAATTTTGGAAATGGACTTTTCACAGTTTTCTTCTCTTTTGTGTTGAGACTTTGGTTTTGCTTCTACATGCAGCTCTGGATAGAAAACTGAGGATTGCGCTTTTTACTTTGATTCTAGTTAATTGGCACAGAGGCGAAGCAACAATGGATACAACTATTAAGAACCATAAATAAATATATTAGTTTTATGATATGATCAGTGTCCTTTGATATAGTAACAAACATAAAAGAGCAGGGTACTGGGCAAAGGATCCTGCAAATTGTCAGATATTCACAAACCCTGGATCTCAATTAAGAGGCCTAGTAAGAAAAAGATCCAGCTTTTTAAAAAAAATATTCTGAATGGATTTTATTTTTTTAAAGCAGAGAAATATAACTTTTAGAGAAGGACAAGCACACAAATTCCCTGCAAAGATAATTTAGATCTACTATCAAATCTTTCTTTAAGGTCTCAGAGAGTTTGTCCTAGTTATGAAGGCAAATGTCTTACTAAAAGACACCAGGGCTTGTATCTTTGAATACAGATACACAAAAGAGTCCAAGCTTTACGGTTTCCAGACACAGATAAAATAGAAGAACCTTAATTAATCTTATAGCAATAAATCTTTGTTGCTATAGAATAATGTTTATCGTTGAACATTCCCGGTGTTTGCCACGACTGAGTACCTGTAGTGCTGTTATTAGTAATTTTCTTTAGGTTGATTTAGCTTGAGGGGTCCACATACTAGGGCTCAGAGAGCAGCCCACAAAGAGGACATGGGTACACTTTTCACTCTGGTCTGGAGTTAACTTGACTTGGTTCATTTTATTCAAGGCATAGGGAAGCTGCCTTCTTGGAGGACCTGCACCTGAATCTGGGAATTGTTACATGTGCTGTTACCTCTGAAGCAATTACAACTCTTCTGTGAGCCCAGTGGCAAGAATTCCTTTTATGCACTTAACCAACTATGGAATAGTTGCTCCAATTCAGTCTTCCATGGTGGAGCCATGGAAGGACTTAGGGAAGGTTTCCATCAAATTGCATGCAGACAGAGCTGTACATCTCTACATACCAATACCAGATGCTGTGCATGTAGTGGAACCCTCGTTAAAACCTGAGCTGATTTTTAAACTGTCATCTTCCCTCTTGTTATTTTTTAAAAATTTTTGATAGTTTAAATCCAATACTATTGTCCAGTTTAATTTCCCAACCTTGTGTGACAGGTTTTACAATACTGGTATTATCAGGACTATAGTCTTCTAATCCTCAGATCAGCATCTCAAAGAAAAGTATTTTTATCTCACATAGTCCAACTTCCAATAGCTCAGGGTAAGAATTCCCTCTACAGCCTCCTGATCGCCCTATATAGCCTCTTATTGAATGTTCTCAGTAAAGGGCACTCACTTGTTCTTTCTAGTCTTTCTGTTTTGGTGGCTCTACTTTTTTCCATAGAAGAAAGAACATCTTTCCATAGAAAACTCAAATTCTGCCTCCTTGTCCCCTCGCCCTTTTGCCTCAGTTCTGCTTTCTGGAGCTACAAATATATGTACACCCTCTGTTAAGTTAGAATTCAAAAATACTAAAGAGAGTTTTTTTGTTCTCCCTAAATCTTCTCTTTTCTAGGCAAAACTTACATCACTCATTCATTCAAAAGATGTTTACTGAGTAGATACATGAGCAAACGC
Source organism: Delphinapterus leucas (assembly GCF_059928025.1). Lineage (NCBI taxonomy): Eukaryota > Metazoa > Chordata > Mammalia > Artiodactyla > Monodontidae > Delphinapterus > Delphinapterus leucas. Next base: position 112,673,711 of record NC_143129.1, read on the forward strand.
TGGGTTAGATGCAGTGGGTGATGTAAGGGTGATTCAGACAACTAGTTCTCATTGACTTTGCTTACAGAACTGTCAACACACACACCACCTTCTTCTGGATAAACTATCCTATCGTTTGTTTCTAGATTGAGAGCTTCTTGAGAGCTGAGACCATGACATCACTTGAGTATCCCTGAAGCAGACACATAAGTGGATATGCAACAAATGCTTTCTGACTTTCCTCCATTCCTCTGAAAATGAGGCCCCTAAGCCTTGGTTTGATCAGCACAAGCATATCACACTGCTTGATCTGATGCTGACATTGTGTACGGGCTCACAAGTCCTCGGTCCACACAGACTGCTGTAAGACTCTGTCTCACTTGCTATCTCATTTAAAATGCCCAACAAGGCTGAGAGGTAGATACTGTTTTGCCCAGTTTTTAGATGAGAAAACAGAGAGAGATATGAGATTTAAAATGATAGTAGCCACAGGTGTGCTCTAAATCTATGTTTGGGATTTTTAAAAATAGGGATCCTAGTTCCTGGTTTCCCACCATTTTCTAATTTTGTACCTGAGTTTTTGATCCTGATGTAGAACTATACCACTATATTTATGAAATTATATCTTGTTGGTTTTGGCCTACGCTTCTAGCCTGTTGAGTCCTTCTGGATACTTAATATGGTTATTTTATCATCTTAGCTATTCCTTTCAGTTTGTGTACTTGTCACTAATATGCTAAGAATATTCTTCTTTCATGTAAGTTATTGATGAGAAATGCTGATAGTCCAAAGATAGAGAGCTGTGTCACCTATGAGAAACCTTGCTCCAGGATGATATCGATCCACTCATCGCTGTTGTTTTGGGTACATTTGTTTAATTATTCTATCATGCAGCCCACATATTTCCATTTTGACCATAAAGATAACATGAAAAGCTTTGCAAATTAAAGTGTATTTTGTTTTAAATCAGATGTTTCTCTACATGAGTTGAGTTGTTTGCCATGTAGTAAGCAGACAACAATTAGTTTTTTATTTGCTATTCCAGAGTCTGTGATTTGGTTCATACTGTAGTTTAATGTATGTACTAATGAATAGTGTTTTTGAAAGAGCTTTATGCACACATGTAAGTTTTATCATCTATTTCTCTCTCACGATATTTTTCCTTTCCTTCCTGCCTCCAAATATTTCTATGTATTATATGTTTAAAAATATGAGGAAAAGGTGTGTTTAAAAGAAAATGAAAGGCTTGTTGCAAACTAATATATTTTCCCAACAGAAACACTCATTTAATGTATACATGCAAAACTTTAACACCTGATTTAAAAATGTATGAAGAAACTCAGGAGCTGAATTACAGGATTTGCCTGTCTCTCTTTTTCTCTTGCCTTGGGCAATCTAGTCTAATTACAAAACTTGCCTTTCATTCTGTTTAGTGTTTCTCAGCTATGCATGAAAAAAGTTAATCAAAAAATAAAATGAAAAACTGTGATGGCTAATCGAAGTCCCATAAATTTCTCTTCTGTTGCCTAGTTTGTCTTTGGGGATGAACTCCAAAATGCTACCTTTCATGCATCATTAGATGCACTGTGACTGTTGGTCTCTGCTTCTTTTAAAGAAAAAGATTCCTTTAATTTTAGAATTTTTCAAAATCAGAAAATGAAAAGAAAATCATGGCTCTTCCTATCTTCATTTATCCCTTATCTGTAATTGTTGGGAGGTTTGTAACCATGAAAGACACTGGACCAACAAGCTCAAAGATGGGTAATGTCTCTGATTAGAGCAGATTAGAGAGAAAAGTGATTTACACCCCTTCTTGTCCTCTAGTGTGTTTTGTAGGGAAGTAAAGTGACTCTTTTTCCTTCTACCCATCTTAGGGTGGTTGGCTGGGACCCTGTAAATTATACTAACAAAATAAGATAGATTAACAAGAGAAAAAGAAACAGGTTTATTAGCATGTGCATCATGCATTCACATGTGAGAACTCAGTGATAGTAACTCAAAAGGGTGGTTAGAACTTGGGCTTATATAGCATCTTAACAAAAGAACAATAAATTTTTAGAGAAGTGACAAGATAGAGGAAAAGGGCTTTGAGTTTCTAGGGTGGCAAATTGTGGGGGAACTAATGGAAGATGAGGGCAAGTTAGTAAATTTGCTATGTGGATTCTTCTGATGACTTCTCTGGGCTGATAAAGGTCTAAGGTTGTCTTCGGTAAAGTCTGTCCTTCCTGGTAGAGTGGGGAGCGGGGATATCTTTACAAAGTTACATCAGGTTTTAGGCAAACAGGGGGATGGAAGAGAGCTTTTCTTGTATCTGTTTCTTCTCAGTTGGCTTCGTCTCAAAATGATTCTTATGCCACAGAGATATATTTTGAGGTGGCACATTCTACTACCCTTCATTTTGGAAGGACATGATTAAAAGGGTTATTGATTCTTGGCCTATCCTCTATCTGGCTGTCTTGTTTAGGGTGTAGACACGCATATCAACCGCTAGAACCAGTGGTTGTGAGGGTTATTCCTCAAGGGCTAACATGTCATCTTAGTTCATTTCAAATCCCCTTCGTGACAACACTACTGCAAACCAAAAACAATCTGTTAAAGTTAGTGCCTTTAATAAATATCGTTACTTAAGCCTGATAAAATCGTAGACCAGTCTCTTTGTTCTTTGGGAGGCAAAAGAAAAGGTATAGGAGAAGGGTGGGAGATTGGTGAGGATATTTGAGAGTCCTGATATTGTTTTGAAGGGTTGATGGCAATGGTAGTGGGTTGATGATGGACAAAAAGAGCATGTTATAATGCAAGTTTGTGGCATTTTTAGCTGAGCCTGTCACACAAAAGGAGATTTCTGGATGGTGTGTATCTATTGCTCCTGTGGCCTCAATAACCCTACAATTCTCAGTTGTTTGAAGTGAGTGCTGTTGAGAAGCAACATATGCTTCTTCCCCTCCATGCAGAGAAATGAAATTTGGAAAGATGTGCTGAAAGGAAAAACATAGTTTCCTATGGCAAGTTATCTCCAAGAATGAACAATTTCCTGGGATTGTGATAATGGTTGCTAAAACCTCACTGAGAAAAATAATTCAATTGCCCAAATTTGGGCTTAGATCACGTTGCAGCTGGCTCAGTAGAGTGGCAAGGGACCATCAATCTGCTTTGGAGAGAGGTGTCATGCTTGGGAATCATGTGGAGGCAGCCTGCCTTCACTGATACTGGATATGATAAAAGAGTCCTGGGGTCTTTCAGAGAGAGTATACCATTCACATAACACAGCATTGTGTAAGTCTCATGAAGTTTTCTTTTTTGTTTGTTTTCTTTAATGCTATTTAAACTTGCTTTCATAACAACCTGAATAAAATGGAAAATATGTTATTAGAGTTTGTTGAGGAAATCTGTGGATGCATTAACAATAACAGCAATGTGACCAAAGTCATGGGCACTTAGGTTTTTTTGTAAACATTGAAGGCCAATTACTTCAAGGTATTAAACATGTAACCCTCCTATTTTAATTTCCTGGCTGAGACAACTTTGGTATTCCAAAATTTAGCCAGCAACTGACTCAACAATTGGGAAGCCAGTTTTCCAGAAGTCCCAGCTTTGATTTGATCATTTCAAGGTCATCTATAAGATGTGAGCAATAATCAGAAGTGTCAGGCCTTAGAGAACAGCCAACAGCACAGAGTGAAGTACAGTGTGGACCTGTTGAACATGACACAAGCGGGCATATTTGTGAATTCAGAACCAGTGAGTTGCCCAGGACTCCAGTAAGTTCTCTTGCTTTATGATTGTGAATTTTCAGACACACGAAATTAGGATAATGCTGCATTACAAAATCAGCAGTTAGGTGTATGAAAAGATCACTGCCTCAGGAAATCAGGAGACCTGAGGCTTAGTCCCAGGAAATAATCTTAATCTTCATTTGTGAGCAATTACTGTATTACTATATGTGGGGCATCTTTTAATACCTTTTCTCTAGCTTACACAATAATTTAGCTTGGAAGATATTATCCCATGTGAAGAAATGTGAAGAAAGAACTTCAGGAGAGATTAAGTGAGTTTCCCAAGGTCACTAAGCTAGTAAAGAGCCGAGTTAAAATTCAGACTCAAGGCTGTCTCCTGAGGCTGTGTCTCTGTTGAAAGCTCCATGTTCTTTCCTGCATCTTTGTCTTTCCTTCAGATGTTTCTTTTTTTTTTAACTTTTTATTTTATATTGAAGTATGGTTGATTAACAGTGTTGTGTTAGTTTCAGGTGTACAGCAAGGTGATTCAGTTATACATATTCATGTATCTATTTTTTTCAAATTCTTTTCTCCTTTAGTTTGTTACATAATCCTGAGCAGCTGTTTCTTCCTGGAATAAATACCCTTGTTGCTCATCTCAGTCTGTATGACTTTAAGTTCATACAGCCCGACTCCAGTCTACCATTCTTAGGAAGGAATGTCCAGGGACATTCCATCCATTGGTCTCTCCTGAGTGTAACCTCACTGCCCTTCTTACCGTGCTGCTCATTTAGCACCTGCTTATATCTCTGGCATGATCCTCGTGGCCTTTTGTACTTCCCATCTATTGTCAATCACACTTCAGTGTGATGCTCTCCCTCTTCTCTCTCTCTCATTTATAAATTTGGAAGATATTAGGGAAAAAATTAAAGCATAGAAAACTACCATGTACCCTACTACCCCAAATTAGCAAAATTTACCATTTAAAAATATTGGCTTCAAATACTTTTCTTTAAATAAAGAAATAGCACCTTATGATCAAAGTGATATTCACATTATACACTTTCCAATCCCATTCACCTTCTCCCTCTCCAGAGGCAACCACTAATCTGAGTTTGGTGCCTAACCTCTAAGTCTAGGCTTTTTTTGCTTGTTGTTGTTACACATTCTTATATTTGTAAACAATATATAATGTCATTTTGTAATTTTTTTGGTAAGAGAACATAGTATAATTACTGCATATGTCTTTTGAAAATTTGCTTTTGTAACTTGGTATTTAAAAAAATATTGTCACATTTATGCATTTAAATCTAATTTATTCATTTAAATTGTAGCAATTCATTTCATGATCCTAAATGTCTTATTTATCTAGTCCTCTTTTTACAGACATTAGGGTTCTTATGAAACTTTTAAGTTATAAAAGTTATAAAGCTTTTTCAGAGGCTTGGTTTCTCCTTTGCCATTAGACACTAAATTCTCTGATCGAAGGACTGTGGATTATACTTCTTAATGTTTAACATTGTAACCACAATTCAGTAGACATTCAGCTGAATGAGTTGATAAAAATATCTGGGGGAAGTGAAGGTGTTCAAATCTGAGAAGGTTAACATGATTAGAAGCAGGTAGAGGCTGACTTCAAGGAAGTTAGTTGGAATGATATTTTTTTCTTGTATTTATGGAGATGGGAAAGTAGGGTAATAAAAAGCTGCTTGAGATTATACTGAGGGCTTCCCTGGTGGCACAGTGGTTAAGAATCTGCCCGCCAATGCAGAGGACACGGGTTCGAACCCTGGTTCGGGAAGATCCCACATACCTCGGAGCAACAAAGCCTGTGCACCACAACTACTGAGCCTGAGCTCTAGAACCCACAAGCCACAACTACTGAGCCTGCAAGCCACAGCTACTGGGCCTGCGTGCCACAACTACTGAAGCCTCTGTGACTAGAGCCCGTGCTCCACAAGAGAAGCCACCACAATGAGAAACCCACACACCACAATGAGAAGCCCATGCACTGCAATGAAGAGCAGCCCCCACTCGCCACAACTAGAAGAAAGCCTGCATGCAGCAAAGACCCAGAACAGTGTCTGCCACGTAGCCAAAAATAAATAAATAAAATAATAAAGAAGAAAAAAAAGAAAAAATAACATTTGAAACCTTATATAAAAATTAATTTAAAAAGAAATGATCCTGAGATGAGCATGGGTAACCTAGTACCTTTTTTTGTCACGCTAATCAATTTTGTAAAAGACTAGTAACAGAAAATATGGAAAATAATTGATTAAACTACAAGCAAAAATACTTAGAAATGTGCTTAGGTGTATTTGGCAAGTCAGTGCTGACTTATGGCTGGACTGCGCAAATTCTACATCCATTTCTAACTAGGTCATCTCCGTGATTCACCTTGGAGAAATCTAATTGCCCTTGAATATTTGACCTTTAATGTATCAACATAAACAGTTTGTCATCCTGGCTTCATAGCAATATGACAATTGTGCTTGACAGAGATAACAGTTTTCTTTAGGAATGTTAAAGGCCATGGTCTACTTCTTCCGTTTTGTATCTTCCTTTCTGACCCATTTGCATTTTTGTTGCTTTCTGAATGTTGTCTAGATGGATCACAACCAATTACTGGGAGAGAGCTGTGAGGTTGGGAGGTAGGGGTTGTTGCTTTCTGAATGTTGTCTAGATGGATCACATCCAATCATTGGGAGAGAGCTGCGAGGTTGGGAGGTAGGGGTTGTTGCAAGGCAGGAATGAGTTTATGCCTGTGAAGCCCTAGAACAGTGTCTGCCACGTAGTTAGGTCTAAGTAGCTGTTAACTCTCATTCTTCTCTTTTGTACTTCTTACAACAGAAAGGTGAGATAGTTATTTTATAAGCTTTGTTGTAAATCACTCAGGATGGGTACAGAGCTCTTCATGTCTCTTCAGCCCGAGATTGTAATTTGTTCTGAGGATTCTGGTAGGTGAAAGTCTAGGGTCTGCACAACAGGGAGATGTGAACTCCAAACACTCTCTATCCATCAGGGGCATCAAATGATCAGGAAGAGGCAGCAAGATTGAGCGTTGATTGGATAATTAGAGTGAGACAGTATTAGGTTTATTATTTCATATATAGCTTCTCATGATGTTCGTTATAATCTGATAGCTATAGGAACAGTCCTACTTATTCATACATCTGCTCAGTGATCTATTGGTTTATCATTCATTTAATAGTTCCAGGTACTTGAAATACATTGATGAACAAACAGAGAAAGATTCCTGCTCTCCTGTGGCTTACATTCTAGCATGGGAAGACAGAAAATAAGCAATAAATATATTAAGTAAATTGTATACAACATTGGGAGGTGATAACTGCTATGGAAAAAGAAAGATAGACCCAGGTAAGGGGGATCAGGGGTGCCTGATCAGGTTGGATGGTCAAGGGAGGATTCATTGAAAAGGTGGGAACTGAGCAAAGACTTGAAGGAGGTGAGGGAATTGGCCATGGAGTTACCTGCAGGCAGAAGAAGAACTAGCACCCATGCTGTGCCTGTCATGCTTGAGGTAAGAAGACCCGTGTGACTGGAGTGGAGTGAGCAAGGAGGAGAGTTGTAGGCGGTGAAATCAGAGGGGTTATGAGGGCCAGATAATGTTAGGCCTGTAGGCCATTGTGAAAACTTTGGTGATCCAGTAAAGAGCTTGAGTTAGTCTTAAAAGGCCACTCTGACTTCCGTGTTGAGAACAGAGTCTAAGGGGCAAGGATAGAAGCGGGGAGAACTGTTAGGAAGCTACTGCAACTCCAGGGCAGAGATGGCCATAGAGATAAGAAGTAGTTCAATTCTGATATATTTTTATTCTAGAGCTAATATCCTAGAGGATTTGATGTAGGGTGTGAGAGAAATAAAGAGACCAAGAATGCCCTGAAGACTTTTTTAACAGTTGGAGTTTCCTTAAGCTGAACTGGTTGGATTAGGTTTGGGCAAGAACATTAGGGATTCTTTTTTTAAAGGTCTATTAGCCATCTGGATATACAAGTTTGGAGTTCAGGAACGACGTCTTGGCTGGAGATATGAATTTCTGTTTTGTTTTTTTTTTTTTTTTTGGCATATAGATGGAATTTCAAGCCATGAGGTTGGATAGGATCACCAGAGGAGTGAGTGCACATAGAAAAGGGGACCAACAACTCAGTGTTCAGGAGGCTCAATATTAGGGGGTCTGGTGAAGAAAAGAAACCAGCAAAAAAAATTGAGAGGGGGTGACCAGTGATGTAGGTGGAGAAATGGGTGAGTCATGGATGCCCAGTGGAGAAAATGTATTAAGGAGGGTGATCAAATATGTCAATGCTAATGATGGGCCAAGTAAGATGAGCAGTGACAGTTGACTATGAGATTTACCTCTGTGAAAGTCATTTGGTAACCTTGATGAGAGTGGTTTCATTGGATGTGTAGGAATGAAAGCCTGCTTGGAATGGGTAGAGGGAGATGGAAGGGAGTGAATTGGAGACAGCAAACAGACTGGTGGTCAAAACTAGTCTCTTACATGGAATTTTATACCCCTCTCCTCAGGTACTCCTCCGTTGGCCCATTAATGTGCCAAAAGTACCAAAGTTAGAATTTCCTTACTTCCCTTTAGGAGAGCCTCTGTATTCAACCACTGAAAATCTAAATATCCTGAAATTGGTATCTCAAAGTTATTAAACACTGTGGTATGGATTTGTCTCTTTGCACTGTATTCCTGGGTGACAATGAAATTGTAGAATTTCAGAACTGGAATGGATCTTAGACATGACATAGTCCAACCCTATTAACAAAGGTATACATAGGGAAAGTGACTTGCTCAAGGTCACATACTTGGTGTATGACAGAGTTGACACTATAATCCAGGGCTTCTGTTCTAGTGCTTTATCAACTGCATAATATTTTCTCTTGGATTTGATTCACCATGGATGTAGGACAAGTAAAGGCTTGAGGAGATGCTATGTAAATGCCTGTTAAGTGAAAGAAAGAAAGCGTGAATGAACTAACAGATGAGTGAAGACAAGACAATATTTGAATTGTATGGGAAAACCAGATGAGGATCCAGAAGGCTGATGATTGGAGATTTGCTCTGAGATACAAGAGAGGAAAGTCAGGGTGAGGAACTCTAAAAGCTGAGGGAGAAATAAGTGAGAACTGCAGATTGCATTGTGAGTGGTTTTTACCTTGAAAGTCTCAGTGATGTTTAAAAATTCTTTTAAAAGTAAATGAAGAGACTTCCCTGGTGGCACAGTGGTTAAGAATCCACCTGCCAATGCAGGAGACACAGTTTCAAGCAGTGATCCTGGAAGATCCCACATGCCGCGGAGCAACTAAGCCCATGCACCACAACTACTGAGCCTGTGTGCCACAACTACTGAAGCACTCGCGCCTAGAGCCCGTGCTCCACAAAAGAAGCCACCACAATGAGAAGCCCACGCACTGCAACAAAGAGTAGCTGCCACTCGCCAGAGCTAGAGAAAGCCTGAGCACAGCAGTGAAGACCCAATGCAGCCAAAAATAAATTTAAAAAAATATATTAAGAGAAAACAGTAAATGCAAACCATTAATGAAACTTAATGGAAGGGACTGAAGATGGAGAGCTTTTTGCTAACGAGAGTTGGAATGATGGCATTTTTTTATATACTTGCTGACAACTACTGACTTGGTTGCAGCAGGTTTACAACTTCCTGAAAATAACCAGATACAAGAGGTTTCAACTTGCTGGAACTCTTATTATATGCTTGAATGACTCCTGGAACAAAAGAAAGCTGTGCATGATTGTTTAGGAAAGTATAAGATAAACAAAGCATATGTTTTCTAACATCTGACTGTAATCTGATAGTCGTGTTATATTGGTCTCTGCTCATTTTAAGGTTATGTGATGAAGATGACTTCAGTGGTTCAGTACATAAATAAATGATGCTAAGACTCCACTTTAACTTATGCCCCTCAATTTTTCATACATATTTGCTGCTTTTCTTTCAGAAAGGAAAATGCATGTTACTTGTTCTCTTGGAAACATTCCACATCCTTTTATATGTTTTTCCTTTCTCTTTTGAAAGATCCCCCTCACACTGCATAAATAGAAATGTCCCTGAGAGTCATTTGATTTCATGGATGGCAGAATACTCATTTCAAATATATTTGGGAGAACCAGATAAAATAGCTACACTATCCTGCATTACCTAATTTAGCGCTGGGGACTGTGGAGGGCTAGGGGAAATTGTAATGGGAAACTCAAGTTAGTTTTCACTTTAAGTTCAGTGTCTTGAATCCAGTGGAGCTGAGGGTAGTCAAAAGTTATTACTATCTGATTTGACTGTTCACAGTTCCAAGTGAAATAAGTGAGTTGTGCCTCTGTTTTGCTGGTAGTAAGGAAGATGCTCCTATCACCTTGGTGCTAAATGGCAGTTCTTGAGCAGTGTCGGCAGAGAACTGGCTGGAAAAGGTGACTTGTTCTTTTTTCCTTGCAGCCATTGCTTTGTCAGGGCGAAGGCATATTGGTGAAGCAGTTGGGGCAATCTTACATCTCTGTTTATCGGGCTGCATCTATTCTTGGGAGAAAAAGAAGCCATCCATTTCCAAAGCTGTCAATCTGGTAATCCCAGCCACCACTAAAAGCCGCTTCAATTCATTTCTTCACTTCTTTACACTTTGCAGAGAGTTTATTGTAAAGATGCATTAACCAGAAAGATGCCTTTAGGGTAAGTTGCACTCCGTTTTGGGAAGAGATGGCAGCTTTTGCAAAGGTCCCAAGGGTGTTTTAAGTAAGAGAAAAAAATAGTAGTAAGACTTCTTCGGGAAGCATCATTATCTGGATCTCCACCATTCTTTTTATTTCTATTAGCATGACGTTTTCATCTTTTATTTACTCTTCTTCCGACCAGCTTCCTTCCCTTCATATTTAACTTTGTTTCTGCTTATTTACTCTTGCTTTGCTTTTATTTATTTATCTTTTTTGTTCCTGCTCCCCTGATTTTTCCCACCCACAAGGAAGAAGCAGGCGTTCATATAATAATATTGGATCTTTTCCTCGATGTTCCATCATAGGCAGGGTGGGCTAGCATTCCCAGGACAAGGACATAACCCTTGATCTTACTGGCTAGGATTAGTTGATTTCCCGTGGCTTCAAGCTGTTTACATAGAGTTCCAAGGGAAACTGAGTAGGGCCAGTTTCCCTTGGCAACCAACCTTAAGCTTGAGGCCAAGAGGAAAATAACAACATTTAGTCCCCTTCTCTTCTGTAAATACAGGAATCATTCATGTTAAGTCTTATTATTTAAATAAGTTTAAATGAGCCCTTGACAGTATTCTAGGCACAGACAGTATTGGGAGGTCTGACTGAGCCATATCTCCAGCCTAGAATGTTACTAGTATAGGAAATTCAGGGATGAGAATCACTGGGAAAGTATTAGCTGTTCCTTAAGAACTATGGATAATGTGGTCAATAACCAATTTCTCTTTTTGCCAAGTGGAACAATATAAAATTATAAAAAAAAGAACTTGTGTGCTTTGGCGAGCAATTTTGAGTCTGCTACTTTAAAAATGATGGATAAATTAGAAAATGACACAAATATGCTCAGGTGACTTTAACAGTTGAATGCTGAGCAGTAATTATATATCAAGCCTGGAATCACCAAACAGAAACATAGGCTTGGCTCTTGTTTATGTGCGTAGTCAGGTTTGTTTGAAATTCTGAAGCATTTTACAAATTATTGGGAAATGGCTACATGTTGTAAAACATGGTTCTCATAAGAGAACCCTAAAATGGACCATATTTAGATTTATTTATTTTATTTATCTAAATCTTTATTTAGATATTCTTTAGGTTCTTAAAGAACTTCTGAAGAATTTTGTTTTATTATTTCTTCCTTATGTTGCTGAATATGCTAGTAGACTTAGAAAATTGTCCAAGGGCTACATAACATGGTCATGACATTGAAATCCTTCCGCTATTTTATCCCTTGGGACTCCAAAAACACCATCTGGTAGAGATTAGTTTCTTTAATGCCCCTTGAATGAGTCTCAACCCTAGGATTAATGCCCCTGCATGGAAATTTTTCTTAACTTTGCTTCACCATTGACATCTTCTGGTCCTTTAGGCCTCTGTTTAATATTTGCTTCCTCCAGTTGCTCCAAAGTTTGTATCCTCTAGATTGATATTTGCAGTCATTAAGATCTCATTTCAAGGGCTACTTCCCCCTGCTTTCTCTCCTCTTTTTTTAATGAATAATTACAGCATTTAATGTTTGTATCATCCATTAAATAAAATCACATATGTCCTTACATTTTTGCTGAATAGTTTTATGTTCCCTCTATGATAAAAAAATCTCCCAAAGGCCAAAATGATGTCCTGTAAAATATCTATCAGATACTCCACCCCACACTCAGCCTCACATAGTTCTGATTTCGTATTAATTTGTTCAGAGAACAAATTTTTTAAACAAACCTCAGCCTAGAACTGTAACTTGGTACCAAAATACCTTTCTTTCTCCTAATTTTTTTCCCATAAATTGGTCCTTTTTTCTTTCCCCCTTCCCTCTTTTTGATTCCTGATGAGAATAAAGTATTCAACATCTTTTATTCATTCAATGCAATATTTGCCACACTGGATTTTAAAAGCTTCAGTGAATAAATGTAAATTCTATCTAGAAAACAATCAAGAAATCAAAGACCATTTAAGTGAGCCTGCCATGATTTAAGAATTAAAAAAATATGCTCATCTTGGTTAGTGGTGCTGAGGTGAATAAGAAGAATAGGAAATGTTCTGAAAAGTACTCGGTTTGGTGCAAAGAACACAAGCTTTAGAACGTAGTGGGAGAACGTGAATCACGTTCGAGTATCTGTAATATTCAAGGCACTATATTAGGGATTTTACATCAACATATCAACCCTCGGGTGAAGGTGCAATTAATCCCATTTTGTAAGAAGTAAAACTGAAGCTTATAGAGTTTAAGTAGTTTGCCTAGGGTCACACATCTAGTGAGTAGCAGGACTGAGATTTGAACCTAAGTTTGATTTCAATAACCATGCTTATTTTACTGTATTATAGTCAGAACTATATTATAATTTCTATGGGAATCAGCTGGACACAGGCTGACTCGAGCCTACCACCGTTACTAACTTACACCTGTTTAGCCTGATGAACTCTGTATATGGATACTGAGTGAACAAGAATAGCTTTTAATAATAAGTATTTAATATTCTGTATACCTGACCGGGGGAACTCCTAAAAAATTCTGCTAGCATATGCCAGACTCAGAAAATTGGAGAAATTATATATCAGAGTAATTCCCAATGGTCTCACCAAGAGCTAAAGACAAAAAATGTCATACAGAGTTCTACCTTCTCCTATGTTGATTCTGCCTAGAGTCAAGTCTTTGTTACAGAAAAAAAACTCTCTTCCTCTGTTTTCTGTTACCCAAAGTCATAATGTGCTATGTAAGTGATATAAGACATATGAGTGACCTCCCTTAGAGAATCTTTCTTTTCATGAATGGCTGTGGGCTCACAAGAGGTCATCATCAATGAATAGATATAGGAACCACGCTTTACTAAGGTCAGGGAACAGTATAAATTAAACGTGCTACAGACTGGAGAAATCAAGTTAAGGTTACAGTGCTATGTTGGGAGCACTAGACAATCTGGGCTTAGGCTTGGCTAACATTTGCTCACTTCCTGTCTCATATTTAATTTGATGAATCCTTGAGGGGAAAGTTCTTAGTGGCCCCATTCTGTGGGACTCTTCTCTGTGAAGTCTAGGGAAGTCAAAAAGATGACCACTTCTGTGGTTCTGGATACTTTAGCTACCTGGTTGAAATTTTGATTTGGTCAAAATGTCAGTCTGTTTTGAGGCTGCACTTTTTGTTTAGGGTTTTAATCAGTTTTGTGCAAAAACATATGGGCCATTATGGACTTGGTTCTGAGATGTCTTACAGGGGGTGGTAAGGAATATATTCTTTTCTGTTTTCATGTTGATCTTCAGTTTCTAGTTTGCAAATAGAGGGATTTACACCACATAAGTAGTTCTTAACCTAAGGCCAGAAGCTCTTTTTAGAAGCTGAGGGAATCTATGGCTGCTCTTCTCAGAAAAATGTGCATACCTGCCATTTCAAAGGGTTGATGTACCACCTAAAAGACTTCTGGGAGCCCAAGAATTCTTGGTTAGAGAATCCCTGTACTAAATGATCTCTTGGGTATCTTCTACTTAAATATTCTATTATTTCACATTTTCTATGATGATTTGGATGATTGTCATGTTGCTTGTAAAAATAGGATATGAACTACTTAGGAAGATTTAACTTTTGCAGCTATAAATGACAAAATGTCATCTGAGAGTTTCCTTTTTTTAAGTCTTTCTGAACCTTGTCTGTTCTTTAGAATCACCTGGGGAGCTTTTAAAAATTCCAATGCCTGGCCACACCCTAAATCACTTAAATCAGAATCTCTGGGGTTGTATTCCAGACATCAAGTTTATTAAAGCTCCTCAGGTGGTTTCTTTGTGCAGCCCGGGTAAAAGTCAGTACTCTGGCAGGACTAAAACATCTTCAGAAGTTTCAGATAACAGGAATATCAACCACCAGCTGAAAATGAAAGAACGTTCCATTCTTTCTCTGCTTTCAAGTGTATGGTATTGAACACTGTATTTCCAGCTCAAAATAAGTGTTTGAAAACTCTTGTGTGTAATCATGCCTCCCAATGTGTTATGCTCTTTGGTAAGCTGGCCTAGGTTACTAATACTGAATGGCCTTCCTGGTACTGTTTATAGATGTGGGAAGGGCTCTATTAGTACATGCCCTGTTCTGCCACAAGCACACATTAGGAAAAAGTTGTTTTCAACATAAGAACAATTACCATTGTCATATTCCAAACTGTGTGCAAATTGTTTTATTATAAACTCGCTGTTGGTCCCCATTTAACTGAGAAATCATTTGCTCTAAATTTATCTAATTCTCTCTGCATGGCATTGACATTTGCTGGCAATGCCAGACTTGCTTCACTTATAAGAAAAAGATTCCATAGAGAACAGGCAATGCTCTCATCTAACTGATTAATAATCTCTAGAGGATCTTTGGAGCCTTCTCACATGTTAACTCTTCCTGCTCTCTTGACAATTTTGGCTTTTCTCTGAATTCAGAAACACAAACAATGGTTTTCATGAAATGCAGCAGGAAAACCTTTCTTCATCAGACCAGCTCTCCAAAGAAAGGATGCTCACTGCCAAAGCTGGTAGATGAGAAATGAGATGTGTAATGAAATGTTGTTTGTTTTCAAGAGTTTTACAAGTCAATTTGGGTTACTTCATCAGCCCAGTTTTATCCCTGTACTAGGCAACCATTACATGTTTTCAATTTGAAAAAATGTCCATCTTTGCTTTCCATGGCATCTGTACTATATTCAAACCACTCTCCAATTTAATGCAGACAAAGACTTTCCAAGTCACATGGTCTGTTTAAGTAATAGGAGTCCATTAAGAATGAACAGAGACAACCTGTATTATAGTGATTTCTGCCGTTATGGGTTTTGCAATTTTCCTACCTAGCTTTGGTGTTTGAAGATGATATTTTGAAAATTGGATTTAACTACCTGAAAACCTATGACACAGAATTTTCAGCAGCCAGTTGGTAGCCTGAAAGACCCTGCCTTAGTGATGGCTATCTGTTTACTACTTCTCTTCAGGATAAGGATAAATTTCTTCAGGAAGATGTCTTGCTTTACAGACATTCTTTTGTTATTTTCTTTAGAAGTGCTATTCAAATCTAGAGCTAAGGGAAAAGTCAGATATGAATTCTGAGTCATTACGTAGCACAATCTGAATGTAAATTTCATGGCACCAGTGAAGACTCCTGATCTTGGTAGCGACTGTTGCTAACACGAATATTGCCCCTGAGAAAAGGGCACCCATTAATAATTACTCTTCTAAACATAGGGAAGCACCTGGGAAATCTTTGCTTTA
This sequence comes from Delphinapterus leucas, assembly GCF_059928025.1. NCBI lineage: Eukaryota > Metazoa > Chordata > Mammalia > Artiodactyla > Monodontidae > Delphinapterus > Delphinapterus leucas. Next base: position 112,689,356 of record NC_143129.1, read on the forward strand.
GTCATGGTATTTTTGACTACAAAGGATGATGGCATACATATGTATGTGTAATTATTTCCTACATACGTTGCACTTAAAAACTGGCTAAAATTTATGTTGCCTAGTCTTGATAGAAACTAGAAATAACTAAACAATTTAAACAAAATGCAAGCTAGTTTAACACTGACTTGCCAAAGGGCTCACTTTTGAATAGGTATTGTTTCACCAGAAAACAAAATAACCTGCTATTATTTGGGCTTTGGTTCCAGCACAGCACTTAGTAGGCTCTTAATATTAGACATGGACAGAATAAAATGAATGAATGAGAGTATCTATATCTATATCTATCTATCTATACATTATATGTCTATAATGTATATTTGAACATAAGAATAGATATGTGCTTTCTTTTCTTTAAAAATCTAAAAAATTTATATCAAACCTCACATTTTATTGAAAGTTTTCATGATTAAATTGTTGCCCCATCTATTCAGGCTGCTTTTAATATTGTCTTTTTCATGTAACTATGGCAACATCTTTGGTATCTATACTTCAGGTCTTGATCTCTCTTTCCACAATTGGTCACTTCCCTCTGCATCATTCATGACGGAAATCACCTTAAGGCACAGGCAGTCTTGGAATGGGATTATATTTTTAATGTCCTTTCTGTTACAGGCTGAGTTGCATCCCCCTGAAATCCATATGTTGAAATCCTAACCCCCAGTACCTCAGGATGTGACTGTATTTGGAGATAGGGTCTTTAAAGAGGTAATTAAATTCAAATGAGGTCATTAGGATGGACCCTAATCCAATACGACGGGTATCTTTATAAGAAGAGGAAATTCAGACACAAGGACACAGAGATGGAAAACCATGTGAAGACACAGGTCAAAAATGTCCATCTACAAGCTAAGGAGAGAGGCCTTGGAAGAAACCAACCCTTGCTCTTGAACTTGCAGCCTCCAAAATTGTGAGAAAATAAATTTCTGTTATTTAAATTATCCAGTTTGTGGTATTTTGTTATGGCAACCTTAGCAAACTAATACAACTCCCTTGATTTTCCAAATTGTTACTCTTCGTTTCCAAATATCATTAGCCCTTGAAAGTTTGAAATATATCCTAAGTTTTGTATTACATGTAAAGCTTCAAGTCTTTGCTTTCTCTGCACCTCTTAGACCACATAAATCTGACCATATGATTTTTCCCAGATTACCTCCTTCTCTGTTATTAACAGCTGTGTATTTCCTAGGTTTTGCAGCATATCAAATAGGAGATCTTTCAGGAAGCTCCTGTAAATCAGAATGGTATTTATCCTAGTTTTAGCTATGTCATCGGAAGAGGAAGGTTTTCCATCTATGGCATGAATCCATAGCATTTAAAATGCAACCTGGGGAGAAAACACCAGTAGATCTAGATTCATATAGACTGTGAATATGCATAGATTGCACATTATTTTTTTTTCTGCCTTATCAACTTGCCTATTCTGACCCTCTGTAGCAATGCAGAAATACAAAGATATCGAAACAGAAATGATTGAAACTTTGTATTTGGCACGAGATCGGGTGTCCACCGAGATTCAATTTTAGGGTGCGAGAAATCAGGTTCAGCTGAGTGGAGCAGGCAGCTATCCAAATGCTAGGAAGAGCTGAGGAAGCCCAGGGAGGCCTCTTTGTCTTCCAAATTGCTCCGCAACTCACAGCCAGGGCTGGAAAGACTAATGTTAGAGCATCTATGTTTTGTGTCCAGAAAACTTCAATCATTAAGAACTTTTTAAAAAATCCAAATTCCACCTAGAGGAGCTGAGCAGTATTTGGTCCTAGGATGGTAATGTGATAAAAGTGACTTTGTTTAAGGTTATCTTTAGTCTGACAAATTGGAAAAACAAAGGAAACAATCTTTTCCTTTGGGTGATGTTAGGAGCTACTTGAGACCATCCCCTAATTAAAGATGAAAAACAGTAGCTCTCTGGGAATTTGGATGTTAAGCTTGGACCTAATGTGCAACGAAGTTTAAAGGGCAAGTATGATGAGGGGCATGTCATGCTCTGTGCATTGAATAAGTTCTAAAAGCTTCATGTGAGGGCAATGTGCAAACTATTCCATATAATCATGCTTAATGAGAAATCACACTTTAATGTACAGTCATGAGTGAAATGGTTACTCAGATAGTCTTGGAAGTCTGAAATTTGTCATGTTCCTATAGAAAGAATGTACATGTACAGGTATATTCCTTGTCATCCATTCATCATAAACCTCTGTTAATAGGCACTTCTGATATATTGATAATGAAAGGATGACTAAGCTTCTAATGGTGACACAGAGGCATGACAAAATTCTTAAATGCTTTTGAATCTTCAAAGGGAATAAATTGTATTTCTCATGATCCAAATTTTAGTCATAGTATAATTCTCTGGAAAGTGATCATTTGTAAATTGTGTGACGTATATGTTCAACGTGGCAAATGAAAAAGTAGGGGCTTTGGAATCAAACAACTTGATTTACATTGCAGCTCTTCATTTGCTAGCCCAGTGATTTCAGAAGAGTTATGTAACATCACTCACCCTTGGTCTTCACATCTGAAAAATGGGCATAACAATGCCTACCTTGCAGTGAAGTGAGGACTAAATGATATAAAATACATTGGACCATGCTTGCCACATATAGGTGTTTGAAAATGTTTAATTCCAGTCTCCCTGGTGCAACACATTAATCAAAACACCCTATTTCCTGACCATGTCAGATAAAGAATTTACTATGCATGTCAACAGATTTAGGGGCTTGGAAAAAAGATGATAATAAGAATAGTAAGAGAGTGTGTCCCTTGTAGGTGGGGCTGCCTTTTACCTACGCTTGTTTTCAGGGGGCTGGCTGCTGTGGCTTTAATTTGCCTGCTTATTTTCTTTAGGGTAATGAATTTTTATTTAAATTTGGTGAATTTCCTTTGAGCTCCTCTTAAGTCATCCGAACACAGGAAACACTTTTTCATGCTTTTAGAGTTTTTCTGATTGACTTTGTTCTCCCAAAAGTTCTGATTTTAATATTCTAAGTGATAAAAAGTGCCTTGACACGACTGAAGCAATTTAATTAGTAAATCCGGAAATTATAAAGGATTGGAAATCACACCCTCCATGCTTTTAATAAAACAAGTAGTGAAACTTCTGATAGGTGCATATCATGTGTTGAAAGAATTCTGTACCACACACATGGAGAGAAATGAAGAAATTGAGAGAACTTTGCAAGAGACCTACTAAGGGACTTACATGACAAGGCAATTAAGTGATCAGTATACCTCATGGATCAAAACTTCTGAGACCATCACAATTTATGTAAAATACATGTTGAGTATTTAATGATGCAAAATAATTAAAACCACACATGGACATTCAACATATTAAACAGGAATAAGGGGCTAGTGTAATTGTGAGGCAGTCTAATTTTTTAATTAATTGAACTCAGAGCATCTAATCCTAGAGTAGGTAATATACAAAGGATCATTTAATGTTGTTACTAATAGGATTTTTAGTGTCAGAGTGTCCATCTCATGATAATAGTGTGTGAATTACTTCTGGTCAGTTTACTATGAGTACTCTCCTATAGTATGTCATCACTAAACAGGGAACATTGCTGTAACTGCTAGGCATATACATAATGACATGTTCAACTGTGAAACTATCTACAGTATATAAATACTGATGCTGTACTCAAAAGCGCCATCATTTTTTATTGCCCTGGTAATGGAGTGTTCCAGAGAGACATGTATATGGATGATTAGTGATTGGTAGATTTTGGTGCCGGTATCTTCAAATGTTTAAGAGCAACCTTGATCACCAGCAATTGGAGGAATCAAAGAGCAGCTGATTCTTCTTTAGAAAGCAAGTTACAGGGTCAAACTCTGATAATGTTTCATCCTAAATCATAGGTAACAATAAGAATATCAACAAGTACATTTCAAATATGGTAGATAAAATCAGAGCATTATTATAGGAATTGTAATTTGTACTCATAATAGCAGTTTACAAATATTTGGGATAATTGGGTAATCCACATCTTTTTTTTCAGTGTTACTTTAATGGTCCTTTAATTCAAGGTAATAGTGAACTGTAGTTGTTGATAACATATTTGAAAATGTTAAGTGTGGTCAATGGTGAGGTAAGTTGAAGAGAAACCTGGCAATTTGGCTCTCTTTTCACGTATGGAACAACCACTTGGAAGCTAAAAAGTTTAACCAGAGGAAATTAAACATGTGAATGTGGTTGAGAATCAGAAGAAAATCATACTGATGAGGATAAGACATATTAGCTCTTGACTCAGTTCTCATCTACAGTGATTTTTCCATATTTTTTTCTTTTGCACTAAACTGACTTTGCAAAACGTGAGTATTCGGAGATGGAGAATCTTTCAGAGAAAGTCTGAAATGGGTGGATCAGTTCTGAGAGTTGAGCAAGGCTTATGAGTCACAATCCAACTCGCTAAAACTTGGTGAGGTCAAGTGGACCTTTGTGACATGCCTGCACATAATCTTTTTTGCCTCTGTTGTATGCTGATGAGAGCTGGTGCATGATTTGCTCATTTGAAGGGTCGTTTTTGGTTTCATCTGAGCAGAAAATTCCTTTGGATCTTCATTTTTGTTCAGAGGTGCCACACTCTCTAGCCAGTTTCATAATATGTATGAAAATTATGACCCCATTAGATTATTATTAATATTGGAAGAAGGTAGCTTTTGACCTATTACCAATGTTTCAAGTTTTGATATATTTTTGGTAATTGCTAAAAATCTCAGTTGTTGTCAAGATATATAGGCCAACTACTTCGAATGTTCTTTGTAGGTAGTTAAGTTTTCCAATATTGGCAAAATAAAATGTATCATTTTCCTGAATTTCAAAAAGAACATTGATTTTTGGGCAGTGTAGCAAATAATGTAGAGGTCTTTTAAACATGTGAGTGTAAAGCCACTATAGAACCTACCTCTATATCACTGTACAAATTTTGGGGAACTCACACTGAGAATAAAGGGTTATAATCTGTACATATCACTATTAGGATCTTCGCTGTAGAAATTAAATTCACTTTAATGTATAGCTATAGTTCCATTAATACAGATTTGGAATGGCACATATGGTTTGCCTAGAGGTGGTTGTTTCATTACTTTCTTTCTTTTTAATTTTTTTTTAAGTTTGCAATGAGCCCTAGTCCTAATTTGCTTCAGCTGCTGTAAATTGGTTTCCAGTAATTTTCACATCTTCTTCAACTTGCATTGACATCTGTAAATATAAGGGCACATATTAAATCCTTAGTTATATTTGTGGAGCTCACAATCTGCTAGGAAGTTTTAGTCAAAGATATCTCAGGCATTATGCAACAGAAATCAAGAAGATCCAAGTAGGAATAAACATTGTCCAGTTGGGAAGAGATCAGTTTCAGAGAAATAGACTCTATTTTATGCACTACAGTGCAATTATGAGACATATGATGTTCCATAAAATGTCTTTATGTTGTTTTCTAGAGGCCTGAGGGCACTAAAATGACATGTAGGAAAAGAGAAGAGAGTAGCCTCTTTGTGAGAACTCAGGGGCAGAGTTAACTCTCAGTAAAGCTGTAAAGTAAGATAGTATTTATTTTTGGCACTCTCTTACTTCTTTTTTTAGTGCCCCATTTCTCTTTCTAAGTGTTCTCTTTTCTGCTTTCAGCCACAATCAGTTAAAGTCCACTAAGCTTAGCTGAAAATGGTTTATATTGCCTTTTCGGAGAGGTATCTGCAATTTGGTTACAGTGTTTTGATGACCAAAACTTTAAAATAGAAAAAAGTATGAATTTCTGATGGTGGAATTTTAAACTTCATGCTTGAAATTCATGCTTGGGTATAGATGGCGATAACTGTCTGATGAAATCACACTCCAAATGGGCCCTACCCATGGGGAACGCAGGACACATGCTCTAGAATAGGCACAGCTACTGAGGGAACTGAAGAGTTTGTTTCTTCTGCACTGATTGTGGTAGATCTCAGGTAGGGTGACCAGGTAATTTATCATGCAATTTCTGAAAGTCTGGCCATCTCAGCCCACCTGAAGATAACTCTAAGGGCCATTTTAGACCCAGAGCCCTGGTGGAGGTTGGTTAGGTCTGCATCACAGCTTGACTTCCCCCTCCGCCCACATGTGCTTTCGACCAGTCCTTTCCACCTGTGCTGGTCCCTTGGGCACTCCTTAATAAACATCCTGCACACTAGGCTCTGTATCAGAATAGGCTTCCTGGAGAACTAAGCTGCCATGGACAAGAAACTGATCTGCCTACTCAGAAATCCAGTTAACTTTTCCCAAAGTTTGTGGTAGTGGCTGACAAAGGGAGTACTCAGTGGGGCAAGGGAGGCTGTCACAGCAGACTTCCAGCAGCTCAGATAGAGGGCTCAGGGGAAAGAAGTGGGGATGCTGTGTAGCCCATTTAGAAAACTAATGCACATGCTCTGGAACCAGACTTTCCAGGTTAAAAAATTGGCTCTGTCACTTACTGGTCTGGTTACTGGCTAAGTTACTTAACTTCTCGGTGCCACAAGTTCCTCATTAGTACAATGAACATAATAGCAATAATGATGATGATATGAGACTTAAATAAATTTATATATATATATATATATATGGATTTATAATGGTCCCTGGCATAGAGGACGTACTAAATAAAAGTCTGCCAATATTTAATATCAGTATTTCTTCATAATGGTTCACACTAGGAAGAGTTCCACAGAAGGAGAGCAATTCCTAGGGGGTAGTTGAGATTCCTGAGCTTTTTTTCTTGTTTCTACAAATAGATCACTCAAAAATGTTACCACTGTTATATAAATCAGTAAATGTTGAAGACATCTTATGAGGATACAGTGTTGATAACTCTGATGCTTTCCTCAAATGCTACTTCTCAGTTATTGATCGTGTTTTTATGTTTTATTTTAATGAGTTTTAAAAAATTAATTATTTTATTTTTGTCTGCGTTGGGTCTTTGTTGCAGTGCACGGACTTCTCATTGCAGTGGCTTGTCTTTGTTGTGGAGCACAGGCTCTAGGCACACGGTCTTTAGTAGTCGTGGCTTGTGGGCTCTAGAGTACAGGCTCAGTACTTGTGGCGCACGGTCTTAGTTGCTCCTGGTCTTCCCGGACCAGGGCTCGAACCCGTGTCCCCTGCATTGGCGAGCGGATTCTTAACCACTGCGCCACCAGGGAAGTCCAATAGTGGGTTTTTTTTTTTTTTTTTTTTGCGGTACGCGGGCCTCTCACTGTTGTGGCCTCTCCCGTTGCGGAGCACAGGCTCCGGACGCACAGGCCCAGCGGCCATGGCTCATGGGCCCAGCTGCTCCGCGGCATTTGGGATCTTCCCGGACCGGGGCGTGAACCCGTGTCCCCTGCATCGGCAGGCGGACTCTCAACCACTGTGCCACCAGGGAAGCCTCTGATAGTGTTTTTATGTTGACTTAACCAATAATATGTGCTAGAAAAAAGAAAATCAATTAATGGAAATAGTGTATTTTACTCCTGGTTCTCTTAGGGTCATTTCAAAAGATTTAGGAGACTTGTGAATGCACATTGTTTTCTTTTTTTAAGCTAAAGTTCATGTTTTAATCAGATTTTCTCAGTTTTTACCCCATGTCCGTTTTGTGTTCTAGAATCCCATCCATTATACCACATGCATTTAGTCACTGTGTCTACTTAGGTTCCTCTTGGCTGTGATACTTCTTGGACTTTCCTTGTTTTTGATGACCTTGACAGTTTTGAGGAGTGCTGGTCAGGTATTTTGTAGATTGTCCCTCCACTGGGACTTCTCTCATGTTTTTCTCATAATTAGACTGAGGTTATGGGTTTTTAGGAAGAAGACCACAGAGGTAAAGGGCCATTCTCAACACATCATTTCTCAGAGCATCGTCTCAAAGGTGCATACTATCAGTATGACTCAACACTTTTGATGTTGACCTTGATTACCTGACCTGGCTGAGGTAGTGCTTGCCAGATTTCTCCATTGTCAAGTTACTCTTTGGTCTACTTCCCATACTCACTCTTTAGAAGGGAGTTACTATGTGTAGTCGACACTCAAGAAGTGAAGAGTTATGCTTCGTCTCCTTGTGGAGAGAGTATCTATATAGATTATTTGGAAATCTTCTTCATGGGAGATTTGTATCTTCTCCCTCATTTATTTATTTATTTAATCATTTATTTATATAGCTATGGACTCATGGATATCTATTTTATATGTTGGATTATAATACAATGCTGCTTTATTTTGTTCCCCAAATTTATTTTCATTTTTGATTTTTGATTTTGAGACACAGACATTTATTTTTATTTTTATTTTTATTTTTATTTTTTTTTTTAACATCTTTATTGGGGTATAATTGCTTTACAATTGTGTGTTAGTTTCTGCTTTATAACAAAGTGAATCAGTTATACATATACATATGTTCCCATATGTCTTCCCTCTTGCGTGAGACACAGACATTTAAGTGAAAATGAGATGATTTATTTTCTCTGTGGCTTGTGGATCTCAAAGAACCCAGAGAGAGAAGGTAATTCATGTCGGCAAGTTTTCATTTTATCTCTAGACAACTAGAATTTCTTTTTCTTTCTTTTTAAAAAATTTTTATTGGAGTATAGTTGATTTACAGTGTTGTGTTGGAGAATTTTTAAATAAAGAAGATGGATTCTTTTAATTAGTAATATTTCTTACTGAATTAGAAACTATTTGTTTTTTCTCTTCTATGACCCCAAGGTTTTGCCTATTTGATTTGAACTGTATTTGAAAGTAGCTTTATTGGTGTACAGACATTTTTATTATTTGGAAGAATTAAGTAGCTTAGGCTTTAGTAAATATTAGGGCAATGATTATGAAGTAGTATGACTGAGCTGGCTGTCACCCAGGGGTGACTTAAAGTTAAATGTTAAGAGGGATGCTTATGAATTTGATTATGCTTAGTACAATTAACAGGTTTAGCTGCTACTTTAGAAAGCGTATTATGAACACTTAATTCTAGTTACAGTGGTGCAGCAATTCTGACACAGTCTGTACGTTTGAACATTTTTGTATTGATAGTGCAGAGAATGTGCATATTTTTAAATGACCCGGGTGGACACATTGCCACTTTATCAGTGTCAATTTTTACTGCACGTTTGCAAGGTTTGTGGAGCACCTTTCAATGCTGGTTTTTATTAATATGTTTTGAACATGGCAGACATATATTCCTGGGTATTTAAAATTAAAAGATATTCTCACAGGTATTTGAAATTAAATATGAGTATCTGCTTCTATGAGGAGATAAAGCAAAACTCAGTTTTGGCACTGTAGATAAAGTGCCTCAAACAACAAATATAATGATAATACTAATATTTACTTTTTTTGAGTGTCTAAGATGTACTGGGTACTGCTGAGGGACATTGTGAACAAAATCTCTACAATAATCCTGCAAAATTGGCATTACTGTTATATCCATCTCACATCTGAAGATATTTGTCTCTCAGAGAGAGTAAGTCTTATTTCTTTACTTTAAACATACCGTACTTTTTCCAACTCGGGACCATTGTCCTGTTCCATTTGCTTCGAATAATCTGCCCCATCCTAGCCTTTGTGTGACTGGCCCTCCCTGTCTTTGGATCTCAAGTGGGGCATCATCTGCTCCTTGAGGTCTTCCCTAACACGTTTCCCCACTCCAACCGTCACTCCACTCGCTCTTTACGACTTAACATTATCTGATGTTATTTTGTTCCTTTATTTATTTTCTTCTCCCCATCTAGAGAATTTAACCTTCATGAAATAGGGACTTTGTCTTACCACCACCACTATAATCTGTAGCCCAGAGTAGCTGTTAAATACATATTTGTTGACTGAATTAATAGATAAATCCTATCGAGCTAGTGAAGGTTAGAGCTGGGATTTGAACCCAAGTTTGGCTTCCCACTCTTTCACTTTGTTTTCCAGCTGGGTCTATTGGCTGATATCTGAATAAATATCAAATATCCCGCCTTGAACTATGATATTTGATCAGAAACACATTTAAGTTTTGGCAAATAATTAATTCTACTAAAAATAAAAGAGCTATTGCACCAAAGTTTCCATAATATTATGCTTCTCTTTGCTAGTGAGGATGTGACCGTAGTTTGCTGTCAATTGTCATGATAACGCTAAGTATTTGTTACCTTTTTATAAACTTACCATATATTTCACAGACTCTGAGCACCTCAAAAAGGGATTCTTTGTTAGATTAATTTGAGTTGTTATGGATATACAAAAGTAGGGAAAAAACCCTACTTTGTATTTAAAAAAAATCTTTCACAATTTAGAGTTTTCACAAATTTGGGTAATCCTCCCCAACATCTAGGTGGAATTAATGAGGTTTCACTGAATTTCTAAATTCTTTTTTCTCACCAACAGATGTGTACCACTGTCTCTTTGGGAGGAATGTAAACCATCATGGTTTCAGGAAACTAGACCATGGTTGAGACATTTGAAGGAAAATGAAGTGTCAAAGAACAGCTGACAGCATAACTAAGAAATCAATCAATGTCCAGGCTGCTTTATTGGCATAATTGGCAATGATTTATAGAATAATGGCAGGAGTCCAACTGGGCATGTGTATCCTTAATACTATTATAGCTCTCTGCTATGAAATCTTAGTTAAGAAGACATAATTAGACTGAGGAAGAAGTTTTAGAGATACCTATTTAAATTAGTTAATAACCAACAGCAAAATATTTTCCATGAATCTATTTTGTCTAATAGTGTGAAATTTTGTGAGATAGTTTAATGAAATCCTGAAGCTAATTATACTCAGTGCTAATAAATCAGAAAATATCTCTCAAGTGCTTGCATAATATCTAGTGTTTTGCATGTGTCTAGTGTGATATTACTTTATTAATCAATATTGTCATATAAAAAAAGTTGTGTACAGAAAATAATTATGTCTTTTGTGTGCTGAAGGTATGGGAAGGGGCTTAGGGGCAGCAAGTGTGCAATTGGCCAACTGTTAGATTTGGTTCATTTAAAAAGGAGTAATGTAAGGTTTATCTACTGTGCTGCATCTTGTAACTTACTTATTAAATTTATTCAGGAAAGATGGCTTTAGTGATTTTTCTGGAAACTAACTGGTGGGTTGTGAGAGATAATGAACAAAACTTCCTGTTTCTTCTCTTGGAACAGACAGATATTTTTGAAATGCAGCAGAACACTGAGCTCAGTTTGAGGGCATGAATAGTTGAGTTGCTTCTATTTGTATAATGAGGTGCTACTTGCTTATATTCAGAGGTCTACAGCCTTTCATCTGCAGAGTCATACAACTTGTTTCCATGGAACTAAGCAGCTAAGCGCAGCAGCCAACATTGGCTTTAGAACTAGACTTTTAAGGATACTGCCCCAAACAGTTTTTTTTCCCCCCTGTTGTTTTGTTTCTACCTGATAAAACACATCTCGTCTACCTTATTATCTCAGCTATCTCGGTGCCAGCGTTTGAAAATGGCCTCCCTCTCTGGGTAGAACTTATTGAACGGATAGATATGGAACAAAGGTCCATTGCTAAAATGCTGGGGACTGGAATCTGGAATCAGTAAATAGTTAAAAGACAGGGAGTGAAATGGAGAGGAGAGGCCATGCATAAAAATTTTCCTATTGATTGAATTTTCAGATGAGAACTGCTCCCTGTGACATGTCAAGGTTTTGGAAAATGCAGGTGATTATGGAAGAAAGCAGGGGCTTTTAACAGTCCTCCATGTTTCTGATATATTTTTTATACCCAAGTGGCCAATGTAGGTATAATTTTATTGATAACTCTTGAAAATACAATACATTGCATGTTTAAATATTTGCTCTTCACTAGAGGAGAATTTTCCCATGAAACTAATAAAGCTTGACCCTTTACTTGTAAGGACACTTCCCAAGTTCTTCCAAGGAAGAAACCTAGGAATTTGTATATATAATTTTGTGTTCTATTTTCTTAAAGAGTCCTCCTCCCTCTCCCAAATGAGTAAAGTCCGTGTCCACACAACTGAATCTGCTCATGTTTGTGAGAAGGAGGTAGAAAGGGATTTTTGGTTTTTAGAAGACAAATGGTATTTTAATAGTTTCTGTGGGAGAAGGAATATTGGTTAACTTAAACCACTGCCTTTAAGTTGATTACTAAATGAGAAGCCCAGAGAAGGGGATGGAGAAACGTAGAAAGAACCATGGGCTTACCATGAGATTTGGTGCCTATCCAGTTTCACCATCCTTGAATAATAACAGAGAAAAATATGATGGGGGCTTGTGAAATCCACTTTTGGTTGTAACTGTAGACTGTGAGCTCCTTGAGGGCAAGTTGAATAAATGTTCAATTTGAATTTGGAGAGAATGCTGCCCAGGGATCAATATTTAAATTAAGCCATAGCAGGTCATTTAGACAACCCAGGTCCTTAATTAACTAAAAGAAAAGCAAAGCTTAAATTGCTTCAAGTCAAGTGATATATTTCCTGACATGTATAATAAAGAGTAGGAATACACATTTTGGGTAAAACACACATGCAGTCAGGTCTCATCCTTGCTCAATAAAACTTGGGTAGCATATTTATTATGTAAAGTCTAAATCCTTACTATAATGTTAGGCTATTATAAATGTAACATAACATTTCAGTTTTATCTTCTACCACCCCGTGCTTCTGCTATATATGTTTCCTTCTCCTCAGAATGTTTGGGGCTATGTAGCAGTGACCTATTTTCACATTAATTCCTGAGGTTGAATGCTTTTACTTCCTACCTGCCAGGTATAGTATCTTGCACACAAAATTCGTAATGAAGCCTGTTATGAAAGTTTGTCACATTATTACCTCATCTGTAGAAAAAAATCAGTCCTTGCTCGAAGAGAGTGTGAAGGATTAGAGCCCATACTGAGCATAGTTCTCTCTGCTGGTTTTAAGACAAAGTTCACCTTCTTTGATATGGTACATTGAAAACATTTTAGAGTCTGGCCTTTGCTTCTTTCTTCACTTTCATCTCCTGCCATCTTTGTTTGTGGTTCACGACTGGTCCTGCCTCCTGGCCTTCACACATATTGTTCCAAACACCTGGAATGTTCCATTTATCCTGTCTACCTCAACTTCCTTCCCCTGGCTAATTTGTGCTGGTCCTTTGAGTTTCAGGTTAGGAGTCACCTTCTCAGGAGGCCATCTCTTACCTAAACTCCCCATCCTTTACCATGGGGTTCACTGTTCCTTTTATATGATCTTATGGCCTCTTATGGTTACTCCACAATAGCACTATCACATGTTTTGGAAATTTGCAATGTAGTTATTTGTATCCCTTCATTATACCTAATAGCCCCTCAAGGGCATACTGTCTTGTTTACTGTGGTATCCCTGGGCAAAATATAGTGCTCAGCACAAATATTTATTGAATAAATATATTCTAGTCATCTATAAACAGCTAGTTGTGAGAGTTATAGACATATAAAAATATGTTTTGCTTACATATCCTTAAGTTCATTAGAAGTCCACTCAAGTGTAGAAATGTTACTGTAGCACTTATACTGTCAAGAGCATATAAGTTAGATGTCAAGGAAATTCTCATACAGAGTGTAGGCACACATCCCTTCCATCTCTCTTGAGGAAGGAAAAAACCTGTCTCCTGCTGTTACAACTCTTATAGTAATACGTTAATATCACAGTGGGTAACATGTCTTAAAGAAATCAGAAATGGTCCAAGGACACAGAAAATCTCTACTGAACATCATTTAAGCTTCTTCACGTAGAAGCTTTTAAGATATCACCTAAATTTTAAAAATTGTTTTAGAAGCAATATAAGTTCAAGAGCTACATTCTACATGAAAATGAAAAATAACAGAAGAATAACACTCTATTCATTGTTTTATTTTCTAAGAAAAGAAAAGCTGTTTGTATTTTGCCCTTCGTATCCTATTTTACAATGATAAAACACTCAAATACTTAAACTTGTGTTTTGGTGTTACTCAGGTTGTCCAACACATGCTTGTATTTAAAAATAGCATTGCTGAGAAATTGGTGCAGCCGTTTTATGTCAACTCTGTCACCTAAGGTAAACTTAAAGTGTTCTGGGAAGATGGCAGACTGAACACAAAGGTCTGAAAAGAAAAGAAAATATAGGAAATACAAAGGAATAAAACAAGAGAAAGAGAGGGATGCCATTTGTGAGTGAGGTATTTCAACAAATTTGTGGAAGCTGGAAGGAAAACAGAATCCTGTTGATAGGTTTTTTTTCTTTTTAATTGAGAAAATGCCAGCCCAGGACACTGAAGCAGAGACTGCAACAATGGAAAGAACTGTCCTGCCAGGAAAAATGCTAAAGGAACTTCAGTTGAGTTGGCAGATACAGTGAATCCAGCCAGATATTTAACCTTAACTAATAGGTGTACAAGAAAGAACAGAGGAAAGGACATGATCAAAACAATAGAAGAAAAATATCCAGAGCTGAATAGAAAGACACAAATCTTTCTTATTGAAAAATCCCACCCAGTGTTGAGATAAATAAGTACAAGAAGAGCTCCACATCCAAACGCAGCATCATGAAACTTCAGAAATCAAGAATAAGCAGTATGTCTGAGAAGTTTCCAGAGAGAAAATACAGGTCAAAATAAGGGAACAAGAATCAGGCTGACATTTGACAATCCCAAATGTATGGGATCTTGAAGACAATAGAACAAAACAAAGCCTGCAAAATTCTATGAAAAAGTTACAATCAATCAAAGTATGAAGTGAAAAGCAGACTTTTTCAGACCTACAAGGACCTGGGACATTTACTTGCAGGTGCTCTTGCTTAGAAAATTACTTTATGGTGCACTCTGGACCAAGGAGGATAAAATCCATGAAAGAGAAAAATGGGGCATAAAATAAACTATGGAACTCAACCAAGAGTCCAAGGAAAAGACACTGCAACAGGACAGTTATCATAAAAGCTTCTGAATCCCACTTGAAACATGGCTCAAAGTAGAAGAAAGGAACAGATTCCAAAGATTAAGTAGGATAGGTTCAAAGCTGATGTCATGGAAGACAGGGTGAAGCAGGTATGTTTCTTCTCTTTTAAGAAAACAGAATTAGAAAAGGAGAAACAAGCAAAAAACTGTACAGGGATGTCACACTCCAAATAGAAAGCAAGCGAAAATGTAGCATGATTTTGAGCAATTACTCTAGAGATAGAAAACAGTGCATTTGACTTAGATGCATGGAGTATTTTCCTTTGAGCTGCCAGGGGTTATAACACTGGAGCTTGTATCACTTAAGATTTGGACTCAAGTAACAGATATCTCTAAATAACAGAGGCTTAAGATAGATTTATTTTTCTCCCACATGAAAGAAGGAGCTTCAGGGCTAATATAGTGGCTTCAAGATCATTGAGGAACCCAGGATCTTTCCATCTGTTGCTCTGTCAACCTCCACCTGTGGTTTTCGTATAATGATAATTGTCAGAAAAACAAAAATCATAGACTATTAAAAGGGGATGCTTCTGAAATTGGAGCTAGGATGGTGTGGGTTAGGGCAACAATTGTTTTTATTATCAACTTTTTGGTATACATATATATTTACCATATACAAGCATTATTTTGATTAAAAATAATACAAAGGATAAGAGAAATTGTAAAGGACAAAGATTCATTTCATATTCCTTTAGTTCAAATGTCACCTTCTCAGAGAAACCATGCTGATCACCTTTCTAAAATTCCACAATCCCTCTTCTCACCCCCAAGAAACTCTCCAGTTCATCATCTTGTTTTTAGTTTTCTTCATTAACAGTTATCATTATCTGCAATCTTGACATTTATTTGTTTATGTGTAAATTGATACATCCTTTAACTAAATGTAAGTTCCATAAGGCAAGGGACATTTAAAAAATTATTTATTCATTTTTTTAATTGAAGTGTAGTTTATTTACAATGTTTCAGGTGTACAGCAAAGTGACTCAGATATATATATATATATATTCTTTTCCTTTGTAAGTTATTACAAGATACTGAGTACAGTTCCCTGTGCTATTCAGTAAGTCCTTGTTTATCATTTTTGTATATAATAGTATGTATCTGTTAAACCCAAATTCCCAATTTATTCTTCCACCCCTTTCCCCTTTGGTAGCCATAAGTTTGTTTTCTACAAAGGGATATTTTAAAATTTGTTCATTTCTCTGTCTCCAAAACTCAGGATAGTACTTGGAGAATGAGTAGGTCTGAAAAGAAAAGAAAATATAGGAAATACAAAGGAATAAAACAAGAGAAAGAGAGGGATGCCAGTTGTGAGTGAGGTATTTCAACAAATTTGTGGAAGCTGTGGATGAGAAGGAAAATAGAATCCTGTTGATGGGTTTTTTTCTTTTTAATTGAGAAAATGCCAGCCCAGTACACTGAAGCAGAGACTGCAACAATGGAAAGAACTGTCCTGTCAGGAAAAATGCTAAAGGAACTTCAGTTGAGTTGGCAGATACAGTGAATCCATCCAGATATTTAACCTTAACTAATAGGTGTACAAGATATTTGTACACCTGGATATTTTTCTTCTATTGTTTTGATCATGTCCTTATTAAATCATACTAATTTAATAAGTATTTATTGAATAAATAAAGCCCCCAATAAATGATTAGATGTTATTAGAATCAGAGAGGGATAAATAAGAATCTTGGACAGGAACTCTATAATTAAGAAATGCATAGTTTATACTGGTATGAAGAATATTATAAGAAATGACTTAGGGCTTCCCTGGTGGCGCAGTGGTTGAGAGTCCGCCTGCCAATGCAGGGGACATGGGTTCGTGCCCCGGTCCGGGAAGATCCCACATGCCACGGAGCGACTGGGCCCGTGAGCCATGGCCGCTGAGCCTGTGCGTCCGGAGCCTGTGCTCCGCAACGGGAGAGGCCACAACAGTGAGAGGCCCGCATAACACACACACAAAAGAAAAAGGAAAGAAAAAAAAAAGATATGACTTAAATTTGTGTTCTAGTTTGTTGAGGCATTTTTGCAAAATGGCTTCCATGACTGAAACAACTTTGAGAAATTATACAGGCTATATAACCCCTAGAAGATTTATAATGTATACTGGTATACAAAAATTCTGATGAGAATAACAATAAATAAATTTGTTTAACTCAGCATTGACATGACACTCTTTCATGTCATAATAATTTTATTAACATCTTATGGAGCTAGACTTCCACAGAGCACACTTGCAGAAATGCTGATAAATGTGTTACCTAAAGATAATATAGAGCAAACTACATATAAGTTTTGAGGAATTCAAAGAAATATGAACAGTACAGATTCAAATGTGGTGGGTGAGATAGTGATCATGGGGTTCTTTTCACCACCTGTGAAAAAATAAGTGTGAATTTTTTCTCCTACTTCTGTCTTTGGACAAACTGTTGTGGTTGGAGAGAAGAATATTGGGATGAAATTGTATGGCTGGGTACAAAAAACAGCTAGCCTTCTGCACATACTCAGAGGGCTATGCTATTAGTTACTTGCTGCACTTGGAAGAGAAGTTTAGAGTAGTATACTGTGCATATTAAACTCCATGCAATTTTTATCCTTTCATTGTTAAATTACTCAACTAGGAGCACATCAAGTAGAACTGAGGCTTTATAAAAAGACATGAGAAATGCTAAAATTTAATCAGAAACATTTAACCATTCTGATAAACTTTGTACTCCTCCAAAACACTCACAAAGGCCTTATCCTAAACTCATGTTTATTCCCAAAGATATCAAATGAAGTTAATGTGTTTTAAAATTATACATCTCTAAGACGCTGATGAAAGAAATTAAAGATGATACAAACAGATGGAGAGATATACCATGTTCTTGGATTGGAAGAATCAACATTGTGAAAATGACTATAATACCCAAAGCAATCTATAGATTCAATGCAATCCCTTTCAAACTACCAATGGCATTTTTCACAGAACTAGAACAAAAAATTTCACAATTTGTATTTAAACACAAAAGACCCCGAATAGTCAAAGTAATCTTGAGAAAGAAAAATGGAGCTGGAGGAATCAGGCTCCCGGACTTAAGACTATACTACCAAGCTACAGTAATCAAGACAGTATGGTACTGGCACAAAAACAGAAAGATAGATCAATGGAACAGGATAGAAAGCCCAGAGATAAACCCATGCACCTATGGTCACCTTAAGTTTCATAAAGGAGGCAAGAATATACAATGGAGAAAAGACAACCTCTTCAATAAGTGGCGCTAGAAAAACTGGACAGCTACATGTAAAAGACTGAAATTAGAACACTTCCTAACACCATACACAAAAATAAACTCAAAATGGATTAAAGACCTAAATGTAAGGCCAGACACTATAAAACTCTTAGAGGAAAACATAGGCAGAACACTCTATGACACAAATCACAGCAAGATCCTTTTTGACCTACCTCCTAGAGAAATGGAAATAAAAACAAAAATAAACAAATGAGAGCTAATGAAACTTAAAAACCTTTGCACAGCAAAGGGAACCATAAACAAGATGAAAAGACAACCTTCAGAATGGGAGAAAATATTTGCAAACAAAGCAACTCACAAAGGATTAATCTCCAAAATTTACAAGTAGCTCATGCAGCTCAATATCAAAAAAAACAAAGAACCCAATCCAAAAAATGTGGCATGGACATATATACACTACCAAATATAAAACTGATAGCTAGTGGGAAGCAGCCGCATAGCACAGGGAGATCAGCTCAGTGCTTTGTGACCAACTAGAGGGGTGGTATAGGGAGGGCGGGAGGGAGGGAGATGCAAGAGGGAAGAGATATGGGGATATCTGTATATGTATAGCTGATTCACTTTGTTATAAAGCAGAAATTAACACACCATTGTAAAGCAATTATACTCCAATAAAGATGTTAAAAAAAAAAAACTACAATGAGGTATAACCTCACACCAGTCAGAATGGTCATCATTAAATATCTACAAACAATAAATGCTGGAGAGAGTGTGGAGAAAAGGGAACCTTCTTGCACTGTTGGTGGGAATGTAATTGATACAGCCACTATGGAGAACAGTATGGAGGTTCCTTAAAAAACTAAAAATAGAATTACCATATGACCCAGCAATTTCACTACTGGGCATATACCCTAAGAAAACTATAATTCAAAAAGAGTCATGTACCACAATGTTCATTGCAGCTCTATTTACAATAGCCAGGACATGGAAGCAACCTCAGTGTCCATCAACAGATGAATGGATAAAGAACATATGGCACATATATACAACGGAATATTACTCAGCCATAAAAGGAAATGAAATTGAGTTATTTGTAGTGAGGTGGGTGGACCTAGTCTGTCATACAGAGTGAAGTAAGTCAGAAAGAGAAAAACAAATACCATATGCTAACAGATATATATGGAATCTAAAAAAAAAAAAAGTGGTTCTGAAAAACCTAGGGGCAGGACAGGAATAAAGATGCAGATGCAGACACGGGGAGGGAAAGGGTTAGCTGGGACGAAGTGAGAGAGTGATATGGACATATATACACTACCAAATGTTAAATAGATAGCTAGTAGGAAGCAGCCACATAGCACAGGGAGATGGGCTCCGTGCTTTGTGACCACCTAGAGGGGTGGGATAGGGAGGGTGGGAGGGAGACGCAAGAGGGAGGAGATATGGGGATATATGTGTATGTATAGCTGATTCACTTTGTTATAAAGCAGAAACTAACACACCATCGTAAAGCAATTATACTCCAATAATGATGTTAATTTTAATTTTCTGAGCATATGGTGTTTTTTATTTTTCTTTTTTAGAAATGAAATAGGTGGTTACCTTCTAAAGTCTGCCACAGACATTATTATGTCATACTAATCATAATTCCCAATCATTTTGGCCATACTTTTTGTGGATATCTATTTCATAAATCATAGTTATAGTATTAAGTATTGCTAAGGATCCTTCTTATTACTTCTAACTTCTGGGATAAATCAGGATTAGTTTTCCACTTCACAGTTTAGAAGCAAAAATCTTTAACCATTCCAGTTAAATTTAGTCTATTAAAAAAATCCACAAAGGCTTTATCTAATAACATCAAATCTATTCTTATAGGCTGTCATATTTAAATTTTATTGACTAATTCACACAGCAGCGGAAAAACAGTCCAAATAAACAAGAGTTTCTTATTTTTCCCTTTGTGTTGACTCACTGAAGACTCAGTGGTACCACTTTCCTGGGCTTTTACATCAGAACATTGTGTACATGGAAAAGCCATTTGGCTCTTCAGTTAGGGCCCATTCTAGACCAACCTTGAATCAAATCTCTGACTTCTTGGGTCATTTCTCAATCTGATTAATGCATATATGTTGAAATATTTGAAGTTTGCATTTTTTGTTGGCCAGCACTGCTTGATTCTCAGCAGTTTAATGTAGTTCAGCTTAATAGAGTTAGAGTCCAAGAACCATCTTAGTCAAATTTGTCCCTAGGGCAACCTAGTATCACATGTCAGTCAGCTCCAGGTGGTATCCACTCAGGTAGCATGCTTAACAGTTTCAGCAAGAAAGAAGTGATTGATAGAACTTGTTATGGCTTAAAATGGCACTTAATTTTCCAATTTTGGTTAAAAAAATAAAAAACAAGAAGGCAATATATTTTGGTGGGTACAGTGAAAATGGAAATCTAATGGTGTGACCAACTCTCAGATCTCTGAACTGACAAATATCACTTTTGACTGTTTTGCTGAAAAAATCAGTAACTTAAAGAACTTCAAAGAGAAACTTTCCAAGACCTCTCTTCTCTTTCTTCGAGTTAAAAATTATTTAAAAACCTGATTTGATTGATGACATTCGGTTTGAATGTCTAGAGTGTGGCAGAAATACTGCTGTCTGAATTCCTCCAAGTTTACCTGTGTTGCTGATATGTCTGCACGTAGGCTTGACACCAGGTTACATGAAATATGAATGTTTTGTCACATTATTTAACTGATCTCAAGAGGAAAAGCATCTGAACCATTAGTATTTTTGGTCAGCCTTTCCTACGTTTTGGTCACAGAAGAGAATGTTTCAAAATCCTCAATGAGTTATTATATATACCTTCTGACTCTATGAAGACTTGCAAGATGACGAGCAGAAAACACTCTCCCTCGTTGTTGAACAAGAGAATGGTATGATCAGATCTCTTTCTGGGAGCAGTGAGAAAAATATATTGACTCTGAGAGAGATTTGAGCAAGGAGGTCAGGGTGGCAAACTGTATTTTACAAAGATGAATGCAACAATATCTTCCCACCCAAAGTTTTTCTATGACTGTGCCACTCCCCCATCAAGAGGTGAAGTGTATACCCCCTTCCCTAGAAACTGGATGGGTCTTGGTGACTATCTTGGGTCAATTAGAGGTCAGTGGAAATGTCACTCTGTGACTTCTAAGGATAGCATATAAAAATGTCACACACTTCCTCCATGGGCCTCTTGCTCTTGGAATCCAGACATCATGGTGAGAGGAAGTCCAAGAAACCCATGGAGAGGCCCCCACAAGGAAAGGGACTGAGGGTTGTGGCCCACAGTGCTGGTGTAGCTCCAGTCAGGAGCCAGCACCAACTTGCTAGCATGCAAGTTGTGAAAGTGGATGATCCAGCTGCAGGTGAGCTGTTGCAGTTGATGCCACATGGAGCGGCAAAGAGCCATCCTCACTGAAGTCCTGATCAAATGACAGTTCATGAGCAAAATAAATGATTATTATTGCTGTAAGCCACTATGTTTTAGAGTGATCTTTTGTATAGCAATAGAGATCAAAAACAGCTAATTTTATTCAGGCCTTAATTGAGGCACAGACATCAATATAAAAGTAGGAAACTGTGCATCCTACTCAATGTATTTCCCCTCTTTGCTTTCTTTCCCTAGTCTAAACCATCGCTGTTCCCTTTGCCTTTCCTTATATCACCTTCTTATTTTTCATTGTTTTGATTACTCTTCCTTAAATCACCTCTCAGGTTTTAAGACCCCAAGCTAGACACATTATGTTAATAAAGGCTTGATTAAAGCTGAGAGTAATTAGAGGATTAAGTATAATTCCTACATTCTATTATCTTATTTATAGAACTTGATGGCAGACTCTAAATTTTAACAGCAAGTGCTGAATTTAGGACTTAAACTGACATTGAGTTCCTTCCAATTTCAACAGACATTAACATTTTTTATTTAAATTAAATAATGCCAGCACCCAGAAAACTATAGAGAAGACTACAACAAACACCCACCAACAAGTCTCTCTTGTGTTAACTCTTAACCTTTTACCATTTTTGCTACAGATTTAAAAATTACAATACTAAATATAATTGACTAGTCCTCCCAATACTGTTCCAGCCCAAAAAAAACGTTATCCTAAACTTGTTGCTCATTTTTCCCATGAATGTTTTGTACTATCATGCATGTATCTATCAATAAATAGTAAATGATATTGCTTTGTTTTAAACTTTATATAAATGGAATTCTTACATATCTTTCTGCATTTTATTTTTTATATATATAATTATAGCTCCTATGTGGTATTTTATTGTATGGTTATAATCATAATTAATTGAATTTACTGTTGATGAGTATTTAGGTAATATCCAGATTTTTGCTGTTACAAATTAAGCTGCCATGTACATTCTTGTACATATCCGCTTGTGCACACGTGAAGGAGTTTCTCTGGGGGCTATAACTACAAGATGAATTGCAGAGAGTAAGGATACTCATAGCCTTGACTTCAGTGTTCTGCCAGTTCAATTTCCGTCAGCAGTGTTAGAAGTTCTCTTCCTTCGCACCTTTACCAAAAAGCGGTATTATCAGACTTTTTCTTTTCTGCCAATCAAATGAGTATGAAATGAAATTTAATGAGCTTTGCATTTCTCTGATTACTAATACTGTTGAGTACCTTTTGTACATTCATATTCTTTGTCTATTTCTCTAATCCATTTTTTCTTTTTCTTATGCATTTCTACGATTTCTGTACAAGTATTATATGTTAACTTTTTGTTAATTATGTGTTTTGCAAATACTTTCTCCCAGTCTTATAGACTGCATTTTAACTTTGTCTTTCATTGAACAGAAGTTTTAAAATTTAATGTCAAATGTGTTAATTTTTTCTTTTATGGTTTGTGCTTTTTTTAGTACTACTAAATAGATCTGTCCTTACCTGGAAATTGTTAAGGTATCTTCTCTATTTTTTTCTAAATATTTTAAACATTCTCTTTTTACATTTGGGTCTTTCACTTGTTCCCAATTCATTTTTGATATGGTGTGAAGTAAGAATCTATTTCTTATTTTTATACCTGGATAACTTACTGCTCTTGACCATATTTTCTGAGTAGTTGATACTTCTCAACTGGTTTGCAACATCATCTCAGACATAGACAACATTTTTATATAAGTGTATGTCAGTTCTGGTCTCTCTTTTCTGTTTCCCTGTCCTATTTGTGTAGCCTTGTGTCAAAATCGTGCCATCTTAAATAATATAACTTTATTCTAAGTTCTAATATATGGTAGAATAAGTCTCTCACCTTATTTTTCAAAATTATTTAGTGATTTTTGGTTCTTTATTTTTCCCCATGAATTTTAGAGTCAGCTTGTCAAGTTCCTCAAAAATACTCTTTGGCATTTTGCTGGAATTAATTTGTGGTAAAATTTACATCTTTATAATTTTATATAATTATGATTTTTTACAATTATAATTCATGACCATATTCTAACTCCATTTATTTTTTAAGTTTTGTCTGTTAGTTTATTAATGTATTGACATACAGCACTATATATGTTTGAGGTATACAGCATAAGGATTTGACTTACATACATCATGAAATGATTATCACAATAAGTTTAGTGAACATCATTTCATATAGATACAAAACTAAAGAAATAGAAAAAGTATATATTTTTCCTTGTGATGAGGATTCTTAGGATTTGCTCTCTTAACAACTTTCATATCTAACATACAGCCGTGTTAATTATGTTTATCATGTTAGAGTATATTGATTTTGGTATGCTGATCTTTGTCATTTTTCTAGCTGTGGATCCTTGGCAAGTTTATTAGTTTGCTAGGGCTGCTCTAAAAAAGGACCACAAACTGAGTGACTTAAAACAAGAGAAATTTATTGTCTCACAGTTCTGGGTGCTAAAAGTCTGAAATCAGAGGTGTTGCTCACTCTGAAAACTGTGGGGGAATCCTTCCTCTCCTCTTGCAAGCTCCTGGTATTTGCTGGCAATCTCCGGCATTCCTTGGCTAGTGGTTGCATAACTCCAGTCTTTGAATTTGTTGTCACATGGCTTTCTCCCTTTGTGGGTCTGTATCTGAATTTCCCTCTTCTTATAGGGCATCAGTCATATTGGATTAGGGCCCACCCTAACAGCCCCATCTTAACTTGATTACATCTGCAAGTATCTGATTTTCAGTAGGGTCATATTCACAGGTACCAGGGGTTAGGGCTTCAACATTTCTTTGGGGGAACACAAATCAATTTATAACAGTAAGTTAGTTGTCCTTTTTGTATATCAATTTTCTTTGGAAATAGTAATTGTACTTTCTCAAGGGGCTGTTGTGGGTATCAAACTAGTTAATATTATTAGTTAAAAATATATGGAAAGTACCTAGAACGATGCCTGGCCTACAGTAAAAATTCAATATGTTTAGCTAGCCAAATTACTTTCATCTAACCACTTTGCTGAACTCTATTATTGGTTTCAATAGTTTTTCTGCAGATTATCTTGAATATACTCTGTAGATGATCATGTCATGTGGAAACGGCAATTTTGTCTCTTCTAGTTTTTATATATTTTATTTTACTTTCTTACCTCATTATTGTAAGACCTCAGCATATTATTGAATAGAAGCATTGATAGTAGGATTGTGGGCATCTTGTTCATTTGTGATTTAAATGGGAATTATCCTATAATTTTATCATTAAATACGATGATTCCTATAGGTCTATGATGATGTCACTTCTCAGATTAAGAAAGTTTATTTCGAATCATAATTTTTAAAGTATTTTAAAATTAAATTTGAATGAGTATTAAATACTTTTTTTTCCTGCATTTCTTAATATAATTATGATTTTTCCTCCAAGATCAAGCCCCAGAGATAGCAATCAGCAGCAATTGAAAGTTTAGGCTGTGGGTAAGGAGGTGAGTGGCAACTAGTTTGGAATCAGAACGGGTTGGGAACAAAGGAAGAAGCACAAATTACATTTGAATGGCTATTTGCCTTTATTGTTTTGCAGATGAAAAGTATGTGGATGTGGAGGACTAGCTTAAAGCTGGTAATAATGATAATAACAGCAACAATAACATGATCACTAACCGTTAACAGTAACATTCCCGCCAAATCCTTCCGACACCACAGAAATAAAAGGACATAGATTTCCTTTCGTAGCTTATAAAGTACAGTTATTTTGTGAGCTTATATGAAGCACCAGCAGAGAAAAAAAAAATCTGAAATGATGAAGGGAAATTGTCCACAACAATTTGACATGGGAGACAGTATAAATCCGATTTCATGCTTAGTCACAAATAAATAGCTTGTTGGAATTCAATCTGTAATATGGCATAGATTCTCCAGTGGGCCAACCTGACCCTGTTGCTCAGGCCCTGTGTGAGTCATTGGAAGGTTGGTCATTTTCTTTTCCTCTTCTTTCTTATAATCAAATAATTTCTATTGTTATTTGAATGTTCCTGGCACTTGGATGGATCATCTTTTGGGGATATGGACAAGGTAAAAACCTGGATCAAACCCATATAAAACATTCTGAAACCTGTTTGTAATGTATGTTTGGAAAGGCTTTGGAGGTGATTGATGTCTCTCTTTAGATGACAACTGGGTTCTGGCCTGAACCTTTGCATCCATCTTCTGTTTATACCATCTGTGAGGAAACTCTTATTTACACTTTAGGGGTTGCCTCTTGATGTCAAATCTTCAGAGTGAGAAAGGAAAAGGGGAAGCAAGGAGCTTATGGTAACTGGATTCATTTCAGAGTTTCTCTGAAGTGAGGAAAACAGTGTTGCTTACTTCTTTACTTCTGAGCTATTATTCTTAGTTGTTGGCAGCAAGTTAGTTATGATTGAAGGCTGTAAGTTGCAAAAATAAAAAGGCAGTTTGGGCATGTTTCTGGTCAGGTTTGAGGCCTGCTTCAATACACCCCAATGGGAAAAAAAAAGCGTATTTCAACCTGCTCAAGAACTTGTTTTTCAAGTTCTTAAAATTACCTACAAAAAAGTAAATGCTCAGTAAAAGTTATAAATCCTAATGAGGCTTTCTTCCTTCACTCCTTCCCTCCCTCCTTCTTTTCTTTTTTCCTTCTTTAGTCCTTCCTCTTTCCCACCAACACACATTTATTGAGTGTCCATTATATATGTCAGGCACAGATGATGCACACAGTTTCTAGTACATAATAAGTACATATTAAGTGATTACTGTCCATCATGAGATCAATGCAAATTTTGGTGCCATTTGCTATCACATGCAGTGAGCATCCTCCTAAGGATAGACTTCATCTTGATACCTTTTTCTAGTTTGAAGCTGATCTTTGTGACAGCACAGTTCATTGGTTGGAAAAATGACAACACTGTTGACAACGACAACAGCAATAACAAAAATGTATGTGAAATCCAGTTTCTTGTGACATTCTATAGGGTTGGTGAAGCAAAATCTGTCCAGAAGCCTTGATTCAAACATTGGGCTGATGAGCAAATGTGGCAATAGGTGATTTGAAGACTGTGTAAAATGTTAATGGGTTACTATTTAAATAACATATGTAAAGAATCTTTTTTTTCCCCAGTTTTGAGGACTGCTTTTTCTAAGTTCGCACACAAATTCATTTTTATAATGGGTAGGCTGCCTTTCTCAGCAGCACACTGTCATTCCTAAACAACTATGGAGCTCAAACTTTTAAGTGCTCTCACCCAAAATTGCTAAACAGAACTTACTCTTTAATATGTCTGTCACTCTTTCTGTCACTCCCCTTGCACTCTATGGCGAGGCATTGGTTCAACTGTCATATCTTGAGTTCCTTTACAATAAAAAGAGAGGGCCCATTTTACCCTTGTGATGGCCAGAGAGGTCACCTACAGCTGCCCAGACTTAAGACGCTGGGAGTGAATCTTGTTGATAAAGTGCAAGGAACAAATCCTGACTATTTTTAGATGAATGATCCTTTACCTAAAAACTGTCAATTAGTAGCAAAGACTGGAAAACTGAGAAGCAAAGGATGGAGACAGATTTAAAAACTGGTCATCCCAACTTTTTATTATGACCGTACTTTAAGCAAATGACTTGCGGTAGTGCCGTGCTCTGCAATGTTTCAGAGAGGCAGGTAAGAATCTGCATTGGGCTTTCTTAACAGAAGATGTAAAGAACTTGCACAAATCAGTGGGTAGGAGAGACTATTAAATAACTATTTACTCTACTTGACTTTCACCTATTAGGTGCAGTAGTCCTCCTTATCTGTGGTTTCACTTTCCGCCGTTTCATTTACCTGTGGTCAACCGTGGTCCTAAAATATTAAATCGAAAATTCCAGAAATAAACAATTCATAAATTTTAAATTGCACACCCTTCTGAGCAATGTGATAAAATCTGGCGTCCTCCTGCTCTGTCTCTTCTGGGTTTGGGACATGAATTATCCCTTTGTCCAGCACATCTACACTACATATGCTGCAGGCATCCACTGGGGGTCTTGGAATATGTCTCTCGAAGATAAAAGGGTACTACTGTATATCTAACTGGGGGAAGATATTTGGAGTGGAATACTTTACTCTGTTCACTGGTCTTTTTCTCACCCCTGGAGCATGGAACTTCTGGGAGCTGTGTGTTGGTTTAACTGGGGATTCTGTTTGGTCTCCACATTTTGGGTTGAATGCTCAGTTAGGTGCACCTAAAGGATGCTACATGTTCCAGAGTCAAAGGAGAGGATGCAGTGTGAATGTCCTGGGTCACACAGTCAAGGGTGTGTAATAGGGTCCCAAGAAGAGTCAAAAAGTAAATTTCTGTTCAACACTTCCACTCCTGCTCCAAATCATTTCTGATGATTATAGGAAGTCCTTGGGTGGGCTTGGGGTGAAGGAAGTGGATCTCCTGAACTCCAGTACTGTGACATCACCTTTTTCTGCTCCCAGATGGTGCTCCTAGACCTGGGAAGGAACGGTGACACCGCCACCACTTGAGATGGTGCCATAGCCACGCACCCATGCTAGCTCCTTATACCTCCCTCTCATCTGTGTCATCCCTGGTTCTAGGCAATGAAACACATTCTGCTTGTTTGCTGTCTCTTACAGAGATTTTTAACAATGCGGGGCTTTGTTCTATGTATATACTCTTCATCACAGGTTCTTATATCTGTGGTTTTGGCTTTGGACCCAGGGGAAAGGGTGGGGTGCAGGTTGAGGACTATCCTGCCGCTCTTCACATGCTGTTCTAAAAACCACCCTCTTCTCTAGCCCCTGCCCTAAGGCTGGAACTTAGCCTGACTCCTGTGCCTCCCTGACCCTCCATCCACACTATCCTGCTTTCCACTGAGCTCACAGTCTATACATTCTGGGGGATGAGAGAATGATGAGGCTTATCTCCAATCCCACTGCCCGTCAGACAGAGCCCCAGACAGGTTTGATTTTAGCTTTTTAAATGAACAACTTGATTTTTTCTTTTTTTAATGAACAACTTGTTCATTATTCAAGGAAATAATATCAGGAAAAGTTGGGGGACATACAAACATTTGAAGTGCTCCATCTACTGATGATTTTATTTTTTTCTTAGCATGTGAGTTAATTTTTAGAAAAGTGAATAGAGTGAGTTTTTCTGGGTCTTTATCGACAGTTGGAGAATATATACCTGCCTCTGTGAAAGTTATTATCTGGGCAATTCTGTAGCAGTTGGCTCTGTTAACTTTCTGTTGATCTTCTTGTGTAGGAATGTTCTGTAACAGCAGATAATTCCCGCAGCTCAGCTTACTTTTGCCTCCTGATGCAGGGCCCAATCCTTCCCTCACCCGTCCTCCCACGTGAGGAGCTAATATTTTCTGACTGGCTTTATTTCTCTCCTCCTCCCCTAATTTTAAAGTCCATTTTGGGAACTTGTGCTTATAGTTTAAAAACTTTATTGATGAGAGGCTCTGCTCTAATATATAATTAATGAGTCAGAACACTGTGTCCAAGATGCTTTTTAAGTACCAACAAAGTGTTTCAGTTTATATACTAGAGTCTTCATGTTGTTCTTAAACCTTTTGAACTTGTATGGTTCGTTTATTAAGTATGATTATGAAAGTTCTTATATGGGCAATGTGCAGTGTGGGCTTAATAAATAACATTAATAAACTCACACTTAATGACAACACTAAAAGCCGCTTCCATCTGGATTTACTGGCAATAAAAAGAGACATTACAGAACTTTGGGAATTTGATCAAGGCGCCAAATACTAATCTTAGATTACAAAATTGTGGAATCTAACTACTTGAGAAAACAAAGCAATTAAGGACAGGCTTTTTGTAAAAGCTTTGGACTGTGGGTTAATAATTAATGTGTTAAATGTACTTTGTAATAAACTATATCATAATGGTTTACTTTAGATAGTGAAATTCACAATGATAACCCAGATTGGCTTCACTGACTTAAACTTTCAATTTTACTTGCTGGATTTATTGGGTTAAACTACAATGAAACTATTATATGTCTATCTTAACTTGTTTAGAAATCATAATTAATTAAAAAATCTTGATGGAGACTGCAAAAATTATATGAAAATTGGCAAAGGTATAAAAACAAACAATAAGACAAAGTCTTTGAAAGAGAAAGTGGAATCATCTACTTTTAAGGTAAATAAGCAGCATTCAGTAGGGAAAAACATTTCAAAGGATCAAATTAATGTTTTTCATTCAAGAAAATGTTGAAGTTAGTGCTGTATTGTTATTATATGTGGACAATAAAGATGAAATACTCAGCAAGTTAAGTGGTCTAAAAATAGTCAAATGTTTTAGAAACAAGTAGCAATAAATTTTAATTTACATCAACTTTGAAGTCAGAAATTAGAAGTAGATGTAAGAATTAAACATTTAGAAGATTGAGAAAATAACCTCTTTTGCACTTTTTTTGAGTCTAGAACTCTCAGCATTTTTTTTCAGAAATTGAATATAAATCCCACCAGAATCCCTCAGAACACATGGGGAATGGCAAACCAAATAAACTATCTCTTAGAAAAGTGAACTTCATCTCCTCAATCTTTGCCTCAACCTCAAGGAAATTGCATTTGTTCCTATTTTTGTAGCATACTTTCTTTTCAGAAGAGACATATTTAAGGGTCATGCTGGAGTTAAGGTACAGGGTTACTGCAAAAATCTAATTCATCACTTGTTTTGAGAGTCCCTTAATTCCTACTCCCAAGTAACAATAATCTCACACACATATAGAACTTTACAGGTTGCAAGGGTTTTTGTTTTTCAATATTATGATGCTATTCACTATCAGAAAAGCTTATATTAAATAATACTATATTTTATGCATATATGTACATAGATTAAATGAAAACAAATGCACCATTGATGTATTGGTGACTTTTGTGGAAGGAGTAAAGATTCATCAAAGAGACTTTAGCCTACAAAGAACTTTCACAGACACTATTTCATTTATCCTTAAAATAACCTTGTAAACACTTGCACACTGCAGTTTGTATAGGAGTTCCCCTACATTCATCTCACAATTAGTTGAGAACCCATTATATTTCAACTACTTGGGATATATCCATGAACAAAGTCCCTAACCTCATAAAGCTGACACTCTGTGTGTGTGTGGGGGGGGGTATGGACAATAAATAATAGATGTAAAAAATAACTGGATTATACAGGATGTTAGAACATTATAGGTGCTATGGAAAAAGAAAAAAAGAAAAGCTTTCTAGGCAGTGAGGGATTATTCATGGGGATAGCTGGGTGAAGAGCATTCCAAGATGAAAGGTCAGTCAGTGCAAAGACCCCAAGGCAGGAGCCGGGCTGGCCATTTGAGGAAACACAAAGTGGTTTGTATGGTTGGCACAGAGTGGAGAAGAGATGAAGTCAAAGAGGTAATGCAGACCATTGTAAGGTCTTTGGTTCCTTCTTGAAGGAAAATGGGGGAGCCATTGCAACATTTTGAGTAGACAAGTGATACCATTCCACTTGGGTTTTAAAAGTTCCACCCAATGGGGGGGGTGGGAGGGAGATGCAAGAAGGAGGGGATATGGGGATATATGTATACATATAGCTGATTCACTTTGTTATACAGCAGAAACTAACACGCCATTATAAAGCAATTATACTCCAATAAAGATGTTAAAAAAAATAGAAGTTCCACCCAGCTATGTTGACATAGATTGTAAAGAGCGAGCGTATTAGGGAGCAGGTGGAGGCGGTCATCCAGGTGAAGTGGCTCAGACCAGGGAAGGTGCAGTGCAATAGTGAGAAGTGGACAAAATCTGAACATAGTTTGAAAGAATTGCCAACAGCATTTCCTGAGAGACTGGATGAAGATCAGAGAGAAAGATGTGTGAATAATGACTCCAAGGTTCTTTGCCCTCAGCACCTGGAAGAACAGAGTCACCATCCGTTGAAATGGGGAAAAGGCTGAAGGTGGAACAGGTTTGGGGAGAAGAGTAGGAGTTCAGAGGTGGACATGTGTTGTTTGGTGTGTCTGTAAGTCTATATAGGTCAACTGTTAATCAGGAAATTAGACGCATGAATCTGGAGTTTGAGAGAGAAGTTTGGATTGGACACATGTATTTGGGAATGGTCAGCTTGTTAACAATATTTAAAGCCCTGGGATGGATGAGACTGCTAAGGTGGTGAGGGTGGAGAGAGGAAGGAAGACTTCAATGTCACAAGCATTAAACACACACTTAGAGAACTACACGTGTAACTGCAGTTGTGATAAAGCGCCCTGAAGAAAACCTCATGGGGCTCTGAGGTGTAAGATGGTCAGAGCAAGCCTCCTGCCGAAAGTGGCACTTTCAAAGAGACCTGAAGGATGAGCAGGAAGGAGTGAGCTTGAAAAAGGGAGGGGAGGTTGGGTGAAGAGAGCCAGGCAGAGTGATTGCATACAGGCAACAGGATGGCGCCTGGTGTGCTCGCCGAACAGAGCACAGGTGAGTGTGGTAAGAACTCTGTGTGCCAGGGGCAGGTGATGTGCCATGAGGTTGAAGGGGAAGGTAGGGGCCAGACTGAGCAAGGGGTTACAGGCCATCTGAGGATTTTGAATTTATGAGCAATGGGAAGCCATTCAAAATGCTAAGAAGAACAAACCAACCATATAAAACAACATGTTAGAAGACTTTAGCTGGAAAAAAGTTAATAATGAGTGTTTTATGGACAGTGTAATGGAAGTTTCTGCTTAAAATGTATGTGAAAGACATGGGAGAAAGCAGGATGAATGGAAAAGTTGTAGAACAAGATTTTGAGGTACAATGCTTTAAACCAAAACAAGGTAGGATTGTAATATTTAATATTACTGTTATTTTATTTGAAAAAGATTTTAAAAAAACACAAAAGGCTGAGGAGGAATAATCGAAACCAGGGATGGTGTGCCTGGTGGTGTGACCCTCAGATTGAGAGTTGCAAAAGCCTTTTTAAATTGGAAAAAAGAATAAAACCAGGTGTGTAAAATAATGAGCGATATGGAAAAGACCAGGTGGCTGGTCTGTTTGTCCCGTGTTGTCCTGTTAGAACAGGTCATGGTTAATGCATGGTGACAAGCTGTTTTCTATCTACCCAGAGAATCCAAAAAGAAAAAAAAGGCTCTACTAAGGATTAAGGAGAGGTAGGTGGAAGAATTTTTTGACATTATAATACGTTACAATGATTTTTGTGTGCTTGCCTTTTCTGAAAGTCTTTAGAAGCTGGGATAGACTGAAGGTTGATAACATTTAAAACAAGTAACCACGGTGAATCGTGCTTTGTTTTGCCAGTTGAACTTATTAGTTGTAATTGGCCCAAAGTAGGAAACCATTCCTGGAGGCTGGGAGTGATGAGAGCTAGTGTAGTTAGCGTGGAAGAGAGGTAGAAGTGAGCTGTGGAAGTTTATTTTGCAGGAAGACTTACCTGGGCCCATAAGGGGAAGCTGTAAAAACAACAGGGTAGGGCTTCCCTGGTGGCGCAGTGGTTGAGCGTCCACCTACCAATGCAGGGGACGCGGGTTCGTGCCCCGGTCCGGGAAGATCCCGCATGCTGTGGAGCGGCTGGGCCCGTGAGCCATGGCCGCTGGACCTGCGTGTCCGGAGCCTGTGCTCCGCGATGGGAGAGGCCACAACAGTGAGAGGCCCGTGTACGGCAAAAAAAACAAAACAAAACAAAACAAAAAAACAACAGCGTATCATTCAGGGAGTTCTGCGGGCTCACCTCACACAGTATGACTTAAATCTGCGAGGCAGATTCTCATCTGTTTGGGAAGGTAAACAGAAGGGGAAGGACATGATTCTTCTAGGCCTCTTTTTGTGTGAATATAATGGACCGCTAATCCTGAATCAAAGGGGATATCTTAAAAACCTTTTAAGAAATCTAACATTTCTTGACAACTAAATACTAATTCATCTTATAGAAATGTCTTCCAAAAAAATCACATTAGCTTGCTCATTCATTCATTCAAAAAATGGTAACTGAGCTCCTTCTTGGCACCAGGAGCAGTGCTAAATGCTTGATTGGTCCCGTGAAAGTAAAAGAGCACATGGGGAGGTGGAAGTAATGGGTTGGGCTGGAGCAGGGGAGTCATCTGAGGTCACAGGTTCAGGGAAGGTTTCTCCGGGGAGGTTACGTCTGACCTGAGAATGAGAAGCTTATAGTCTGAGGTCATCCCCAGTCACATGCCCTGTGTTAGGTCAAGTGGCTTCAATTTAATTCTGTTCTTTTCAAAAATCTTAAGTGGTGAAGCCTTTGTATTAGTTTATGACAACTTTTAGAAAGCCTAACCATCCTGCCACTAAAGTTATAGATTCTATTTACTTACAGGCGTAATACTTTATTAACATCAATTTGCAACAATTTTAATGCAACATAAGCTTGATACCTACACCACTAAAATTCCTAGTACAGGCCTAATAGGAAAATAATCATTTGTGAAACAAAACGTTCACAAACAATTTGCACATTCAACTGTAGGGGGAGTGAATATTCATAACAGGAAAAATTCCACTGCATAAAGTGAATGTAATGGTTACTAGGGACTTGGAAACTTGGAAATATCATCAAAATATAAATATTGGTGTATTACCAAGATTGCATATGATTCTGTATTATTAAATCATAAAAATCTCAACTTTTCCTGTAATCAGGTTTCGAATGCTCAACATTTTCATGCCATTTAAATAGAACACAGTTTTCTAGGTACAAATGGATATATTCATTTCCATAAAAGTGTTATCATTTTACAGTATATTTAATTCAGATCCAGTTTCTATTTCCAGTAAAATAATTGCTTAGAATACACACACTCGATTTTATATGACTAATTAGAACAGTGTATGGGAAAAAATAGGCTTGCAGGTAATATTGAAATTAAATATGTTAATCTGTACCTCCGTGTGCACATTTTATATGAACTTTAATTTGCCAAATAAATTATAGTTCTGTGTTTATAAGGTGCCCTTGAAAGAGTGTCCTATTTTTGAGCACTAATACCATGGGGAAACAAATATACAAAGCTTTTAGCTATAGGCTACACTTGCATAAATTAAGGCAAGATCGGTTGGTTGGTAAGTAGAGCTATGGTATCCTTAGCTTTTTAAACACTCTGAATTGTTAACAATTATTTTTAATATGGTTACTAATATTAAGATAATAAATAATATTTAGTTTCAATATTGCACCCTTCAGCCAGGGCATGAATTCATTTTGAATGCTGTGTTGAATTAATGTATAATAAACACACTGCAGTTTGCTATCAGGAATTCTCGATGAAATGCAGGAAGTCCGTTCTTTGCTTATGTATTAGCTCTGCCAGTCTTGCTCTGTTTAATTTTAGCTATTTATAAAATTGCTCTACTGACAGTCCTCTTTATTTTAATGTGATTGTTTTAAGGTTCATCAGAAATGGTATGGTGTGTTCCTGAAACAGGTTATAAGTACTGATGTAGAAATATGGGTCCTTAACAAAAATCCCTTTCACCATTAGCCACCTGCAGTTGGGACATCCAGCTGCCTAATTGGGTGAATTGTGGAGTTCCCTGTGGGGCGGAGGCCTGCAAAGTCACTGTGTAAAGCAGGAGCTGTTGAGTGTCTCAGAAGGGAGTTAGATCACAGAGGACTTGTAAAAACAATTGTTGCTGATGGAAGTAGACTCTGATAGCTGTTGCAGCAATTGCCACCTCCTTCTGAAACTAATGACAACCGTATTTAAAATGTTATTTATTATTGTCCATTATGCCGGTTCCTTTTTATGATACTTGTTTAAATAACAACTCACAGTACTTTTCGCTTAAAAGTGGCTCTGGGTTTTGAATCCTGGTGAAGGAGTACAGTGAATTACCCAGTAGCACCCAGGTTTGCAACAGAAGGAAGTAGCAAGGAAGATTTCAAAAGGGAAAAAGCTGGTATTACTCTGCATCAGTGGGCTTGGGCTGCTATAACAAATATAACAGATTGCGTGGCTTAAACCAGCAATCCCCAACCTTTCTGGCACCAGGTACCGGTTTTGTGGAAGACAATTTTTCTACGGACCAGGGATCGGGGGGGATGTTTTCAGGATGATTCAAGCGCATTACATTTATTGTGCACTTTATTTCTATTATTATGACATTGTAATATATAATGAAATAATTACACAACTCACCATAATGCCGAATCAGTGGGAGCCCTGAGCTTGTTTTCACTTGCCACTCACTGATAGGGTTTTGATATGAGTCTGGAGGCAATTGATTTATTATGGTCTCTTTGCAGTCTAACCTCTCTGCTAATGATAATCGGTATTTGCAGCCGCTCCCCAGCGCTAGCATCACCACCTCAGCTCCCCCTCAGATCATCAGGCCTTAGATTCTCATAAGGAGCGTGCAACCTAGATCCTTCACATCCGAAGTTCACAGTAGGGTTCGCGCTCCTATGAGAATCTAATGCTGATCTGACAGGAGGCGGAGCTCAGGCGGTAATGTGAGCAATGGGGAGCGGCTGTAAATACAGATGAAGCTTTGCTTGCTCACCTCCTGCTCACTTCCTGCTGTGCAGCCTAGTTCCTAACAGGCCACAGACAGGTCCCGGTCTGTGGCCTGGGGGTTGGGGACCCCTGGCTTAAACAACAGAAATTTATTTTCTCACAGTTCTAGAAGCTAGAAATCCAAGATTAGGGTGCCAGCATAGTCAGGTTCTGGTGAGAGCTCTCTTTCTGGTTTGTAGATGGCCATTATATTGTGTCCTCACTAGTAGAGAGATTGAATGAGCTCTGGTGTCTCTTTTTATAAGAACACTGACTCTATTGGATCACCTCTCCACCCTAATGGCCTCATTTAACCTTAATTACTTCCATAACAGCCTCATCTCCCAATACAGTCACATTGGGGGTTAGTGTTTCACGCAAATTTGAATTTGGGGGAGATAAATTCAGTCTGTAGCATACTCTGAATGATTTAATATGGTTTTAGAATAAGGGTTCATAATTTTTTGGGGGGTCCAAGACCCCTTTGGCAGTTTGGTAAAGCTTATGGACCCCCTTTCAGGTTAAAAATTTTAAATACATAATGTAAATTACATAGCATTACAATGGAAACCAATTGTATGGAAAGGTAGTTAGCAAAATACTAAAACATTGTGATCTAGAAAGACATGTTTCTTTATTAACACATTAAATAACATGCTGTACTAGTTTATCTAATAACTACCATAATTTTGATGTAGTGATGTGTAAAAATAATATTTTGAAATATGTGCAGTAACTGTAATGTAATTTTAAATGTTTGTTATTTTTATTGGTGACCAAACCACAAGTACTGCTAATACTATTGTGATTGGTTCCTGGTATACATAATGGAAGGAAAGGCAACATTTTAATTAGGTCTTATGAAAATAAAAATATAATTTTTGTTCTTATCCAAATTCAGAGACTTTCTTAATTCTATGCATGGACCACCAGTTAAGAACTCCTGAATAGGTCATTTTTTAAGATGTGTTTGCAATTTTAAAATCTGGCATTTTTTTTTTTTTGGCCGTGCCACGTGGCATGTGGGATCTTAATTCCCCAACTGGGGCTTGAATTCGTGCCCACTGCTGTGCATGCGCAGAGTCTTAACCACTGGACTGCCAGGGAAGTCCCTAAAATATTTTTATACTAGCAATGTTTATGATCATAAAAAATATGTCAGCTATTATTATGCCTAATAACAAAGAATTATTCATAATTTTGTTACAGTAAAATTTGGTTTTAAAGAATATTTTAAAAGTTGTGGGTTTCAGCTGGGGCTGAATGGGCTCTTAATTGGTGTAAGGTAAGGGTAAAGTGGTAAAATAATTTTAATAAGTAATTCCACTTATAAATGGATTACTACATGAAAATCCATTTTTAAGTTCACTTGCCAAATACAGACATACTTCCTTTTTGTAACTGACTGATTTAGGAGAGCTATATATTTTGTGGGCATTACTAAAATTCCCATCAAAGAAATAATAAATCTGGGTTCATTCCATATGAAAGAGTGTATCTATAATTTTACCTCACAATAGTTTCTGAGCTTGGCCTTTCAGAAAAGGAAAATATGTAACCAAAATGCAGAACTATTTTCTTTACTGGAGACAAAAGACTGCTTCCCCAATAAGCCAACCTAAGAGGAAGCGGTATCTTCAGGAAGCATGGTTGGAATGTTGAGAAGGTCTGCTAGAGTCAGAGCTCTAAGATGATTTTGGGTAGTTAAGCTCTGGACAAAGAATTTAGGGTGCATTTAAAAATGTTTAAATAGCCAAACTGTTTAAAGGGGCAGAAGGCTTGATGACCCGAATCAGTTATAAAATGCTTTAATCTCAGGGGCATACCCATGCTGTCGTTTGCTTCAGAACAAGTACCAGAAGGGGCATGTAACAAGAAAATCAACCAGGTCTTATTCAGGCCAAGTTTGAGGACAGTGGGTCTTTTCAGTGAAATGGGCATTTAGCATTTGTGGCTTTCTATTTTGTGTTCCTGTCCCCAGGATCCACACACACACACACACAAAATGGCTTCCGTATTTGTATCTATATCTTTTTTGATATTTCATCAGCAAATAGAAGAACAGATAGCTATAATAATGATAATTTGTATGGCACCAAAAACTTGCTTAAGAAACGTATCTTTCTTGTGTTTGCTGGTCAGAGGATAAGATTGAGACTCCAAAGGTTTAGTGGCTTGTCCAAGACCACAGAACTAGGATGTTGCAGCGTTTGGCCTAGAACCTAAGTTATTTATATCTGAATCCCATGTTCTTTTTACTAGATTCTGTGGCCTTATTTAAAGTCACCCTAAGGGGTGGGCAGTGTCTCACAAGAAATCACATTTCTATAAATATTCACTAAATCTATTTATTAAGTATTTAGTCAATAACTATTAATCAAATGGCCACAACACGACAGGTAATGTGCTAGGTACCAACGTTATAGAAATGAACAAAACAGACATGGTCTTTGTCCACGTGAAGCTTACAATCAAGTGGGGCAGGTGTGAGATAAAGAGGGACAATGTAAGAGTGCTATGGGAATATGTAGGAGGGGCTGGATTTTTTAAAAACGTAGGCCAATATCTGAGCATATTGAGTTGTGGTCTTCTTTGTGTACTTTATACATATATACACGTAGCCTTGTCATTCAGAATACGGGTTTTGGAGTTTTTCTGCCTGGGTTTGAATCCTTGCTCCCTCGTGTACTTGCTGTGTGATCTTGGCCAAGATTCTTAACCGCCCTGTCCCTTAGCTTCTTCATCGGTAAGATGTGATAACAATAGTATCTACCTCAAAAAGTCATTGTACAGATGTGGTGAGATAATCTATCTAAAATGCATAGAATAGTCCCTAGTACATAGTAAGTATTTAATAAATGGTAGCTATTATGATTGTTGTTTATTCTTTCCTTGGTGTATGACAATTATTTCATTGACTGCTCCTACAGCTTGTCATGGGTTACCGTCCACAGTCAATACTTGCTAATCCTGATGTCATCTGCTACCCTGTCCAGGCCCTGATGCTTTGATTTCAATGAAGTGTCTTTGCCAGTCTTATATCAATGTGATCTGGTCCATTTCATGAAGCTTTGCCTAATATTCCAGTTAAGGCTCAGCTTTTTACCTTTAGTCTTAAAAGAAGAAGAGGTGGGCCTCATTTCTTTGTTGAAATTCTGCAATATGCAGTTTGAAGTTAGATTGACCTTCAAGCTGACAAAGTAAAATAAACAGCTTTATAAATGAAAATTGCTAATCTGAAATAGATCACAGCTAAGAACTTCATTTTGTATTCATTCCCTTCATACAAGGTTGATATCATGCAAGTGAACATCTAATATTGTACTTCACTGTGGGGCTCACAGAAGATGCAGTTAGAGGAAATTAAGGACACAATGAACTGTCAGAAACCAGAGAATATGTCTGTAGTCCCTTATTTGAGAGTTATTGTATTTAAATGTAGGTATGTCGAATTTAAAAAATAGTTACTAAAATTTTACAGTTGGATTCTTTTTCTTTCAAATAGTTACTAAAATTTTACTGTTGGTTTCCTAGAAATCAATTTAAACTGACAGTTCTAACTTTTTATATATGGCAGAGCAGCACATACTTCAGGAAAACTGCATAAAGGTGCATAAGATTAGTTGCTTCAAACTCATATCTCTTAAGAGTACTCTGTAGCAATTGCAATTTTTCTGGGGAAAGAACATCTATTAATTAAGAGCCCAAACAGTAACCAGAGAAAATATAGTGAAAGAAAAAATAAAATTTTGCACTAGCATGGGAAATAAATCACAGGATCTAAACATCTTCTCATACTTGCCTGACAGCTAAGTCTAGTACATTTGAACAAAGGAGATGTTTTGCTTTAAGACTGATCTAAGGGCCTGTTGCTGTGAGTTGCTGAGCAGTCTGTGCAACTAGCCCTTGTTCTGGTTCCAAATCTCAAGTTCAGGGAAGACCGTGGACCAGGCTGCATTAGCGGGGAAAGGTGAGGGTGATAAATAAGCACTGCACTATACTGAACTGTGTAGTCATATTATATATGGTATAACACCATGATTGATGGTCTAGAAGAGGTGATCTCCTGCACATTTCCAGAAGAGCCTCTGTCTCTGTGCAGACCCTTACACACACGCACACACACACACACACACACACACACACCACATGCTTGCACACAAGGTTGAGCTTGTTGGAGGGCAGCTGAACTTTTGAAAGTTCTGCTGAGACCCTCTCTCCCTTCTAAGTTACCATCTTCCTTCTGGAATTTTGGGTTCAGAAGCTTACAACACCGTCTTGAGAATCACTGTTCCTCTCCTTGTTCTAATTCTCCTCTGTGTGTGTTAGAAAAGTAACTCTTCTTGATTTACCCAAGTGGTGCCCCTGTCTAGTCTTTCTATCAAGCTGAACATATCAGCTTGATAGAAAGACTAGATTAATAAAAGTTTATTGATTTGAATTATACACAATCTAAGGTAAAATATGTTGTGCTCTAATGATGCACCATCTAAATTTAGAACTGTTAAAAAGTATATTTAACTAAATTAAATCCAAAAATGCATGGCAATTGAAAAATTCGGGGAAATTCTAGAAATGCTATCTAATATAGAGATATCTAATATAGAGTAACTGAATAGTTACTGACCTAAATTCATATCTAAAAGTCCTACCTTCTTATATACTCGTGGTGTTCTTGGAACACTGGGTTCCTGTGATGTGTTGTTATTTCCTTTCACTTTTTGTGTTAACTCTCCAAAAGGGAGACAACCAAAATACCATCGTTGATTTAAGTCTCTCCGGAGACACCCAATACCACTGATCGTCTCCTTCCTCTGATTCTCCTCTGCAGAAATTCAGTGTCCAGATGTTTCAGAATCCAGATGGCCTATGAATCCTCTATCACCCAGAAAGGAAGAAAATGTGCATGAAAGTGGAACACTGAAAAGAAAAAAAAATAATTTAGCATTGGCGTTGTAATGGCAACATACAGGACTGAAGGAAAAGCTTCCTTTCCTAAAGCAGCAACTTAATAAAGTGTATGTTACAGGCTCTATCAGCAAACCAAATTTTCAGCCTTGCCTCTTCTTTCCATCACCATTAAGAGGCTTGCAGAGATCCACACTGTTTAAAGGGCAGACAGCATGGAAGAACTATCATGTACAATTTAAAGTAGCAGCTAAAATTGGAATGGTCACAAGAAAGCCTGTTTCTTTGCAATTAAATTGACAAGCTGTCTATGATTACCCTAGGGAACTTGGCAGCTGAGTGATAAAAAGACTGCAGAGCGTTGAAAGGTCTCACGCAACTTACTAGGTAGACAAAGACCACACCTGCTTAATATACTGGTTGGGAGAGTTGTGGAAAGTACTTGGCTAAGTTACCAGAGGAGGGATACTAATGATACTTTTCCCTAAGACCCTCTGCTCAAAATCCATTTTAGAAATTACCCACAAATATTTGGAAGTGTGCACTGGAAAACAGTTTAGCACAATACCTGATGTTATTTAGCATGAACCTACCATTACAAATCGCTAGAAGAACTGAGCATTACTTTAGAAAGAAACAACTTAAAAAAACCTTTCCATCGAATGTTTGTGACATTTATATATACTTGATATAAGTACTGGGTATCCAAGAGAAGATTTATAGTGATAGCAACAAGTAAAGTGTTGAAAGAACATGGATTATTTAATGCAAAACATTAGGCAAGAATTACACAGTATTTTCATTGTTGGGGGTCCCTTGAGTTGGACAAAGCTGAAACTTAGGTTATAAAGGAGGAAACGATAACCAGATTTTGGGTGGCAGCAATTTGTGAAGACTAACACACCCATTTGAGCAATGTCTTCATTTTAGTTAGTGCATTCCTTAACAGGGAAAAATGCACATAAAATGTGAAGGTTTCTTCTGAAACATTTAATAGCTATTAGTAACACTCTACACTAAATGAATGAATGATGACTATATCTACTTGCCTATCTGTTCTTTCTGAAGGCTGAGGACAGTTTATTTCAGCAAACCTGCAAAATGTTTTGTGAGATTTCTGAAGCAGAAGTGCACTATATAATACCTTGGCATTCACTTCAAAACCAGACATTTTCTAATGAGCTGGTCTTTGAAACTGTGTGGTACTTCAACAAAATTATTCAAAGCTCAAAGTTATTCAAATGCTCAGTGGCTTTCACATAAGATAAAGATTCCTCAAGAGTCCATTTGGATTAATGAAACAATAATATACCTTATATTAGTTTAGCACATTACATTTTACAGTGACTTTTGCATCCAAAGTCAGTTTTTTTTCTTCCCCATCACAACCCCGCAGAGTGGATTTTGTTGCCCCCATTTTAAAGATGAAGGAAGGGAAGCCCAGAAAGGTTAAGTGGGTAATTTGCCTAAGGTCACGTAGTAATTGGCAGAGCTGAGTCTCTTTGCACTGCAATGGAAGGAGGACTAATAGCAGGGTCTGACGTGGAGCATAGCAGGAGATGTTTAAAAAAAGTCCTTCATTTGCAAAACCTAAGTCAACACATTTGTGTGAATTGAACATTCAAACTTCCCTTTTGGGATAACTGGATGAGATGATACACGTCTGCTGATGCCTTCAGCCAGACTCCTAAGAATCTGAATCTAATTATTGAGGGAAAGAATACTTGTACTTTTCCTCCCATCATGTTGAAGTTTATACACTTATGTACTCATTAGTTGCTTTTTCTAAGAGAATGCGCATGTAGTAAGAGGACTGCTATAACATTGCTTTTTCCAAATGTCCCCACTGCTCCCAGCTAGCACAATGCCTGGTATAAAAGTAGGGTGGGATAAATGCTTTTTACACAAATTATGATTTCTGACAGCAACCGAATCTTGCTCCAAAATAATAGATTCATCCAACTCTTGATTATCCATAGAAATAGGGACGAGGAAAGCATGGGTAATTGAAATCCACAGACAAACACAAACCTCATTTTACAAATAGCGTCAATCTCCTCCTTCAGCAAACCTTTAACTATAGCTAATAACATGATTAGATGGACTGGTTTGAGGTTTGTCTCCTTCCCACCC
This sequence comes from Delphinapterus leucas, assembly GCF_059928025.1. Lineage (NCBI taxonomy): Eukaryota > Metazoa > Chordata > Mammalia > Artiodactyla > Monodontidae > Delphinapterus > Delphinapterus leucas. Next base: position 112,732,467 of record NC_143129.1, read on the forward strand.
CCACTCCTACTCTGTTTGAGGTACTGCTGAGTGGAAAAAGAGTTTGCAAAACATAGGGTACCAGGATAAATAAAGTTGAGTTGATTGGAGCAAAACATCCTTTTGTTTTATTTTGACAACTGTGATATGTGCATGTTGGTGCTTAACAAGTGCTTTTAATGATAAGGATATACGAGGATAAAAATATATTGTTCAACTTAGTCTTCCTTTTATATGACTGATTTCAGATCCCAATTCCTGAGGTTGCTCAGATACCTTCATACTTGTGCATTAAAGCATTACTTTTATATTAGCCATGCATCTGTGATAAGCCCACAAATAAACTTCCAGCAGTAAGGACACAAAACCCTTTAAAAATATAGCGTAGCGTGAGATGAAGATTCAGCATGAAGTGGAGTACAATATCTTTATAGTAATATTGTGTGTCTTGAAAATTGTCAGTCCATTTGATACATTTATAAATATACTACCTCTTTACCCAAGGAAAATATGGAGATGCCATATGTTATATGGAGATATGAAAATTATTTGATACCTTTATTTTATGACAATGCTACATTGTATATCAATACAGGGTAGTTGTATGCATTAGCGTGTGGGGCAGCACCTTCTAGAATTGCAAACCCTAACGGAATCAGCACTGGCTCTCTTCCCAGTAACCAGTTTTCCTTTTTAACTTACCAGGATAATTTGGATTTGCTTGGGGCAGCTATGAATCCAGTTAAAATTTCTCACCTCCCCAGATTCTTTTACAGCTAAAGCCATATGACCTCGACCTAGTTCTATCCAATGATATGTAAGCAGAACTCTACTGGGTGAGGCTCGTGGCAAACTATTATCTTCCTATAAAAAAGGGACAAACTCAGCTGGTACATACCTTTTGCCCTTCCTTTTTTTTTTGCTTGGAATAGAGACCTCAGAGTAAAACATCTCTTTATTTTATTTACCATACAATGGTAAAGGGGCCATCTTGTGACCACAACAAAAAAATAAAAAAATACAAAGCATATCAAGGATGATAGACAGGAAAGAGAGGAAACTGAATCTCTTGTGCAATTGTAGGGCCGCTGAACTAGTCTTGGCCTGCCTCCCACTAAGTGAAAAGCAAATTCCTATTTGGTTAACCTAGTTGAGTAGGGTGCCTGTTCCAAACAGGTGAAAACAAGAGTGTGATACAATAGGTTTGTTATAGTTTCTGAGAATACAGATTCCTCCTACTCTGCTTTGGCAGTCACTCTTACATTCTCTTCACATCCCGTGAAGTCATGACACACTCCAGTCAAAGTTTTTTCTGGCTGTTGGTCATACGTTTGTTGGCTAATCCTCACAGGCTACAGTGATGTTTATAATGCCATTCATAAAGCCCAAGAACTTCCACCAGTTCCTAATTGATAATTTTTGTATTTGGTTTCTTAGATCAGTCTCTTAATGGCATCTCATGTCACCATAAAACTTGTAATTTAATATCCAGAGTGAAACATGTATATATTCAGGTGTACACATGCACATATTTAAAACATCTCTTATACAGCACTCTAACAAATAATGTCATACAGTTCAATACTGAACAAAGTATTCCTGGGATGTTTTTAAAACTTAAACCCCAGGAAAAAATATGTTCTATGGGCTCATGTAGAATTAAATTGTGATGGCCAATAGCCCACTGGCATTAGGAATAAGTGAACCTTTCTAATATCTATTGGAGATGGGGAATATTATAAGATGATGTCTGTAGTTGGAAAGAGAGCATCATGGGGTTAACAAGGAGATCGTGAATTAAGCTATCAATTTTCCCCATTTTTTACCTCTTATGAAAATATCCCAGAGTTTTGAAGCTGGGCTAAGTGCTTACAGTACCTACTACACTACATGTACATTACCTATGTACATGTAGTATCTCCCTGGTGGCTGTGAGCTGGATGACTGGGACCATATTTATTTGCCTGCTTCCTCAGTGTCTGTCGTGTGGTGGGTGCTCAGCACATACTGACTGAATCAAAAAACAGTGCCGGAGCTTCCCTGGTGGCGCAGTGGTTGGGGGTCCGCCTGCCGATGCAGGGGATGCGGGTTCGTGCCCCGGTCCGGGAAGATCCCACATGCTGCACAGCGGCTGGGCCCGTGAGCCATGGCCGCTGAGCCTGCGCGTCCGGAGCCTGTGCTCCGCAACGGGAGAGGCCACAACAGTGAGAGGCCCGCGTACCGCAAAAAAAAAGTGCCAATAAGGAATTTTGAATTGCATGCTTTTTTCTTTTAATTCCTATTCCTTATGGCTTTCCAGCTAGAGAGAAGTGTACAGTGAATAGAAATAGGGCAGATGTAGTGGTTTTGACACTTGTTTTCAGGGGGCTGTAAATCCTGGAAAATCTTGGACAAACCAGGAAAGATAAATAACTTGTGCTTTTTACCTTGGGAGGAACATAGACAGCAAAACTATAATTAAAAAGAATTGATAACCAGTGGGGGAAAAAGCCAAACTGTTTAAAATGTCTATATAGTCATAAACAATGCTTTAAATGCCTTATGGGTCTCCTACTTAAACACTGCTTTTTAGTTTATATGCTAATTTTAAATGATTTCTGACTATTTTAATAAAATGTTCTGTTTCTGTAAGAAAAGTTTAACTGAATGGGAAAACATATGAGTTGTAGGTAATTATGATTATGGAAAACTTGCTATTTGGACCATGGGCTCACAACAAAGACATCATTATTCATTAGAGATAAATTATTTGTGAGGAAGTGATAACTCTAGATTGTGTGCAGATTCAGTCTATGAACAGACAGTAAACATCACAAGGTATGAATATTTTCATTTGTCAGATTACCAACAATTTCTGCCTGTTGCTCTATGTAAGGAGAGCTGGCATCTCTTTCAACAACCTTTGAAGTTTCTAAGAATCAGACACTGGTTTATATTGTATGTGGTCACCATCAGTTAACCAGAGTAACAAGGCAAACAGAGCATTACATTTTCTACCCACGTGGAACTCAGCTAGATTCCTGGCCTCGTAAGGACCGCTCTCAAGGGAGATGAAGGGCCATAAAGTATTCCAGAACCCAGGGTTTCAGAACCACAGCTGCAAAGTTTACCTGCTTAGAGCTTTAGGCCCTTGCTCAAGCTGGTTAATCTTATTTAAAAAAAAAAAGAAAAAACACAGTGAGGATAAAAACCAAAGAATTTTGGCTATAAAACCTTGCCTACTTATCCATCTCTTCAATGTCATCCAGTAATAATTAAAGTATGACTGGTCAGTGTACTTTCAAAACTGACCAACTGAAATAAATTCTATCTTTATTACTTCTGTGTAGCCCGGACATTTCCAAAATGTGGATGTTTTCAAGTGATAACAAGAGTCATTCATTTCTTACACAAGAGCTAATAAATTGAGGAACACTGTAGAATACATTTTTATTTTATACATCAGGGTGATTTGAAACAGGAAAAAGCAGAGAACTCTGAGGGCATCTTTTCAGAGTCCTATCCAATTGAACAAATCCAAATCCTAAGAAAGGAAAGTGGCATCACCAGTGGCATGCACTGATGGGGATCAGAAAGCCTGAACTTTCTATGCCTGGCATGGAGCTGCTGGGTGACATTGGACAGTGTGCTTTTTCAACTAAGGGTTGACAGGTTTTAGGACACTCTCCATGTCCCAGCAGATAAAGTACCCTTGATGTGGGTCAGCCCCTGGCATTCTCATCATGCTCCTGGGATGAAACTCTTACAACTGCCTACAATTCACCTTGACTGCGGCCATTCCTGTGTCTCTTGGTCCCTTTTTCATTCTCACGAGGGCGGTGTATCACCCTTTCTTCCTTAGAAGCATCACACAGAACAAATCTTTTGGACACCAGTTCACTTATACTCTCCTTCTGCCTGTCTACAAACATTCCATGGACTTTTCCTTTCTTGATCTAACTTTGATCCCATGTTTGACACATCTTAAAAACCACTTATTTTCTCTCCACAGTCCTTATTTTGCCAGGTTATTTTTTATACATCCTCTGCCCTTTCCATGGCTTCACTATTACCATCTGGCTCCTGAGTCTTTGAAAATCATTTTATCACCTGAATTTATCATTCTAAACTTTCCCACATCCCATTAATTCTGTTACTGCATTCCCTTGGTTTCCCTGTGTTTCCTGAAATGTTGCTGTTGAGTCCTTTCCCAGTTTCCTTCCCTTGATCTCTACAAGAGGCTGCGGGTGGGGAGAGACCACCTGCCTGGAGTAGGGAGACCTGGAATGTGGTAGGAGAGCCCCTGGGAGAGTGGGCAGTACTTAACTTCTCTCAGTCTCCATTTCTTCCCATGTAAAGTGAGGAGGTTGCCTCTGGCTCACAAGATTTTAGGACTTCTTTGTACTTAAAGGAATTAGGGAAAATTACAGTGTGATTGTTGCACCAGAAAAATTAACTGCCGTTGCATGAGCTATTTACTTAGCAAAAACAAGGGAATCAAAGGTTTACCTGATGTCACTGGCACTGTGAAAGATGGGATTTGGGGCTCAGGGTGGCTCTAGCTTTTTTGATGCAGAAACAAGCTAGTGGTTTATTAGATTGGATTAAAACTGGTCAAGTTAAACAGAGTCAATTGCACTTTACAAATGGAGTAAACATGAGCTCCTCTCTACTTTTCCCAACTCAGTACTGGATTTTTAAGACATGTTAGATGTCTAGGATCGAAGTTTCCATTCTGTAATAATGGAAAATAATCACGGCTTTTATTTTAAACAAAAACCATTGCGAAGGTGGATCCAGGATGCGAACGAAAATAATGCACTATTTTACATTGCTGATGTGGTACATTCGAGGCATAAAACACTGCACACCCTGTAAACAAATGAAAAGCTCGAGTCAGTTCTGTTAGGCCCGAGCTATGATCGATTGCAAACCGAGGGCTGTAAAATAAGTAACAGTCTGGAATCATGGTTTATCAACAGTTTTTATTTTCCTGAGACAACTTTATCTTTGAGTGCTGGAAAAGTGCGGCGCCATGATTGGAAGAGGATCGCGTGATTTTCGAAGTATTTTCAGTTTCATCGTCTAGGTCTTATACTCAGCAAAGTTGCTTTCACAAACTCCCACACAACATGTATTTGAGCACAACAGCTCTCAGAGATTTTATTAGCCCCTTGGGTTGGCCCTGAGAAAAAATAAACACACGAAAATGTAAGTCGCAAACTGGAAAATGTTATTTTGATTCTTCAAAAAACAACTAAATAAAGCAAAACCCACAAAATCTTTAAATGCTCAGCTTTACCTTTGTGGGTTGCTTTCTTTTTTTTTTTTTCTTCAAGGCAAGGGAATTGATGGGGTGGGAAGCTTTTTTTTTTTTTTAATTGTGCCTCCTGATCTTTTCTCAATAGTCATTTAAAAGTGGATAATAAACTCATCCCTTTCAAAGCCCATCCTTTTTGTGCGTGGCGCGGAGCAGGGAGGAAGAGGACCCACGCGTTTAACAGCGCCATTCCTGGTTTCTCCGAGAGCGGCTACCCTCGCCTGCCCACCCGGCACCTCTCGCCCTCTTTCCTAATTAGAAATTCCCAACTGCCCAGACTCCCAGACCCATTCGAGCGCGCGGGGGGCACGCAGGCCACCGGCCTTGGTGGAGTCGCCCACCACCTTCCCACCCGTCTTGCTAATTGATTCCTAGTTTATTCAGCTTCGGGAAAGTGAGCCTGGGCTTGGGTGCCTCCCGGGCCTCCCCACAACGGAGGCGTAGGCGGGAAGCCCCCGGGGCGGAGATGCCAAGGGACCGGGGCGCCGGGCGGCCATCGCTCCGCACGCGGCCACGGCGCGAACCCCGGGCTGCGGGCGGGCGACGAAGGCGCGCTCCGGTGAGCGACGCCCGGGGCGGCCCCGGTGGCAGCTGTGGCGAGAGGCGCGCTGGCTGCGCGGGGAGCGGGCGGGACGCGCCCAGAGACACGCGGAGAAAGGGCAGCGCAGCCGCCTGCTGCCGGCCTCGGCGCGGTTAATCACGCGCTCCCCTCTCGCTGCTGATTTGCAAGAGCAGATTAATCAGAGAGCGCGGCTTGATGAAATTTGCTGTTATTGTGCCCATTTTTAGCAACATCTTTTATTATCTTCATTATTCATTTACAGGGGACCGGCATCAATTATGCAAATGAGTTCACAGACTTTGCAGATTACTTCATTTGCCGCTATTGTTTGTGGAAATTTAATTATTAAATATTATTAAGCTTGCGTTTTCTTCAATTTTCCAAGGCTTAGTTTCATTTGATTTTTCCTCCAGCTGCTCTTCTTTCCTTTTAGTGCCAAAACAGCTCCTCATCAAAGCGGCTCTGGCATGTGAAGACCAAATAAAATCTCCTCAATTTAATAATTTTGATGTTAGTCCCTTGTTCTCAGCTGCTTGCTCAAAGCAATGCAGAGAGGAACGCAGAGCACATTCAATTTAATGAGCAGAAATTGAATTCAAGTTTGTTCGGAATTGACTTCAATTAAGCAGAGTCTTAATGATAAATTAATCTCTTTTCTTTATTCCCTAGAATTTGTTTTTCAAAGTAGGAAATTGGACTACATTGAAAGACCAAATAAAGAATACCAATTTTAACTAGATCGTGGAACTGATAGCAAAATTTAATTCTTTATAGCAACGTACTTGGACAAATAGCATTCTTTCTATGGCATGTATTATAATTTATATTCATTGTTACCACTTACACTACCACGGCATGGATAAAATGGCAGTTGAATTAAATATGGGCTTATAATAGACTTCAGAGTTTTAATCTTTATTAAGAAACTCTAATTGAATGCATAATTAGCTTTTCAGGCTTTAGGAAATTCGGTGTAATATCTATGTGAACTGAAAACATTGATCAGGAATTTTAAAGCAATTTTTATGAGTGTATTTTTGAGGAGAAATTATCAGGCTGTATATAAAATGGCATTTTAAACTGAACAGCGAGAATCCAAGGCAAGGAATTAAGTTCATCCTGTGTTGTTGCAGAGACAGAGCCAGGACTTCCTTGGAACCAGGGCCAACACTGGTAATTTTAAGTTCCTTTTATTAAAACCCCTAATGTTCCTCCAGGCCACCAAATCCATTATTTCTGTCCAGACCTGCTGAAAATCAAACTCACAGCTACTTGGGGATTTTAATGAGGGAGTCCATATTGATTGTATGGTTATACTGCCTGGGTTTGCTGCCACTGTCAAAAATGTACCTGACATTTTTTTTCCACCTGAATCATGGATCATCTTTTCTGGAACATGCAGAGCATAATTCTCCATGCTCCAGTCTGCAAAGCACTCTATCTACATATGCCAAACGTTATTATTGCGGTTCCTTCAGGAGTGACCTTAGAAGAGATGATGTTTGTTCCAAAGAACTTCAAGCTGTTCACTGTGGTATATTCATAGTCACAAATTTAAAATACATCAGTGTGAGAAAATACATTTAGGCTGTATACTGTCTCACACAGTGCATGTGTCCCCTCCCCCCTGCTTCCTGCTCCTTCCATAGATGCGTTTATTACTCTTAGCTTCTCAGATGTAGTGCGCACAAATTTGACTTTGTCATGAATTTTAAAATGAATTGCATGTGATGGAGATTATCTACTTTGTGTGACAGTACAGCATTATTTCTAGTACTTTTCAGGGTCCACCTGCTGTATGTTAGAATTAAAGATTTATATAATAATAGAATTTTAAAACTGATAGGGTGCTTAAAAATCAACTGATCCAACTCCTATGTTTTATAAGTGAGGAAACAGAGGCCCATAAATGTTATGTAATTTTCCCAAGGCCAAATTACAGAGTCAGAGCCAGGACTAACACTTGCAGGTGTACTAACTTCTCCAAGGAATCTGTTTTTTCACTCTTCAAGGTTGCTTCCAAGTTGTGTAGTGACATCTTTGAGTAAGTGGAAACTAGTTTAGAAAAGACAGGAATTAATTTATTGTCTTGTTCGAACTGGGAAATATATTGATTAAAGTGTATAAAAGCACACACAGACCGGGTAAGCCTATTTATCTGGAACTTAGACAGCTGGGAAGCCTAAACAACGGGATTGCTTTGTGCTCTTCTTTAGTGAGAAGGGAACAAGTGAAAATAAGCTAGTATCAGGGGTTTTTTAAACAAAAAACCCAGGAAACTTTATAGTGCTGTTGGCTCTGTGCATATTTAGTCCTGTATTCTACAGTGGAGGTTGACAACATTCTAAATGAGTATTTCCAGCTTTAAAAAATTCCACCCTCCGTGAAACACTGTATCCTAAGCCTCCTTCATTTCCATGCAGTCTTTCATTTGTTCAACCTTAATGAGCTGTGAGTCCTGAGCAATTTGCTAGACCTTGAAAATATGAAGACTGATAAGGCTGTAAGGAGATTACAGTCTAGCTAGTGGGAAAACCAGAAAGGAACCAATAATTATCTTCTGAAATAGTAAGTGTTCTAAAGCACCTAGAGCGCCGGGGGTGCATGGAGGAGGGGCATCTAAAGTGGACCGGAAGGCCTGGGAAAGCTTCTCCATGCAGTATTTACTTGAGCCTTACCTCCAAGGGCAGTCATTGAGGTGAAGGTGATGGTGGTATGGGGTGTGGTGTGGTGGATGCAAGTGAGGTTTTACCAGGTAGAAGGAAAAGCATGTGGGATGTTGAGGAGGCATGGAATGGAATGAAAGTTGGCAGTAGGTTTGTTCCAGGGAGTGCCGGGAGATTGAACTACAAAGCCAGGGGTCAGACCAGTTAAATGATTTTTGTATTAAATTAAGCATAAGTCATTTCTCCATTTTGTCGGGGTGGTGGTGGAGGGGGTTGTGGGGAGGGCTGGGGACACCTAATTAAGCAGCTTCCATGAGAGGACAAATATTCCTGGATCATGGTAATCTCATTCTCATTCCTTACTAACTAATATCTTAGTTATTAGCTGTAACATAAAGCAAGTTAGAGGAATTTGGGGGATGGAACGGGGGCAGGAAATGGGAGGAGGAAAGCAGAAAAGAAGAATGGAGACATTGATGAAGGTGGGAAGGAGGTACCTGAAATGAACTATTCACAGCTTTGCCTAGGACCCAGGTAGGTCTCTTCCAACAATGCCATTAAAATAATCTGTGCACCTTCTGTTCATGGATAATGGCTAGAATTTTATAACTTTTACCCTGGTCACACTGTATAATGAGAATTTATAATGATGATTTGTAATGTTTGTAATGATGACTTTCTGAGAACTCAAGACCCCAGTGAAATCAAGATAGATTTATAAAATCTTATTAAGTCTTGTTAGAATATTGCACCAAGTTTTGAGAATCAGTCTCTTTCTTATGGTGAATAGGGATAGTTCAGTTAACTAAAGCATCGAGTTAACCAAAATGCCACATTTTCCGACCGTTCTAAGTAAATTACCTTACTAAATCTATTTTATTTTACAGACCTATAAAATTGGGTTTTCAATCTTCTGTGCTAGAAAACTAAGCATACACAAAAGCATAGCATGCACAAAAACATAGCATACACAAATGCATTTCATATGAATATCAATGACATTTTCTTCCAAATTAAAAAAATCTCAGGCACAATTTCATAATTTTAATGAGTTCATCACCATGTGTTGAAAAAAATTTTAGAAATATTTTAAAGTATAGGAATCCATACAAAAGCCATAAGACAAGTGCTGTCACTTCATAGTGAAGGCTGTATTTGTTATCTATGATTGATACAATTCAAAGAGAACTTTATTTAAAGGTTTGCTCAAACTTCAGTTAAGGGTGGGGACTTTCCTCTACATGTTAGCTTAAGCTGAATTAAAACACCAGCTAAGCTCACTCACCATAGTCAAGATATGGAAACAACCTAAGTGTCCATCAACAGAGGAATGGATAAACATGTGATCTTATGTATACCTATGAATATTATTTCAACCTTAAAAAATAATCTTACCTTTTGCAATAACATGGATGTACCTTGAAGGCCTTATGCTAAATGAAATAAGCCAGATAGAGAAGGATAAATACTGCATGGTTACTTACACATAGGATCTAAAAATGTCAAACTCATAGAAACATAGAGTAGAAAAGTAGTTGCCAGGGGCTGAGAGGGTGGGGGAAATAGGGAGAGGTTGGTAAAAGGGTACAAACTTTCAGCTATGAGATGAATAAGGTCTGAGGATATAATGTAAAACATGGTGACCATAGTAGTTAACACTATTATATAATTGAGATTTGCTGAGAGACAACTTAAATGTTCTCAACTCCTCCAAGTATAACATAAGTGTGAAGTGATGGATCCTTTCACAGTGTAAGAGTATATCAAATCACCACGATGTATACTTTAAATATCTTACAATATTATTTGTCAGTTATACCTCAATAAAGCTGAACAAAAATACCGGCTAAGAAACATTCTATGTCTAAGGAGGGTCTGGGTCTGAGATTATAAGCATTTTAGATGACCCATTAATTGGGTATAATGTTAGAACTGTAACTGAACCAGGTTCGTTTTGCCCGATGCCCAACATGCCAAAACGCTGAGATGCCAAAATTTTGCAGCAGAAAGGGGTTATTCTCAAGGCAGCCAAGCAAGGAGACAGGAGGACAAATCTCAAATCTGCCTCCTCAAGGCAAGGGGCTGGGGTATTAATAGGATAACGAACGAAGAAGCAGAGTGGTGCAAGGTGTGGGGCGTGTGAGAGTGAGGGGAAAAGTGATTGGGAAAAGGTGTGGTAATTGTCATTCTGCACAGGTGTGACTAGGCTACAGGCACGTTCTGAAGATGGAGTTTCAGCAAACTCCACCCTCTGACGTCAAAATGTCACCTAGTGGACACTCACGCATGCCCAGTTGAAGGGTCGGTGGTCCTATCCAGTCTTAACCAGCTCAGCTCGTCTAGACACAGCTGCCTCCAGGGTCCTGGAAAATGACTCTGGCTGGCATTATTGTTTAGGCCACATGCAACTTGGAGGACAAGTAATCTCAAAACGACCTTAATTAGTGAAGGCAGGTGGCATGGATTTAACCCATGGTTTCAGAGCCCCAACTGGTAGAGGTTATTCTGGAATCTCTACCTTTCTCCTGGGTAAGTTAGTCCTTGCCTTGTTAGGCTTGACTAATACACATTTTCTGCTTCATTGTTCCTCTTCTCAATCCCGAATCCACCCATGGGGTCCTCTGGTCCTTGTCCTTGTGTCTCTCATAGGTTCTGCTTAAAAAATTGTTTCCCGCAATCTGAAGCAGCATAAGTGCTATTTTGGATTTCGTGTCTCTTTTCTTTCAAACTGCTTTGCCATTCATTCTTTGAGAAGGTAGTTTTTATAAACCCAACAGGCTTTACCATATTTTGGTGTTCCACTTAATTTGATGTGACCAACATTTATTGAAACCCCTCGGTATAAGGTGCTACATGGAGGGTCTGGGAACTCCAAGGATGAACAGGATGGTTACTTGGCCGTGAAGCAGCTCAGATGTGAGTGGTTAAGGTAACCGAGAAGAAAATAATTGTCTTCAAGGTAGTAATACGGAATGGAGGTAGGGTCAGGGCTCTGAGGAAAGAGGGTGAATGATCAGTTAAGTAGGAAGGAAACTTAACTGAGTGTTAAAGAACCAGTTGGAGTTTGTCAAGGCAGCAAAGGCCGCCGTGGACTAGAGTGGAAAGAGTGTGGGCCTTGTAGTCAGATAACCGATTGAGAATCTGCCACTTACTTGCTGAGCCAAGTGTTTCACCTCTCAGAAACTCAACGTTCAAGAATGGTAGTAACTACCTTGCAGGGCAGGCGGCCATATATACCTGTTAGGGTACCACCAACTAAATACACATCTGCACTTTTTGCCCAAAGTTCTTTAGATTTGGGAAGGGAAGAATTTCACCTCTGGATACTGCCCACCTCTCAGTTTTTTCCTTCAGTGTGCCTGGAAGAAAGGTCACGTCTCAGGGTGAGGTCTACAATGAGGCAGGAGCTGGGGCAAGGAGGAAAGCAGAAGTTCCTGTACTTGAGGGGTGTGTGTGTGTGTGTGTGTGTGTGTGTGTGTGTGTGTGTGTGTGTGAGTGTGAGTGTATGTGTAGGGGGTTGTTTCTGACCTTTTGTTTCTTTCTGCCCTGGTTTTCTCACAAAGAAAAAGGGATAAATTTGGGAGGAAAAGTAGAAAGACCTTTCTCCTTTCCTTGTAATCCTTCCACCAGCCTATTTCTATGCTTAAACTTCCTGGCAAACATTAAGTACTCAATAAAGTTATGATGAGCCAATGTTAAAAAAAAAAACTGAGAAAAAAGGCAGATGGAATAGAAGGAATGTAGTTTGAAGAGTTCCTTAGAGCTTTGGCATTTTTTTTTTTTTTGAGAATAAGGGTCATATATTCTATTCCTCACGTCCTCCCTCTTCCCACGATTGGTGAATGGTTTTCATGTAAAGAGACATATCATATGAAAATCAAAAATATCTTAACTTGGTTTCCTTTTGGACACAGAAAGAGTGATATAAAAGAGTTAACTTTGACTGATTAAAAACATAACAACAGGGAACCCAAATATGCTTATGATAAACTTCTATGCAGTACTGTGATACGTAACTGGGGGAGTGAAATAATAAAACATGTGGAAATGAGAGAAAAGGGGAAAATGGAAGAGAGAAAGATGGGGAGAGAAAGAGAGGCAGAGAAAGAGAGGCAGAGGAAGTAGGGAGAGAGAAAAATAAACTGGAACAATGAACACAGAATGGGAGAAAGAAGGAAAAAGAAAGGGAGGGATGGTAAGAAGAGAGAGAAAGGATCATGAGAGAAAAAGGAGAGAGAGCTTAGTATGTGCCATTTAGGACACATTTTTTCATACTGAGGGATTCATTTCTGCAGTGGGTTTCAGAGTGTTTTCACCTCATCATATTTCCTCAAAATTCTCATAAGCCACTGTTTATAGCTGTTTAACTGCTGCTTACCTTTGGATTTTCAAGGTCTTGACTTGTAATGAGATAGATAATCACAGTAGCCCATCCCAGGAAAATAATGTTTCTCTTGGCATATTATCTCTGGCACATATCTGGGCCCTGAGAAAGGATTTCCATGTTCCTACATTGAGAAGTTGGAAGGTTTATCGAGGTTGTCTCCTCTCAAGGGCAGGATTTGATTTTTTCCCCCTAAGATACTGTTATATCTCTTAATTAGGTAAGCATCATTTTCTCTAACTTAGTTGCACTTTTAAAAAGATAAATCTTGTTCAGTGTTCTATCTCCTACTGGAAAAAACTGTTCTTAAGTCACAGGAAGACAGCACGGCCACCAGCTTAGAACACTATAACTGAGAGCCAGGGGTGGGGTCCTTGGCAGGGAAGGTATTCATGCGAAGTTATCAGCTTTCATTTTCAAAAAATATTATTCTGTTAAATTAGTGAATAAACTAAAGTTGAATTGAGAAGGGAAAATAATACTGAGAAAGTAATAGTCTGAACTTCCTGTTTTATGGCGGTTTCATGAATTTTTAGGAAACGTCTTGCAATGAGAGGAACTGTGACTTTACTGCAGCTTTGAAATGTAGGCTGAAAACAGGGAGATTTTTTTCTGTTTGTTCTTCTGCTTGTTTCCATTTCCATGAATAGCTGTCTGCTTTGGGGACTGTCTCCCACTACAGCTTGCTGTGCTGTTTTAGTTTGGCTTTTGAATATCGATAACCAAAGATATTTACTGTCCTTTAGTGAAAAAAAAAAAAATCTTGTGTTTATTTCTTAGGTGGGGAGGGGAGGGCAGCCAACATACAGTTTTGGAGTCTGTATTTAAAAAAAAGTCACCCTTCCTATTTAGCACTGTCCTTCATAATACAAATTGCAAATAAGGCAGCGTGCCAGTGCAGAAAAGTAATTTCAATTAAAATTCCCAGGGCTTTTCAGGGGTGACACAGGAGTCAGTCTTAACGCATTGTCCTTGAGTCTAGGCACAGCTTACCTGGAAAGCTTTAAAGAGGGACAGGTAATTTAAATGTCACCTCCCTTGTCCCTCCTGCCTCCCCCCACCCCACCTTCCAAGCCATAAACAAAGCAATGACTGCCCTTTCCACAAAAAAGGAGGTTCAGTGATCACTTGTCTGGAAAAGCTGGTGATGGACTATTAAATAATGGTTTGTGAAATCACTGCATAGTTCAGTGTTTACTTGTTTCTGCAAAAGTATTTCTGTTTACCCAGTTCTGGATAAAAACAGATCATTTGACAAGGCCCCAGGGTAAACAGTGTCCTGATAGATCTTCCCTTCTGTCTTCTGGTCCAGACCTTTGCATTTTCTGTTATTCTGAAAAGGAGGCAGGGGATGTGTGGACACACGATGGGAAGAACAGCTAGTGGGCTGCTCTGGGGTGTTGGATTATCTGTACTAAAGGTTGGAATGGCCTGTTCTAAGGGACCCTTTGCCCCTCCCTAAAGGATCTCCCCCAGCACCTTGTCACAGTGTTTAAAAATCACATGACCATGCTCTCCTGTAAGTTAAGGCTGCTGGTAAAATCAGGATTTGCTTTGGAGGAGTAACATTAAGCTGATGTCTCTTCTTACCATTTTAGATCACATAATACTTACATTTATTACGTGTTTATTTATGAGCCAGGCACTGTGCCAGAGACTTTGTCCTTATTATTTACCTTCACAAGAGTGCTACAAAACTGATACTGTTATGATCTTCAGGCTATGATGAGGAGGCTAAGGCACTTGGGGTTAAGTTATTTACCAAGTCTCAGAGTTCACAAGCAGAAGAGCTAGGTTTGAACTTCGATTCTTTGATCCCTGAGCTCGTGTATTCTTCCTACAGGGTATCAACAGAGAATGGGGTCCAGAAAAAAGAGGGTACAGGACAATTAAACTTTGATGTGGTGAGTTGGGGAAGGTGTCCAACAGATGAGGGAGTATGCATGAAGGGAGGACTAAGTAGAGAGAAGGTGGCGTGCTCCTGATCACCACTGGCGGCTTGGAAGGGAAGGGCTAGTGGAAATGATCATGCAAAAAGGGAGGAGTGAAGGAGGCAGAACATTAATTTCACAGATTTGCTTGTGGCCGACCTGATGGAATCATCTTCTCAGATGTCTCCTTGATCCTGAAATTGCAGGACTTCTGCCCTTCTTCCATGCTTGTCATTACATGGTTTACATGTAATTCTGGAGCCATGAAGTCTTGTGATCCTCACAGACATTTTGATTCCCTTTTGCAGCTGAGGAAGCTGAGAGGCAGGGGATTGGTGACCAAGCCAAGGTTAGAACTCACGGTTGTTTGCTCTGAGCCCGGGGCTCTCTCCGGCACACCCTGGGCAGCCCCCCAGTTGTTGCCCCGGATTGCCCTGCAGGCCACTCCTCTTTCCCCTCATACAGAGCCCTTTCATTTTGATTTGCTCTTGTTTTAGCCTTTCATTTCTACTAGATGATACAAATTATACTCACTACTCCAATCTTCCTCTGATATTTGGGTTCTGTTAATTCATTGTTATGTGGAGAATGCCTTCAGTAAAACACAGCAAGCTGCAGAAAATATAATTCTCCCTTAATGTATATTTACTAAGTGTATTTATTATTCATCAGGATGTGCATTTTAAAATGTGAGTCTAGATTCCCTCACTTTTAATCCCAAACAAATGTTAAAAGATTTATTTTTATAATAATCCTGGGATGAGAGCTAAGTAAGCCTCCCTAAACACGGCTTGCCAAGTGGTGGATGTTAGCTCTATATCCACACCAGAGGCTCGATCTACGGTTGCTTGTTGTTTCTTACCGTTTCTAGTGGTGAGGCACAGAAGCGTATGAGCACACCAGGGCCCGTCAATAGCTGCAGTTTGTTGGCACTGACTCTAGGGAAGGAGTACTGCAAGGGAAAATGTTAAAGTCCCATTTCTTTGCAAGATATAGATAGATATTGTGGGAGAAATAGAGTCCGATGGATGAAGAAAAGGGAATATGTGGGCCAAGAGACAAGAAAATGCACAGAAGTAAATTCCAAAGGCCTCAAGGTGCTATCAATTTGCAAATGTTTGAATAGTATATGAAGAATTAAACGTGAATGCATTAAGCATCTCAAAATGAATAATTTCTACTTTCCTATCCCGCAAGAAGGGAAGACTCTAGGGTGCAGGTGCCAGTGTAAGGTTCATACAGTGGAGGATCCTTACTAATCGTTGAAGATCAGCTCACATGATGATGTGACAGTGTGTGATTGCCAGCCCTCTCTAGCCAGTCAGAGATCTGTTTGAATAGCATGCTTCAGCTGACTTTAGTAAGGGCCTTCCCTCATTAGTGGTCTTTGTTACAATTCTAAATGACATGTATTTTTTCCCCAAGTTCCCATTTTTCCCCAAGTTCCCAGAATGTAGAAGTTTTCTGGTTATCAATTTGAGAATCTTTTCTTATTTGTAAGGACTCGTGAAGAGCTTCATTTCTGCCCAAATAATGTTTTTGTTTCTTTTTGGAGTAGATTTGTAACACCCATAATACATTAATAATAATCAATGTTGAAACATGAGTTTAAAATAGTTCAATTAAAAAAAGTTCAATTTAAGATGTCATTCAACACAAATTTGGAATACTTTCTTCTTTGAGTTTGAGCATCAGTACATCTAAAACACCAGTATGGCCAGTTTTTTCAGCTAGAGTTATAAACACAGTAAGAATGGAAGTTAATAAAAGAGTGATACTACAGTTTTATCCAAAAATTGTTGTTTTCCTATACTGGATGGAGTGATTGAAACTAAAGCAGAGATTGATCCCTATGTTTTTTTTTTTTTTTTTTTTTTTTTTTTTTTTTTTTGCTGTACACGGGCCTCTCACTGTTGTAGCCTCTCCCGTTGCGGAGCACAGGCTCCGGACGCACAGGCTCAGTGGCCATGGCTCACGGGGCCAGCCGCTCCACGGCATGTGGGATCCTCCCGGACCGGGGCACGAACCCGCGTCCCCTGCATCGGCAGACAGACTCTCAACCACTGCGCCACCAGGGAAGCCCCCCTGTGGTTTTGAATATACTTTCATATGAGTAGAGGCAAAGATGAAGGACAAGGAATTCTATTGTCCAACAGACAGATGAAGAGTCCTATAAGCTCCATTTTGTGATGATAAATTCTTCAAGTAAAGTTTCAATGGAAAGAAATAATTTAGGGGAAATACTTGCATTGCATTAAAACTTTATGGTGTGCAGTAAAGGGAGGAAAATTGAACATGGTTTCTACCTGCATTTCAAATTTAATTCCACCTTGTGTATAGTAGTATACCAATTGGATAATAATTGAGGTTGAAGAGTCAGATTTCTCCAAAGAATCACTTTTATTCATGTAATATAACAATTTGAAAAAAAAGTAAAACAGTTTTTAAAGAAATCATGACAAATAGCCACTTAATAAAATTAAAAGAAAAATATGACAGCAAATCAAATCAACTATTTGTACGGTGGTTACTCTTTGACCTTTGTCCAAAGCCTCTCTGTTCAATGCCACCATTCCTCCTTCTCTGGAAGATTTCCTATTGACCAAGACCTTCCAAATTATTTCATCTGACTGAGAACAAAACCATCCTCTTTACTGTGAGATACTAAGTGACATGACCTCTAAATTCTTGCTATAGCCTTAGCATTTGATAAATAAATAGAAATAATTGGGTATATTTTGCTGAACTTGACACCTGTAATAAATGTCACTGGTGTCATACAAAACAAATTATAAATTATTTTGAAAAGAATTGTTTCAACTACAGAGCCGGCAGTGAAGGAGATAAATGGGAAGGATTTGCAAGATGGCATTTCTATAATGACATCATAAGAGCCAAAAGGATTTCAGTAGCAATTCTACACATGCCAAGAGGAGGAGAAAACAAAGTTGCAGGCCTAGTATTTCTATGATTTTTCAAAACCCTATTTTCTTTACTTTAAAAAATATCCTTTCTTAGGTGACTGCAGAAAATAAAAGGCGTGGTGGTACAGAGAGTTCAAATCAGGATAAGAATTAGTTTTACTTGTGTGAACTTATGTTACCTGTCTATTTAGTTTCATGAAACCCAGTGCTGACCAAAACAACAGTCAGGGACAAGATTACTTGGATTTTACAATCCTTTGTTTCAAAATAGTGCAGATGTGAAAATAACAATGGTTTAGCATGCCATGCTACACCAAACAGGTTTTACATTTTTAGTAAAATATCCAAATGAGCATTGTATCACTGAAATGTTGTCAAAGGTTATGTTTAGTTCATGAGACAAGCCCAAAACAATGTTTTTCTCTCATACAAATTCCCAAGGTGAGAAAAAATTTAAAAAGCAAATTAAGTGGAGAGAAGTAAATGAGACATTATTTCTCCCAAGTTGTTTCGTTGCTTGCCAGGAAAATCTCTTCAGGAGATGGACTGAAAAGGAAAAGACTTTTGTAGTGAGCATCTGAGTCACAACAGATTTGTGGGTATTATTGGCTTTTTCAGACATCAAAAGCAAACTGTGTGAAAGATGATGGAGGTGCTCAAACAAGGATGGGGAATGAAAATGAGCAAATAGAAGATCATGCTCAATAAAAACACAAAATGATAATCAGAATAAATGAGACTATCAGTGCACAAGTAGAAGAATATCAACTAGGAACATCTGTTCAGGTGAGGCTGAAATTAAGAGAATAATCAGGCTTTGGTTGTGTGCATTTGGAAAAAGTCTATGAAAGATATGATGAGTAGAATCTCATTCTTCGCCCATGTGGAATGATCATATACTATCTTTGTACTTTCATTAAAATTGGGTTTTGTGGCTGTGGATGTTATACCTTCCAAGAAACATAGGTTTGCATAGGAAATGCAATTGGATGTGCATTGCAGATTAAAAAAAATTTAATGGTGCAATGAAAAAT
Source organism: Delphinapterus leucas (assembly GCF_059928025.1). Classification (NCBI taxonomy): domain Eukaryota; kingdom Metazoa; phylum Chordata; class Mammalia; order Artiodactyla; family Monodontidae; genus Delphinapterus; species Delphinapterus leucas. Next base: position 112,751,246 of record NC_143129.1, read on the forward strand.
TCTCTGAGAAATATGCAAAGATATAGTAGTTATGGAAAACAGTTATAAGTGAACCTCCAAATGAATGAAATCACAATAGTATCAGGCCACAAAAAAATTTGGAGAAATAACATACATACAGCATACAGAATATTAGAGTTAAATATATTGATTTCTGGTTCTGGAAAAGATAGGATGCCTGTACTCTTCCCTATTCCTCCTGCTAAATACTGTTAAAACTCTGGAAATTTCATATGAAACAAATGTAAGAAAATTCTGAAAGATTGGCAGAAGAAGTCACCCCAGTTAGGAACTCTGGGGCCTGAGGAACAGCATGGTGAGGAGTTTCGTGGGTTTTATATTTGCCACAAATATCCCAGACTGGTGCTGGAGAAGCCAGGAACCTAGAAATGCCAACATTACAAACCAAAAAAGTCCCCCCAAAAGTCTGCTCTCTCTAGCAAAAGTCCCAGAAGGGTCCACCTAGTAAGACAGAAAACTTTTAGAAAATAGCCCCCCTACTCTAGCCAAACATCATGGGAAAAAATGGTGGTCTTCCTCCCACCCTTGCCAGCAAAGGTTGAGTGGGGAGCCAGGACCTCCACTCCTACGTGGAGGTAATGAGTCACCTCTCTCACTCCTCACTAGGGTTGTGCCAGAGAGGCTGAGAGGGGATATGGGGTTTGCTCCTCCCCGCAGAGGTCATGAGCTGCTGTCCCTGAACTGAGGTGTTAGTGGATGCCATGTGTGGAGCACTGATAAAGCACCTTGTCTTTTCCCAGCTGGGATGATATCAGAGGAGGCCTAGTAGGGAGACTGAATTTCCATTCACACCTGGAAGAAGTGAGGCAGCTCTCCCTCTCCCGGCTGGTGCTGTGTCAGAGGAAGCCTGCTGAAACAGAAGACTTAAACTAGATCCCAATTTCTCAGAGCAGAATACCCACAATGTCCAGAATTCAATAAAAAATCATGCATCATACCAAGAGTCGTGAAAATCTCAGCTTGAATGAGAAAATACAATGAACAGAAGACAGCTCCAAAATGGCATAAATATTGGAATTATCTGACAAGAGTTTTTAAAGCAGCCCATCGTAAAAGTGTCTCAGTAAGCAATTATGAATACACTTGAAACAAATGAAAAGTATCAACAAAGAAACATTGGGTGGGTCAAAAAGTGCCTTCAGTTTTTTAAAGTAAAAATAAAAGACACATTTTTCATTTTCATCAAGAACTTTATTGAGCAATGTAGTCACCCTTTTGTTCCACTACCTTCTACCATTTTTCAGGCAACTTCATAATTCCATCTCCCCAAAACTTTTTATCTTTTTGAGCAAAGAACTGTTCCAGATGCCTTTTACAGTCTTCCAGGGAACTGAAATTTTTTCCATTAAGGGAATTTTGTAAAGACCTAAATAAATGGAAATCTGAAGGTGCAACGTCTGATGAATACGTCGGATGAATCAGAACTTCCCAGCCAAGCTGTAGCAGTTTTTGCCTGGTCATCAAATAAACATGTGGTCTTACGTTATCCTGACGGAAGATTATGTGTTTTCTGTTGACTAATTCTGGACACTTTTCGTAGCGTGCTGCTTTCAGTTGGTCTAATTGGGAGCCATACTTGTTGGAATTAATCATTTAGTTTTCTGGAAGGAGCTCCTAATGGAGGACTCCCTTCCAATCCCCATATACACAACATCACCTTTGGATGAAGACAGGCTTTTGGTGTGGTTGATGGTGGTTCATTTCGCTTGCTCCACGATCTCTTCCATTCCACATTGTTGTACAGTATCTACTTTTCATCGCCCATCACAATTTATGTTAAAAACAGAACGGTTTTTATTACGTTTAAGTAGAGAATCACATTCAGAAATATAGTCAAGAAGGTTTTTTTCGTTTAACTTATGTGGAACCCAAACATCAAAGTGATTCACATAACTAAGCTGGTGCAAATGATTTTCAGTGTTTGATTTGGATATTTTGAGTATGTCGGCTATCTCCCATGTGGTATAACGTTGATTGTTCTCAATTAATGTCTCGATTTGATCGCTGTCAACTTCAACTGGTCTACCCAATCATGGAGCATCGTCCAGCGTGAAATCTCCAGCACGAAACTTCACACACCACTTTGGACACGTTTGATCAGTCACAGCACCTTCTCCATAAGTCACACCACCTTCTCCATACACTGCACAAATCTTTTTTTGCATTTCAGTTCTGTTTTTACGTTTCTTGAAAGAATAAAGCCTGATGTTGCTTTTTTTCTTCCATCTTTTTTTTTTTTTTTTGCGGTACGCGGGCCTCTCACTGTCGTGGCCTCTCCTGTTGCGGAGCACAGGCTCCGGACGCGCAGGCTCAGCGGCCATGGCTCACGGGCCCAGCAGCTCGGCGGCATGTGGGATCTTCCCAGACCGGGGCACGAACCCGTGTCCCCTGCATTGGCAGGCGGACTCTCAACCACTGCGCCACCAGTGAAGCCCTCTTCCATCTTTAATACTAAAATGGCTACGCAAAAATTCACCACTTTTGATAAGTCTTTTTTTAAAATGCATGATGATATGACAGCTGTCACATACAATGTAACAAAATTGTTTGGAATGAAGTTAAAGACAGCTAAGTGCTACTAGAGCCATCTTATGGAAAAAAACGAACAAACCTTTTGGCCTACCCAATAGAATATATGAAGAAGAACCAAATGGAAATGTGAGAATGGAAAAATACAGTAACCAAAACTAAAAACGTATTGGATAGGCTCATTGGTGTATTAACACAGAACCGAGGAAAGAATATGAACTTGAAAATAGAGTAATAGCAATTACCCAATCTGAGAAACAGAGAGAAAATAGATTAAGAAATAATGAATAGAGACTCAGGGACCTATGGAACTATAACAAAAGATCTGACAATCATATAAACCAAGTCCCAGAAAGAGTGGAGGAAAAGGGTGGGGCTGAAAAAGGTATTTTCAAAGAAATTAGTGGCTAGAAATTTCTCAAGTTAGGCAAAAGACAAACCTACAGATTTAAGAAGCTGAGCTAATCTCAAACAGTGTTAAGTCCAAAGACATCCATGCCAAGACACATCATTTGAGGCAGCCTCAATAAGAAGGTTGCTTTTGTGCTCATAAGATTGCAGGAACACTTGCAGAACATCCTTCAGAGGCTTCATAAACTGGAAATACGAGCTACTTCATAGGCAGGTTTCTAAGTTGTCTTATCTTTTTTACCCCCAGTCGTTAATGCTGTAAAATGGTGCATAATCTACGTTGATCACATTTACACAAATCAATGTATTTTAATGACTTTTAAAATGAAAAAGACCTACATTTACAATAAGTAAGAAATTTACTTATTTTTTAATTTAAAAAGACCTGTTCTGGTTGAAGAACAAAAACAAAAAATAAATCATATTAAATTATTATATAGTATTGTTATGTGCAAGGCATTGTGATTGCTGTCACCTGAATGTTTTAGGGGAATATGTAATCTCTCCAGGTCAAACGTAAATACTGGTGGTGTTTTGTGCTAGAAGCCTCATGTTGTGGGGAAGAAGGAGCGGGTAGAAAGAACAGTATTGAGAGAGAGATCGCAATTTCAAATTTTGCCCAGCTGTCGTGACTAAAAACTCCTACTGCTGAATATGATCGCTGCAGGAAATTCTATGTGAAAAAATAACTAGTACACAAGTCTCTGAAAAAAATCACCACTAACTGTTCCGTAGTAGATATACAATAAATATTTGGTGAATGAAAATATAAAGGAAAGAATAAATAGCACACTTAGACCTAAGGATTTAATTTTCTTTTTGACAACAGTTGTGAAAAACAGACTTGCCTAGTGCTAAGAGTACTTGTAATTTTGTGTATTATGTTCAAGGCTATGTGTGTGTTTTAAGAAAGATTTTTCTATCCCAAAGTCATAGATATCTTCTATATTTTCCTTTAGTTGAGTATTTTGATTGCATACGTGCTCAGTTTCAGAATAAATCTTAACTGGCAACCTTTGAAAACCTCATATAGACCTTTCAGAGTCTCATGCAGGGGCTGCATATTTGAGTGACCACATCCTCTTCGACCAAGGTGGTTTTCTCAAGCCAGCATGGTGAATAATAATTGCAATGTTGTTAACTTACATTGCAGAGCGCAGTGTTTTCTAAGGCCTGTTCTGAAGAGCATTAGCTGTCTGGGATATTAATACATGTTACTCGTAACAGTATGTGCAATGATGAGATTAAAAATTTAAGCCCATATATTAATGTAGAAATCCTCACCTTTAATAGAGAAGTTTTAAACACTCTGACATGCCCATATTTCAGAATCTCTGAGATACCTTTAAAAAACAGATTTAAAAATAAACGAATGTATATAATGAAACAGAAACAGACTCACAGATGTAGAGAACAAACTAGTGGTTTCCTGTGGGGAGAGGGAAGGGGAGAGGGGTGAGATAGGGGTATGGGATTAAGAGACACAAACTATTGTGTGTGAAATAGATAAGCAACAAGAACAGATTGTACAGCACAGGGAATTATAGCCATTATTTTGTAATAATTGTAAATGGAATATAATCTATAAAAATATTGAATCACTATGTTGTATATCTGAAGCTGATATAATACTGTAAATAAACTATACTTCAATTAATAAAAACAGATTTATTTTCTTCACCCAAAAGTGTATCCTCACCTCAAGACTACCAGGTTGCTGGGTATGTGGGGTGAGAGGATGAGACTGTATGTTGATTCTGATAATGTCCTCCAGATGTTGCTACCCCTCTCCACCAACCTCCTTACCAATCTTGAGAATCACAGGTTTAGTGTGTTAACGTGCCAGTGATTCTCCAATGTAAAAATAAGTTTCATGAACTCCTGTGAGCCCAGAATCCTATTTTCATGGAGCTGAGGCCAGTAGATTGTAAATATTTGGGAGACTCTAAATCTGGGTCTCCTTCAGTAGTCAAAAGCTCACATTGAGCTAGGCTATCAGCACAAAATTTGTTATGGAAGAATCAATAGCATTAAAGAAATTGGACACTCACCTCTTCAAGATTTTCATAGAGTTATAACTCCATGTGTTCTATGGAGAAAAATGATATAAAAGATATAAAGGTTTAGTTTAAGTAATATGAAACTCTAGGTCAACATGAACTCTATAAAAATTTATAGTTCTTTTTTCAATAATTTAAATTTGTTTTTGAAAGTTCATATTTATATAAAAAAGGAGAGGAACACTAAAGCTGGCATAATACTGTCAGCTGTTAGCCATATGGAAAAATTTAAATTGTCATAAAAGCTGGCCAGTTATAAAATGTTTTAGATAGATTTTTTTAAATGACATTTTAAGCATTTGAGCAATATGCTCAAAAATACATTCATGAACTGCATTAGCAATTGCTTTGGCTGTAATTTCACATGGTCCTTCCATATGTAATTAATTGTTCTTTGAACTGACCTGTGTAACAGGCAATGAAATACATTTTTGATGGGAAAATTTTAAAAGGGAAAATTTTACAAGAATACATTTCTTAATCTTCATCTGCAGATACCTGTGTGTACTATTAACTGGATGTAGTTCATATTAGCTATCATTTATGAAGCAGTTACTCTGTGCAATAAGCCCTGCAATGTAGATGGTATTATATACAAGCCCTGCAATGTAGATGGTATTATATACATAAAGGGACAGGATAAGAACATTTTGCCTAAGCCTAATTTTAAACCTGGATTTGTCTGGTTTCAAACTTTTTTTTTGTATTTTGCTTTTAAATTAATATCATTAAAATCATCTGACCTCAAAAAATAATATCTTTTCATAGTAGAAAATTTGGAAAATATTGAAAAAAAATAGTGATAACAAAATATTAAAAATACATATCACCTGTAGTCCCACCATCAAGAAATAACCACCTTGAATATTTTGAAGTATTTTCCATTCTTTTTTAAAGAATATGCATATTAAACTTTTTTAAAAAAGGGATCATGCTATTTTGTGACTTTTTAAGTTAACAGTATTTCTAGAACATTTTTTCATGTTATTGAATACTCTGACAATTTTTAATAGCTGCATATTATTCCATTCTATGGGTATTCCATAATTTAATTACCCCATTACTTTTGTTTTTTTATTTTATTTAATTTACTTTTGTGACTTTTTATTGAAGTATGGTTGATTTACAATAGTATATTAATATCAGGTGTATAGCATAATGATTCAGTATCTTTATAGATTATACTCCATTAAAAGTTATTACAAAATAATTGTTATAATTCCCTGTGCTGTACAACATATCCTTGTTGCTTACCTATTTTATATATAGTAGTTTGTATCTTTTAATCTCATACCCCTATCTTGCCCCTTCTCCCTTCCTCTCTACACTGGCAACCACTAGTTTGTTCTCTATATCTGTGAGTCTGTTTTTGTTTTTCTATATACATTTACTTTTTTATTTTTTAGATTCCACATATAAGTGATATCATACAGTATTTGTCTTCTCTATCTGACTTACTTCACTAAGTATAATATTCTCTAGGTCCATCGACATTGCTGCAAATGGCAGAATTTTATTATATTTTATGGCTGAGTAATATTCCATTGTATATATATATAACACATTTACTTCATTTGTCTATTGATGGACACTTGGGTTGCTTCCATATCTTGGCTATTATAACTAGTGTTGCTATGAACATTGGAGTGCATGTATCTTTTCAAATTAGTGTTTTCATTTTTCTGAATATATACCCAGGAGTGGAATTGCTGGGTTATATGGCCATTCTTATTTTAGTTTTTTAAGAAACTTCCATACTGTTTTTCCATAGTGGCTGCACCAGTTTACATTCTCACCAGCAGTGCATAAGGGTTCCCTTCTCTTCACATCTCACCAACATTTTTTATTTGTAGACTCTTTGATGATAGCCATTCTGACAGGTGTGAGGTGATATCTCGTTGTCTTAATTTGCATTTCTCTAATAATTAGTGATGTTGAGCATCTTTCTATGTGCTTTTTAGCCATCTGTATGCCTTTTTTGGGAAAATGTCTACTTAGGTCTTCTGCCCATTTTTTGATTTTTTTTTTTTTGATATTGAGTTATATGAGCTGCTTATGTATTTTGGATATTAACCCCTTGTTGGTCATATCATTTGCAAGTATTTTCTCCCATTCAACAGTTTGTCTTTTCGTTTTGTCAATGGTTTCCTTTGCTGTGCAAAAGCTTTTTATGTTTAATTAGGTCCCATTTGTTTATTTTGCTTATTTATTTTTCTTTAGGAGACAGATACAAAAAAAAATTGCTGTGATTTCTGTCAGTGTTCTGCCTATGTTCTCTTCCAGGAGTTTTATGCCTTCAGGTCTTACATTTAAGTCTTTAATCAATTTTGAGTGTATTTTTGTATATGGTGTGAGGAAATGCTCTAATCTCATTGTTTTACATGTAGCTGTACAGTTTTCCCAGTACCACTTCTTTTAGAGATTGTCTTTTCCCCATTGTATATTCTTGCCTCCTTTTTCATAGATTAATTGATCAGGTGCATGGGTTTATTTCTGGGCTCTCTATTCTGTTCCATTGATCTGTCTGTCTATTTTTGTGCCAGTACCATACTGTTTTGATTCCTGTAGGTTTGTAGTATAGTCTGAAGTCAGGGAGGGTGATACCTCTAACTTTGGTCTTTTTTCTTAAGATTGCTTTGGCAATTCAGGTTTTTTGTAGTTCCATATGAATTTTAGGATTATTTGTCCTCATTCTATGAAGAATGTCATGGGTGTTTTGATAGGGATTGCATTAAATCTGTACATTGCCTTACTACTCTGTTACTTTTAGATGTATAAATCATTTCAACTTCTTATTATTATAAATAACCCTATTATCTTTGTCAATAAACATTTGTGCCCATCTCTGATCACTGTCTTCAGATAAATTTGTAAAATACAGTTTTTGGATATAAACTGTATAATGTATATTGTAAACTGCTATCCAAAAATGTATCAGTTTACATTTGCTTCCGTGGTAGATGATAGTAAAAACGTAGACAACTGAAAGAGGAGCTAACAAGGGGTATTAAATCTTTTTTTAACTCACAGTCATTCTATGTTGTCTCTCTATGCATTCAATTTCAGGTGTTTACATGAAGCATCTTAGATACGGTTATTAATCATTCATCAATTTCATTAATTTATTAATTCACTAGCAAGTTATTTATTTAGTGCATTTTAATGACCCCATGATATATGCCAGACCCCATTTTAGGTGCTGAGGATAGAGTGGTGAATGAGACAAATGTTCTGCCTTATGGGGAGTACATTCTAGCAGGATTTGCTGATTTTGATGAAGAATCATCACTTGTAATATAAAACAGTGAATATTTTATATTTTGACATAACCCTTGCCACATAAAATACTGGTTTTGCTTTAGTCAGTGTCTTGATAAATAGAGAGAGTCATAGCCAACATCAAAGATATATAAATACATAAAACCAGTGTGATAATTAGATTATGCTTTGAGCTTAATATTATTATGAAATGACAGCTCATATTAGAAACAGGTTTCATATATGTTTAGTGGCTTCATAACATGAGGCTCAGTGTTACAAGTTGTCTGGTTCATTAAGTATGCAAGTTCAGTTAAAAATGTATGGAATTAAAAGGAAACTTTAGGCTCTGGCAAAAAAAACAACTTTTGAGAATGAAAAGGAAATAAACACAAAGTGTTCTAGGGAAAAAGAAAGGATTCATGAACTTTATGATCCCCTAGTGCTACCCATCAGAATATCTGTAAGTGGGTCAAACCATTTATTATAAATAGCACCCTGGCATGAGAAGAAATCAGGGCATAAGAATGCCATGGTGTTAGGCTAATGTTGTCTGGCTTAAAGAAATATTTCAAATTCTGCTTTTTAAATATCTTTGTGACTAGAATCACAAAGCCAAAAGGGACAGCAATAAGGTAAATATGTTCCATTTTTTCCTAGTAAGGAAAAAGGAAATTATCACAGACAGACAGACCTCTCTTGTAATTTGTTTTCTTGTCATTTTCAAGAAATTTGCTCTTTTTTTTTTAGGAATGGGAATTAGTTTATTTTAGACAAAGATATCTAACTTTAAGAAAATGCCCTGATGTATCTGCTACCTTAAAATGTAAAACATGTTTAGCACTGTTTTCCTACTTTCCTCTACATGTTTGATAAATGCTAGATGGTAAAGTGTTGTATTAACTTGGGACTGTGTTTTCTATCCCAATGATTTGGCTTCACTCACCAAACATACTGTACACCAGATTTTACAAACCACAGGAAAACTGGCACAAATTTTGAGTATTTTGCTTTATAAAATGAGACACTGTATTTACTAAAGTTTAAAAAATGTTTTTTTGATATTGTTTCAATAACTCTCTGGCCTTGAAACAAATGCAAATATAATGTTTAAGCTTGAAGCATTTGCTATAAGGAAAATTTGATGTGCCTTTCAAATAATAAGGGAGAATACGGACATAGAATTCAATTAAAGCCCAGTTATGTCTTTAAAATTTCCAATGCAAAAACTGTAGTGGTCTTGTTTGAATTTAGAAAACATTCTTGAAGTGTTTGGTTTATACACAGCAGTCATGGAAAGATAAGATAAAATTCTGGTGTTACATTTATGTTTTGAAGACATATCTAAGATACAGTGGCATGAGAAATCTAGTAGAGGTACATGTTGCTGAAAATCATTGTAGCATTACAATTAAACACTTAAAACCAAGGCAGTTAGCATAATTTATATATACATAAACTAAATTATATCTGTACTAGAGACTTCTTGGATAGAAACACTTTTACCCAGTATTTTAATCAAGTATGCTATCATCTCTGCTCCATTCGATGCATGCAGCACACAAATTTGCTGATACGTGTTTCACTTAATGGATGTAATATGTGTAATGTGCTATTAATGTCTATTAGAAATACATATAATAGTGAGAAGGCACTTTAATCAGAAATAGTTGCTATTTCTTGAAATCAGAAAGATCAACATAACAGTGAGGTAGGTTTATTCTAGTTTTTAAAATGACAGTGCTCTTTTCTCTGAATCGAAATAGTAACACACTCATATTCTTATTTTGCATACAGCTGCATGACAAATTTCCAAAGCTCTAATTTGAAGTAAGTAAAAGAAAAGGATGCAACCTCTTGTAACTATGCATGCCCTGATATCTAGAGAAAACACACATAACAGATTTTTAAAGAATTAATTTGATTACCTTTCAGGTCAAGGGGCAAGGGAATAAAAATAAGAAAAGAATAGGTGAGCAAGAGTGAGGGAGAGAGAGAGAAAGCAAAGGGATGCTGATTCATTTGTGTGTGTGTGTGTGTGTGTGTGTGTGTAACAGCTTTATTGAGATATAATTCACATATCATAAAATTCACCCTTTTAAAGTGTGCAATGTAATGACTTTTAGTCTATTCATAGACTTGTGTGACCATTACATTATCCAGTTTTAGACCATTTTTGTCTTATACCCATTAGCAGCATTAGCAGTCCCTCCCCATTCCCTCCTGCTCCCAGATTTTGGCAACCATTAATCTATTTTCTGTCTCTATTAATTTTAATATATTTTCAGGGCAATATCCAATTTTATTTCACTTCAGAGCAATTGGGTCTAAATTGTTTATGGATTGTATTTAGTGATTGCATTGATCCTGTATGTATTTTAGAAATTTAGTTTTGAGAAGAATCCCAACTTTCTGATATTTTGGAACTAAAATAATTTCAAATAAGTGTATAAAATTGTTAATAATTATGTTGAAAAGGGTTAACTGTATTATTTCTTTATTTAACTAAATAAGATAATGTTCAGTTCAAATAGTTGATTTGTTATTTTTACCCCTATTCTCAGCTGAATCTAGGAAATAACATTATTAAGGAGCAAAAAGAAAGCCCACATTCTCAAATTTTCCATAGTGTAGATTAAAACGTTAATGGAAATTTGTAGCTGTTTGTGATTTTTGTCAGTCAGTCACAAATTATCATCCCTGCCCTCCCTCCAAGACCCCCAAACCCCATCCCTGTAATCATGCTAAAGTTATGGGGGAAAACATGGTTAGGCTCTCAAGGATTTTACTATCTAGGTAAATCTGACCTTACTTTAATTCTTTAAGCATATTTTCATAAGAATTAAACAATTTTTTATAAATTCTATTACTCTGAATCTCCTCAGCATTTATTTCTATTTATACCTGTGACCAACTCAGAGAGAAAGAAGTTGCTTCTCTATTTCTCAGTTGTCTGTATTTTTAGAAACTGCATTTATATTTTTAAAACTTTTTGTTGTAAAATAAAATGCAAGTACAAGAAATCACACCAAAACATAAAGCTAGTAAGTTATTATAAGGTGGAAACCATTGTAATCACCATCTGGGACAAGAAATAGAACTTTTCAGCTACCCCAGTGCCTCATCACAGTCTCTCCCTCCTTCCAAAAGTAACCATTATTCTTACTGCTGTAGTTGTCACTTCTTTGAACTTCTTCCTAGTTTCATCACTTCCCTAAGACACTCTAGTTGAGTCTTGCATATTAAAAACTGTGAAACTCTTTCAAGTATCTTTTAATCTACAATTAACATTTTATAATTTGTCATTCTTTTTGTTTTTGTTTTCCGGTACGCGGGCCTCTCATTGCCGTGGCCTCTCCCGTTGCGGAGCACAGGCTCCGGACGCGCAGGCTCAGGGGCGCTGGCTCACGGGCCCAGCTGCTCCGGGGCACGAGGGATCTTCCCGGACCGGGGCACGAACCCGTGTCCCCTACATCGGCAGGCGGACTCTCAACCACTGCACCACCAGGGAAGCCCTGTCATTCTTTTATTTACAGCATATATATCTGCAAACCTGGCATTTGACTTGGAAAGTTTTCCACAGTCTGGATTTTCCTGACTATATACTCAAGAAGTTCTGCATGTTCCCCTTTCTTCTATATTTCCTGAAAATTGGCAGCTGGATCCAGAGGCAGCATGTGATTTAGGTTTGTTCCTTTGGCAACATTATAGGTAGTATTATGTTTTTTCATCAGGAGGCACATGGTATCTAGTTCTTGCTCTTTTTATAGTTGTTTTTTTACTGCCATTGATTATCAATACCTGGAACCATTAATTTCTTGGGGGTTGTAAAGTGGTGGTGTTCTGATTTTACCAAGTTGTTTTCATTTACCAGTTGTAATAATTTTATAAGGAGATACTTCCTCTCACCTATTATTATCGATAATCTATTAATACAGATCACATAGGAAGACAGGATTAATTCTTGGTATTGTCCTTTTATTTTGTTCAGTTTTCAAGATACTGAATTGATTCCTTGTTCTCAGAAGATGATCAAAATTTTTTTTATTCATAAATATTATAAACTCATGGATTTAAGCATAATTTATGGATTTCAATCCATTGCAACCTTATCCTTATTAAAACTCAAATTTTCCTATCTTTGGACCATTATATTCTCCTTTCAAGTTGTCTTCTAAGTTATATATATATATATGTATATATTTGTATCTATTGATATATATCTATATATCTATTTCTCTCTATATATCTCACCCTTGTAGCCTTTGATACTTTTCTTGCTATCTGGTATATCAAGATGTTCTAGGCCAACCTTGTACGTTTACTATTCCTGACCTGAAATTAGCCATTCGTCTAAACAGTCATGGTTCCTCTTATAGGGAAATGGTATGTTGTGGATAGAGTCTGGGCTTTAGTGGTGTTCACTGATTCTGGGCTGATCATTGTTTCTAGACCTTTTTAAGTAGACAGGTCTAGGAAATGTGTGTGTGTGTGTCCTTAAAGTTTAAATACCTCTTGAATTTATATCGATACTTCCCATTTGAATTTAGAACTAAAAGATTTTTACTTACACTCTTTTTCTTACATTTGTATTTCTTCTGCCCTGAGAATCTGGTTCTTAAGAACATAGGGAATTATAGAATTAGAATATTCCATAAGTACTAAAATATGCCTAATGTTGATTGTTCTAAGTTGATATCCTCAGATACAAGAATGCTCTTTCAATATGTAGTTTCAAATCTCTTTTTTTAATTTTAGAAAAGTTTTTGGAGTTATAGTTTTTAATATTTGTTCTATTTCTTTGTTTTGGTTTTCTTCTTCAGGGACTTAAATGTATACTGTATCTTCTTTGACTATCCTTAATATTTCTCACTCACTCTTGCATCCTTTTAATATTTATAAATTAAAGTGTTTCTCTTTTTAAAGTGATTTTTTAAAAAAAATCTAAGGCCTCACGTATATCATTTAATCACAAAAAACTCAGCTTTTGGTCTGGATTGGGCATTACTTGGATGGGAATATTTTGCCATGTACACAGTTCATTAATTTGACAAATATTTACAGAAAACCCTAAATTCCAGGCAATAAGCTAAACCAGTTATGAGCAGGAAAGACTGGAAATACATTCTTTCTAAGGATGGAGACAGACATTGACCAAATAATTAGTGTAATTACAATTTTGACAAGTTCAGCCCATGAAAATTTGTAATAAAGGGATGGATTAGTTTTATATTGCTGCTGTAACAAACTACCAGAAACTTCATGGCTAAAAGAACACAGATTTTTTTACCTATGATTCTGGAAGTCAGAAGTCTAAAATGGGTCTCACTGGACTATTATCAAGATGTTTAGATGTTCTATGGGAGAATCTGTTTCCTTGATCATTCCAGTTTCTAGAGGCCACCTGCATTCTTTGGCTTGTGGATCCTGTTCTCCACCTTCAAAGCTAGCAGTGGTGGGATGAGTCCTTTTCCCATTTACTCTGATCACCTCTTCTGATCCTTCTTCTATATTAAGGATGCTGTGATTACAATGGACCCATCTGAATAATCCAGGATACTTTCCCTATCTTAAGGTCAGCTGATTAGCAACATTAATATCATCTTCAATCTCAATTCTCCCTTTACCATGTAATGTAACAAATTCCCAGTATCAGCAATTTCTAGGGATTAGGACATCATTGAGGGGCCATTATTCTGCCTACCACGCGGTCTTAATCTATCTAGAAAAAGAGTGTCAGAGAAGGCTTTTGTTTGTATATGGATTGACATTTACACAGAAGCCTGAAGAATAGATAAGCCAGGTAAAAAGAAGAGAAAACAGGGATATAGGTGAGGGTGCAGGACAGCATATTCAAGGCTGTTGCAATAATTCGGATGGTCAATAAGCCTGGCTTAGACAAAAATGATGGTAGTAGAATTGGAGAGAAATAGATGGATTCAAGATAGTAATAGTCCATTTTCAAGTACTGAAATGAGACCTCATTATGTTCAGTTGTGTTTTTGTCTTGATGTTGTCACAACATTCAATATTCTGACCTTATTTCCTAAGAATACCTATAAAGTGTTCTTCTTTTATAGACTCTGAAAGCTGACCCTAGAAGAATCAAATAGGAGCTTCTCCAGAAGATTTATTGCAGACACTTCTGGATGTAGGTAAGGATACAAATTAAAAAAAAATAAAATTTTGCTTGAGGTATCTGTGGGAGCACAGCTTAACTTCTGATGCTAAAGGACTTAGGAAGGTTTGGCTCTGTGAGTTGAATGCTACACCTCTCCGTCTAGTAGTTTTGGTTTTCTTTGGTCAATCTGTGATGATCTCTATATGAAACATCTTTAAAGGGCCCAGTTATCAGCTTTTTGGCCAGCTGGTACATCTGGAGTCTTAAATTGTTTAAAAATGAACACTGGGGACTTATAGAATGGAACAGGCTTCTAATCCATAGGTATTTTGATTGGGTCTTTCTTAGTATGTTAATTTCTATACATTTTATTATATTCAAGGCACTGGTTGTATCATCACTGACTTTCCCCCACGTCTCGGCTTGTGTGAAACATTGGTCAGGCCTGTTGCACTTAGTGTTTATTTGTATGAAGGAAAGAGATATACAAGATAACTTCTGTTGGAAACAAAGTAAGGCAAAGGGAATGGGGAGCCTGGGGAGGATTGCTCACAATTATTCCTTAGGAGAAAGGAGTAGATCAATTTCCTGGAGAGAATCTGTCTCTGAAGGCAGAGGTAGTGCTCTTTGGAGGTCCATATGATAGAGTAATGGAGGGGTACATCCTGTTCATTTCTATGAAAGCCTCGAGAGGCTTCAGTGTAGTGAAGAACACAGCCTTACTTTAACACTTTGGCACTTGTAGTTTTGGGTACTCTGGAGACAGCATCCTAGGCAGGGGACCTTTGTTTTCAAGGATGGCACTGATAGCAATGCCAGTGAAAAACTGCCCTCAAGTGAGTTTCTGAGCAATAGAAATCTAGAAGCAGGGTCTGGGGTGGGGGGAATAGGCATACAGTAATTCTGAGACATTGTTTTTCTGAGAACATGTGATAAAACCCCCAGCACTCCATGAAATAGCTTGAGGGAACTGATTGGAGGCTGAGTTCCAGCATTATGCAAAGGTGACTGAAATTTGGGTTGTTACTCTTTGGGTAACCTCGTGTGATCAGCATTTTGGAGAGGATTAGGGAGACTTTGAATTACAATTGCTATGTGCTGTCTCTTCTCATTCAGAGCAAAGGATCTAATATTCTACTGAATGAGTCATGGCTGGAGACAGATTTGGAGAATAATTTGCACTATTTGTTTGATGGCTAACACAGCTAAGATCACTCACATGTTTGAGGAGTTCTTAAATTCAGAGGTTGTTGGTACAGCCACAGCTTGAGACCTCAGTTATTTTGGAAAGCAGAAGGGGAGCAATTCTGATCCTCTAAGGAATCTAGATGAAACATGTTATCAAAATAATAGTGCCCTACTCAGGTTACATTTCAAAGCTGAACTAGCCATGCCACATTAAGCTAAGATCTGTAGTCTAGAAGATAATAGGAGCTTTCTATATATTATCCTTTTAATTTACGCATAAATGCAGAGTAGGTGTTCTCATTTTCTAAAATGACTGTACTATTTATTTTAAGAATAATAACATTATTTATTTATTTATTCATAATTACAAGTAATTTTTTTCCTGTGATGAGAAATTTTAAGATCTATTCTCTTAGCAACTTTCAAATATGTAATTCAGTATTATTAACTACTGCTGTCATGCTGTACGTTACATCCCCATGACTTTTTATTTTATAGCTAGAAGTTTGTACCTTGTGACTTTCTTCACCTATTTTGCTCATCCCTAACCCCTGCCTCTGGCAACCACCAATGTGTTCTTTGTATATATAACCTTTTTTAAAAATTCCAAATGTAAGTGAGATTATACGGCATTTGTCTTTCTCTATCTGACTTATTCCGCTTAGCATAATGCCCTCAAGGTCCACCCAGATGACAAGATTTCATTATTTTTTATGGCTGGATAGTATTTCATTGTATGTATATACACACCACAACTTCCGTGCCCATTCATCCATCAATGAACACTTATGTTGTTTCCATACCTTGGCTATTGTAAATAATGCTGCAATGAACATCATGGGGGTGCATGTATATTTTCAAATCAATGTTTTTGTTTTCTTTGGATAAATACCTGGAATCGGAGTTGCTGTATCATATGGTAGTTCTATTTTTAAGTTTCTGAGGAACTTTCACACTGTTTTGCATAGTGGGTGTACCAATTTACATTCCCACCAACAGCGTACAAGGGTTCCCTTTTCTCCACATCCTTGCCAACACTTGTCTTTTTGATAATAGCCATTCTAACAGGTGTGAAGTGATATCTCATTGTGGTTTTGAATTGAAGTTCCCTGATGATTAGGGATGTTGAGCATGTTTTCATGTGTCTGTTTGCCATCTGTGTGTATTTCTTAGAAAAATGCCTATTCAGATCCTCTGACCATTTTTTAATTGTTTTTTTTTGTTATTGAATTGTATGAATTCTTTATATATTTTGGATATAGCCTCTTATTGTGTATATTTTCTCCCATTCAGTAGGTTGACTTTTCATTTTGTTGATAATTTCCTTTGCTGTGCAGAAGCTTTTCAGTTTGATGTAATCCCACTGGCTTTTTTTTTTTTTTTTTTTTTTTTTGCTTTTGGAATCAGATTCAAAAAAATCATTGCAAAGACTGATGTCAAGGAATTTACCACGTATGGTTTCTTCTTGGAGTTTTATGGTTTTAGTTCAGGTCTGAGTTTCAAGTCTTTAATCCATTTTGAGTTAATTTTTGTGTATGGTGTAAGATAATAGTCTATGTTCCTTCTTTTGCATGTGCTTGTTCAGTTTCCCCACACCATTTATTAAAGAGACTGTCTTTTCCTCATTGAATATTCTTGGCTCCTTTGTCATAAATTAGTTGACCATATATGTGTAGTTTATTTCTGGGCTTTCTGTTCTGTTCCACTGATCTCTGTGTCTGTTTTTATGCCAGTTCTATATGGTTTTGATTGCTATTATTATCTCATTTCTGGATGTGGAAACTTAAGCTCAGAAATATCCAAAAGCTTGCTATAAGGTACATAACTATTAAGACAGAATTCAATCAGGTCTGATTCCTTCCATGAGTCCTGCTGCTGGTCTTTAAGGTAGACCAGTAGTGACAGAACAATGAAGAAAGGGAACTGCTAGCAAGATTATCTAAAATTAAACAGTATTCCTTCCATGTTTGGAAAAAAGTTTATTTTCTCTTAATTTCAGTTATGTTCAATCAAGTTTTCACATTTATCAAGTTTCACAATCTACCCTCCCATGTCTGGTTCTGGTATTATATGGTATTATGCATGCATTGTAAGAATTCTATTGAAAAAAAAATAGAACTTAAAAATCCCTCTCCCCCTCTTGTCTTTGTCAGAGTTATTACTTCCATTGGTGGAGCCAATATCTTCATTTCACATTGTAATGAACATTTTTAGTCCAATCATTGCTAATGGTTTGGAAGCAGTGGTTTCTTTGACCTTTGAATGCATCTATAAGACTACATACTTTTTAATAGAACAGCTACTGAAGTTTTGGGCTTCGTTTGTTACAGCAGCTAACATTATACTAATTTATATGCCTCCCCTTTAATAATGCATTTGATTTTGGTTCTTTTGGCTACAAAAAATGGATGGCTAATTAGTTTTCCTGAAGAGAAAGAAGACTTTTTCTTGTGTGGATTGAAATCATAAAGGAAAGCTCAGTGGTCTCTCTTGTGACATCTCTAATCCAAATGAGCAACTGTACTGTTCTTGTTTGACCAACAGTTCTCCTCACTTTATACTCTATGCCTTTTCTGTTCTCTCATATCTTCAGCTTCTAAATAGCTTTCATCTGCTATGGATCTTACCCAATCTGGTGAATATTTTCACATGCAGCTTCATTTCTAACTAACTAATCATGTTTTTCCAGTTTTGTCCAAAATGAAATTTCATTTGCCTAGTTTATTTTTTTCAGTGGGTCCATATTGGCCATTGGTCCTTGGCTAGCCTATGGGCTTTTTTTTTTAACACTTGGTTGATGCCCTTTGCTAAACTAAAATGAGTATAGCAGGGCTCATAAACATTTTAGGAGGAGCTAACAACAGGGATTATGGTGGCTCTACTATGTACTGCAAATAAATACCAATTTACAACTATAAAAACTTATTGATTGGTTCAAGATGGCAGAGTGTAGATACCATATGACCCAGCAATCCCATTACTGGGCATATACCCAGAGAAAACCATAATTCAAAAAGACAAATGCACCCCAATGTTCATTGCAGCACTATTTACAATAGCCCAGCATATACATGGGTCTTGTTTTTGTATTCATTCAGCAAGCGTGTGTCTTTTGGTTGGAGCATTTAATCCATTCACGTTTAAGGTAATTATCAATATTTATGTTCCTATTACCATTTTCTTAATTGTTTTGGGTTTGTTTTTGTAGGTCCTTTTCTTCTCTTGTGTTTCCCACTTAGAGAAGTTCCTTTAGCATTTGTTGTAGAGCTGGTTTGGTGGTGCTGAATTCTCTTAGCTTTTGCTTGTCTGTAAAGCTTTTGATTTCTCTGTTGAATCTGAATGAGATCCTTGCCAGGTAGAGTAATCTTGGTTGTAGGTAATTCCCTTTCAGACTTAGGGACACATACAAACTGAAAGTGAGGGGATGAAAAAACGTATTCTATACAAATGGAAATCAAAAGAAAGCTGATGAACACAGATGCAAAAATCTTCAACAAAATACTCATATCAGATAAAATAGACTTTAAAATAAAGAATGTTACAAGAAACAAGGAAGGCCACTACATAATGATCAAGGGATCAATCCAAGAAGAAGATATAACAATTAAAAATATATATGCACCCAACATAGGAGCACCTCAATACATAAGGCAACTGCTAAGAGCTATAAAAGAGGAAATCGACAGTAACACAATAATAGTGGGGGACTTTAACACCTCATTTACACCAGTGGACAGATCATACAAACAGAAAATTAATAAGGAAACAGAAGCTTTAAATGATACAATAGACCAGATAGATTTAATTGATATTTATAGGACATTCCATCCCAAAACAGCAGATTACACTTTCTTCTCAAGTGGAACATTCTCCAGGATAGATCACATCTTGGGTCACAAATCAAGCCTCGGTAAATTTAAGAAAATTGAAATCATATCAAGCATCTTTCCTGACTACAACACTATGAGATTAGAAATCAATTACAGGGAAAATAACGTAAAAAACACAAACACATGGAGGCTAAACAATACGTTACTAAATAACCAAGAGATCACTGAAGAAATCAAAGAGGAAATCAAAAAATACCTAGAGACAAATGACAGTGAAAACACAATGATCCAAAACCTATGGAATGCAGCAAAAGCAGTTCTAAGAGGGAAGTTTATAGCAATACAAGCCTACCTCAAAAAACAAGAAAAATCTCAAAAGAATCTAACCTTACACCTAAGGAACTAGAGAAAGCAGAAGAAACAAAACCCAAAGTTAGTAGAAGGAAATCAATCATAAAGATCAGAGAAGAAATAAATGAAATAGAAACAAAGAAAACAATAGCAAACATCAATAAAACTAAAAGCTGGTTCTTTGAGAAGATAAACAAAATTGATAAACCAGTAGCCAGACTCATCAAAAAAAAAGAGGGAGAGGACTCAAATCAATAAAATTAAAAATGAAAAAGGAGAAGTTACAACAGACACCACAGAAATACAAAGCATCCTAAGAGACTACTACAAGCAGCTCTATGTCAATAAAATGGACAACCTGGAAGAAATGGAAAAATTCTTAGAAAGGTATAACCTTCCAAGACTGAACTAGGAAGACATAGAAAATATAAGCAGACCACTCTCAGGCACTGAAATTGAAACTGTGATTAAAAATCTTCCAACAACCAAAAGTCCAGGACCGGATGCCTTCACAGGTGAATTCTATCAAACATTTAGAGAAGAGCTAACCACCCATCCTTCTCAAACTCTTCCAAAAAATTGCAGAGGAAGGAACACTCCCAAACTCATTCTACGAGGCCACCATCACCCTGATAGCAAAAACAGACAAAGATACTACAAAAGAAAATTACAGACCAGTATCACTGATGAATATAGATGCAAAAATCCTCAACAAAATACTAGCAATCAGAATCCAACAACATATTAAAAGAATCATGCACCATGATCAAGTGGGATTTATTCCAGGGATGCAAGGAATCTTCAATATATGCAAATCAATCAGTGTGATACACCATATTAACAAATTGAAGGAGAAAAACCATATAAAGGAGTATGGGGGAAGATGGTGGAAGAGTAAGACGCGGAGATCGCCTTCCTCCCCACGGATACACCAGAAATACATCTACATGTAGAACAACTCCTACAGAACACCTACTGAAGGCTGGCAGAAGACCTCAGACCTCCCAAAAGGCAAGAAACTCCCCACGTACCTGGGTAGGGCAAAAGAAAAAAAGAAAAAACAGAGACAAAAGAATAAGGACGGAACCTGCACCAGTGGGAGGGAGCTGTGAAGGAGGAAAAGTTTCCACACACTAGGAAGCCCCTCCGCGGGCGGAGACTGCGGGAGGCGGAGGGGGGAGCTTCGGTACCGCGGAGGAGAGCACAGCAACAGGGTGCGGAGGGCAAGGCAGGGAGATTCCCGCACAGAGGATCGGTGCCGACCGGCACTCACCAGCCCGAGAGGCTTGTCTGCTCACCCGCCGGGGCGGGCGGGGCTGCGAGCTGGGGCTCGGGTTCGGTTTTGGACGGAGCGCAGGGAGAGGACTGGGGTTGGCGGCTTGAACATAGCCTGAAGGGGTTAGTGCACCACGACTAGCCGGGAGTGAGTTCGGGGAAAAGCCTGCACCTGCCGAAGAGGCAAGAGACTTTTTCTTCCCTCTTTGTTTCCTGGTGCGCGAGGAGAGGGGTTTAAGAGCGCTCCTTAAAGGAACTCCAGAGACGGGCGCGAGCCGCGACTAAAAGCGCGAACCCCAGAGACGGGCGCGAGCCGCGGCTAAAAGCGCGAACCCCAGAGACGGGCGCGAGCCGCGGCTGAAAGCGCGGACCCCAGAGACGGGCGGGAGACGCTGGGGCTGCTGCTGCCGCCACCAAGGGGCCTGTGTGCGAGCACAGGTCACTCTCCACACCCCTCTTCCGCGGAGCCTGTGCAGCCCGCCACTGCCAGGTTCCCGGGAACCAGGGACAACTTCCCCGGGAGAACGCACAGCGGACCTCAGGCTGGTGCAACGTCACGCCGGCCTCTGCCGCAACGTCACGCCGCCTCTGACGCCGCAGGCCCGCCCCGCACACAGTGCCCCTCCTTCCGCCCCCCACCCCCGGCCTGAGTGAGCCAGAGCCCCCGAATCAGCGGCTCCTTTAACCCTGTCCCGTCTGAGCAAAAAACAGACGCCCTCCAGCGACCTACACGCAGAGGCAGGGCCAAATCCAAAGCTGAGCTCCTGTGAGCTGTGAGAACAAAGAAGAGAAAGGGAAATCTTTCCCAGCGGCCTCAGAAGCAGCGGATTAAAGCTCCACAATCAACTTGATATACCCTGCATCTATGGAATACCTGAATAGACAAGGAATGATCCCAAATTGAAGAGGTGGAATTTAGGAGCGAGATCTATGATTTTTTTTCCCTTTTCCTCTTTTTGTGAATGTGTACATGTATGCTTCTGTGTGAGATCTTGTCTGTATACTCTTGCTTCCACCATTTGTCCTAGGGCTCTATCCGTCCATGGTTTTTTAAAAAAAATTTTTTTTTCTCAATAATTAATTTTATTTGTAATAACTTTATTATACTTTACCTTCGTTCTTTCTTTCTTTCTTTCCTTCCTTCCCTCCTTTAGACAACGAATCACCCCAAATTGAGGAGGTGGTCTCTGAGAGCAAGATTTATGATTTTTCCCCCTTTACCTCTTTTTGTGAAGGTGTATGTGTATGCTTCTGTGTAAGATTTTCTCTGTATAGCTTTGCTTCCAACATTTGTCCTAAGGTTCTATCCGTCCCTTTTTTTTTTTCTAAATATTTTTTAATTCAATAACTATATTATACTTTATTTTATTTTTACTGTATCTTCTTTCTTTCTGTCTTTTTTCCTTCTTTCCCTCCTTCCTTCCTTCCTCCCTCCCTCCCTCCTGTCTTTCCTTCTTTGCTTCTTTCTTCCTTTCTTCCTTTTCTCCTTTCCTTCTTTCTTTCCTCATACTTCTACTAATTCTCTCTACTTTTTCTCCCTTTTATTCTGAGCCGTGTGGATGAAAGGCTCTTGGTGCTCCAGCCAGGAGTCAGGGCTCTGCCTCTGAGGTAGGAGAGCCAACTTCAGGACACTGGTCAACAAGAGACCTCCCAGCTCCACATAATATTAAACGGCGGAAATCTCCCAGTGACCTCCATCTTAACACCAGCACCCAGCTTCACTCAACGACCAGCAATCCACAGTGCTAGACAACCTATGCCAAACAACTAGCAAAACAGGAACACAACCCCACCCATTAGCAGAGAGGCTGCCTAAAATCATAATAAGGCCACAGACGCCCCAAAACACACCACCAGACGTGAACCTGCCCACTAAAGAGACAAGATCCAGCCTCATCCACCACAACACAGGCACTAGTCCCCTCCACCAGGAAGCCTACACAACCCACTGAAACAACATTAGCCACTGGAGACAGACGCCAAAAACAACGGGAACTACGAACGTGCAGCCTGCAAAAAGGAGACCCCAAACACAGTAAGATAAGCAAAATGAGAAGACAGAAAAACACACAGCAGATGAAGGAGCAAGATAAAAATGCACCAGACCTAACAAATGAAGAGGAAATAGGCAGTCTACCTGAAAAAGAATTCAGAATAATGATAGTAAGGATGATCCGAAATCTTGGAAGTAGAATGGACAAAATGCAAGAAACAGTTAACAAGGACCTAGAAGAAATAAAGATGAAACAAGCAACGATGAACAACGCAATAAATGAAATTAAAAGTACTCTAGATGGGATCAATAACAGAATAACTGAGGCAGAAGAACGGATAAGTGACCTGGAAGATAAAATAGTGGAAATAACCACTGCAGAGCAGAATAAAGAAAAAAGAATGAAAAGAACTGAGGACAGTCTCAGAGACCTCTGGGACAACATTAAACGCACCAACATTCGAATTATAGGGGTTCCAGAAGAAGAAGAGAAAAAGAAAGGGACTGAGAAAATATTTGAAGAGATTATAGTTGAAAACTTCCCTAATATGGGAAAGGAAATAGTTAATCAAGTCCAGGAAGCACAGAGAGTTCCATACAGGATAAATACAAGGAGAAATACGCCAAGACACATATTAATCAAACTGTCAAAAATTAAATACAAAGAAAGCATATTAAAAGCAGCAAGGGAAAAACAACAAATAACACACAAGGGAATCCCCATAAGGTTAACAGCTGATCTCTCAGCAGAAACCCTACAAGCCAGAAGGGAGTGGCAGGACATACTGAAAGTGATGAAGGAGAAAAACCTGCAACCAAGACTACTCTACCCAGCAAGGATCTCATTCAGATTTGATGGAGAAATTAAAACCTTTACAGACAAGCAAAAGCTGAGAGAGTTCAGCACCACCAAACCAGCTTTACAACAACTGCTAAAGGAACTTCTCTAGACAAGGAACACAAGAGAAGGAAAAGACCTATAATAATGAACCCAAAACAATATAGAAAATGGGAATAGGAACATACATATCGATAATTACCTTAAATGTAAATGGACTAAATGCTCCCACCAAAAGACACAGATTGGCTGAATGGATACAAAAACAAGACCCTTATATATGCTGTCTACAAGAGACCCACTTCAGACCTAGAGACACATACAGACTGAAAATAAAGGGATGGAAAAAGGTATTCCATGCAAATGGAAACCAAAAGAAAGCTGGAGTAGCAATTCTCATATCAGACAAAATAGACTTTAAAATAAGGACTATTACAAGAGACAAAGAAGGACACTACATAATGATCAAGGGATCGATCCAAGAAGAAGATATAATAATTGTAAATATTTATGCACCCAACATAGGAGCACCTCAATACATAAGGCAAATACTAACAGCCATAAAAGGGGAGATCGACAGTAACACATTCATAGTAGGGGACTTTAACACCCCACTTTCACCCATGGACAGATCATCCAAAATGAAAATAAATAAGGAAACACAAGCTTTAAATGATACATTAAACAAGATGGACTTAATTGATATTTATAGGACACTCCATCCAAAAACAACAGAATACACATTTTTCTCAAGTGCTCATGGAACATTCTCCAGGATAGATCATATCTTGGGTCACAAATCAAGCCTTGGTAAATTTAAGAAAATTGAAATTGTATCAAGTATCTTTTCTGACCACAACGCCATGAGACTAGATATCAATTACAGGAAAAGATCTGTAAAAAATACAAACACATGGAGGCTAAACAATACACTACTTAATAATGAAGTGATCACTGAAGAAATCAAAGAGGAAATAAAAAAATACCTAAAAACAAATGACAATGGAGACACGACGACCCAAAACCTATGGGATGCAGCAAAAGCAGTTCTAAGGGGGAAGTTTATAGCAATACAAGCCCACCTTAAGAAGCAGGAAACATCTCGAATAAACAACCTAACCTTGCACCTCAAGCAATTAGAGAAAGAAGAACAAAAAACCCCCAAAGCTAGCAGAAGGAAAGAAATCATAAAAATCAGATCAGAAATAAATGAAAAAGAAATGAAGGAAACGATAGCAAAGATCAATAAAACTAAAAGCTGGTTCTTTGAGAAGATAAACAAAATAGATAAACCACTAGCCAGACTCATCAAGAAAAAAAGGGAGAAGACTCAAATCAATAGAATTAGAAATGAAAAAGTAGAAGTAACAACTGACACTGCAGAAATAAAAAAAATCATGAGAGATTACTACAAGCAACTCTATGCCAATAAAATGGACAATTTGGAAGAAATGGACAAATTCTTAGAAATGCACAAACTGCCAAGACTGAATCAGGAAGAAATAGAAAATATGAACAGACCAATCACAAGCACTGAAATTGAAACTGTGATTAAAAATCTTCCAACAAACAAAAGCCCAGGACCAGATGGCTTCACAGGTGAATTCTATCAAACGTTTAGAGAAGAGCTAACACCTATCCTTCTCAAACTCTTCCAAAATATAGCAGAGGGAGGAACACTCCCAAATTCCTTCTACGAGGCCACCATCACCTTGATACCAAAACCAGACAAGGGTGTCACAAAGAAAGAAAACTACAGGCCAATATCACTGATGAACATAGATGCAAAAATCCTCAACAAAATACTAGCAAACAGAATCCAACAGCACATTAAAAGGATCATACACCATGATCAAGTGGGGTTTATTCCAGGAATGCAAGGATTCTTCAATATACGCAAATCTATCAATGTGATAAACCATATTAACAAATTGAAGGAGAAAAACCATATGATCATCTCAATAGATGCAGAGAAAGCTTTCGACAAAATTCAACACCCATTTATGATAAAAACCCTGCAGAAAGTAGGCATAGAGGGAACTTTCCTCAACATAATAAAGGCCATATATGACAAGCCCACAGCAAACATCATCCTCAATGGTGAAAAATTGAAAGCATTTCCACTAAGATCAGGAACAAGACAAGGTTGCCCACTCTCACCACTCTTATTCAACATAGTTTTGGAAGTTTTAGCCACAGCAATCAGAGAAGAAAAGGAAACAAAAGGAATCCAAATCGGAAAAGAAGAAGTAAAGCTGTCACTGTTTGCAGATGACATGATACTATACATAGAGAATCCTAAAGATACTACCAGAAAACTACTAGAGCTAATCAATGAATTTGGTAAAGTAGCAGGATACAAAGTTAATGCACAGAAATCTCTGGCATTCCTATATACTAATGATGAAAAATCTGAAAGTGAAATCAAGAAAACACTCCCATTTACCATTGCAACAAAAAGAATAAAATATCTAGGAATAAACCTACCTAAGGAGACGAAAGACCTGTATGCAGAAAATTATAAGACACTGATGAAAGAAATTAAAGATGATACAAATAGATGGAGAGATATACCATGTTCTTGGATGGGAAGAATCAACATTGTGAAAATGACTCTACTACCCAAAGCAATCTACAGATTCAATGCAATCCCTATCAAACTACCACTGGCATTTTTCACAGAACTAGAACAAAAAATTTCGCAATTTGTATGGAAACACAAAAGACCCCGAATAGCCAAAGCAATCTTGAGAACAAGAAAAGGAGCTGGAGGAATCAGGCTCCCTGACTTCAGACTATACAACAAAGCTACAGTAATCAAGACAGTATGGTACTGGCACAAAAACAGAAAGATAGATCAATGGAACAGGATAGAAAGACCAGAGATAAACCCACACATATATGGTCACCTTATCTTTGATAAAGGAGGCAGGAATGTACAGTGGAGAAAGGACAGCCTCTTCAGTAAATGGTGCTGGGAAAACTGGACAGGTACATGTAAAAGTATGAGATTAGATCACTCCCTAACACCATACACAAAAATAAGCTCAAAATGGATTAAAGACCTAAATGTAAGGCCAGAAACTATAAAACTCTTAGAGGAAAACATAGGCAGAACACTCTATGACATAAATCACAGCAAGATCCTTTCTGACCCACCTCCTAGAGTAATGGAAATAAAAACAAAAATAAACAAATGGGACCTAATGAAACTTCAAAGCTTTTGCACAGCAAAGGAAACCATAATCAAGACCAAAAGACAACCCTCAGAATGGGAGAAAATATTTGCAAATGAAGCAAATGACAAAGGATTAATCTCCAAAATTTACAAGCAGCTCATGCAGCTCAATAACAAAAAAACAAACAACCCAATCCAAAAATGGGCAGAAGACCTAAATAGACATTTCTCCAAAGAAGATATACAGATTGCCAACAAACACATGAAAGAATGCTCAACATCATTAATCATTAGAGAAATGCAAATCAAAACTACAATGAGATATCATCTCACACCAGTCAGAATGGCCATCATCAAAAAATCTAGAAACAATAAATGCTGGAGAGGGTGTGGAGAAAAGGGAACACTCTTGCACTGCTGGTGGGAATGTGAATTGGTTCAGCCACTATGGAGAACAGTATGGAGGTTCCTTAAAAAACTACAAATAGAATTACCATATGACCCAGCAATCCCACTACTGGGCATATACCCTGAGAAAACCAAAATTCAAAAAGAGTCATGTACCAAAATGTTCATTGCAGCTCTATTTACAATAGCCCGGAGATGGAAACAACCTAAGCGCCCATCATCGGATGAATGGATAAAGAAAATGTGGCACATATATACAATGGAATATTACTCAGCCTTAAAAAGAAATGAAATTGAGCTATTTGTAATGAGATGGATAGACCTAGAGTCTGTCATACAGAGTGAAGTAAGTCAGAAAGAAAAAGACAAATACCGTATGCTAACACATATATATGGAATTTAAGGGGAAAAAAAATGTCATGAAGAACCTAGGGGTAAGACAGGAATAAAGACGCAGACCTACTGGAGAACGGACTTGAGGATATGGGGAGGGGGAGGGGTGAGCTTTGACAGGGCGAGGGAGAGTCATGGACATATACACACTAACAAACGTAGTAAGGTAGATAGCTAGGGGGAAGCAGCCGCAAGGCACAGGGATATTAGCTCGGTGCTTTGTGACAGCCTGGAGGGGTGGGATAGGGAGAGTGGGAGGGAGGGAGACGCAAGAGGGAAGACATATGGGAACATATGTATATGTATAACTGATTCACTTTGTTATAAAGCAGAAACTAACACACCATTGTAAAGCAATTATACCCCAATAAAGATGTTAAAAAAAAAAAAAAAAACCATATAAGGATCTCAATAGATGCAGAAAAAACTTTTGCCAAATTCAACACCTAGTTGTGATAAAAATCTCTTCAGAAAGTGGGCATAGAGGGAACCTACCTCAACACAATAAAGGCCATATATGACAAACCCACAGCAAACATCATTCTCAATGGTAAAAAACTGAAACCATTTCCTCTAAGATCAGGAACAGGACAAGGATGTCCACTCTCACCACTATTATTCAAAATAGTTTTGTAAGTCCTAGCCACGGTAATCAGAGAAGAAAAAGAAACAAAAGGAATTCAAATTGGAAAAGAAGAGGTAAAACTGTTACTGTTTGCAGTTGACATGATGCTATACAGAGAGAATCCTAAAAATGCCACCAGAAAACTACTAGAGCTAATAAATGAATTTGGTAAAGTTGCAGGATACAAAATTAATGCACAGAAGTCTCTTGCATTCCTAGACACTAAAGATGAAAAATCTGAAAGAGAATTTAAGGAAACACTCCCATTTACCACTGCAACAAAAAGAATAAAATACCTAGGAATAAACATACTTAGGGAGACAAAGGACCTCTATGCAGAAAACTATAAGACACTGATGAAAGAAATTAAAGATGATACAAACAGATGGAGAGATATACAATGTTCTTGGATTGGAAGAATCAATATTGTGAAAATGACTATACTACCCAAAGCAATCTACAGATTCAGTGCAATCCCTATCAAATTACCAATGGCATTTTTTACAGGACTAGAACAAAGAATCTTAAAATTTGTACAGGGACACAAAAGATCTCAAATAGCCAAAGTAGTCTTGAGGGAAAAAATCAGAGCTGGAGGAATTAGACTTCCTGACTTCAGATAATACTACAAAACTGCAGTAATCAAGAAAATATGGTACTGGCACAAAAACAGAAATATAGATCAATGGAACAGGATAGAAAGTCCAGAGATAAAACCACACACCTATGGTCAACTGATCTATGACAAAGGAGGCAAGGATATACAATGGAGAAAAGATAGTCTCTTCAATAAGTGGTGCTGGGAAAACTGGGCAGCTACATGTGAAAGAATGAACTTAGAACACTCCCGAACACCATACACAAAGATAAACTCAAGGTGAATTAGAGACCTAAATGTAAGACTGGACACTATAAAACTCTTAGAGGAAAACATAGGAAGAACACTCTTTGACATAAATCATAGCAAGGTCTTTTTTGATCCACCTCCTAGAGTAATGGAAATAAAAACAAAAATAAACAAATGGGACCTAATGGAACTTAAAAGCTTTTGCACAGCAAAGGACACCATAAACAAGATGAAAAGACAACCCTCAGAATGGGAGAAAATATTTGCAACCGAATCAACAGACAAAGGATTAATCCCCAAATATATAAACAGCCCATGCAGCTCAATATTAAAAAAACAAACAACCCAATCCAAAAATGGGCAGAAGACCTAAGTAGACATTTCTCCAAAGAAGACATACAGATGGCCATGAAACACATGAAAAGCTGCTCAACATCACTAATTATTAGAGAAATGCAAATCAAAACTACAGTGAGGCATCACCTCACACCAGTTAGAATGGGCATCATCAGAAAATCTACAAACACCAAATGCTGGAGACGGTGTGGAGAAAAGGGAACCCTCTTGCCCTGTTGGTGGGAATGTAAATTGATACAGCCGTTATGAAGAACAGTATGGAGGTTCCTTAAAAAGTAAAAATAGAATTATCATATGACCCAACAATCCCATTACTGGGCATATACCCAGAGAAAACCATAATTCAAAAAGACACATGCACCCCAATGTTCATTACAGCACTATTTACAATAGCCAGGACATGGAAGCAACCTAAATGCCCATTGACAGACAAATGGATAAATAAGATGTGGCACATTTATACAATGGAATATTACTCATCCATAAAAAGGAACAAAATTGGGTCATTTGTAGAAATGTGGATGGGTCTAGAGACTGTCATACAGAGTGAAGTAGATCAGAAAGAGAAAAACAAATATTGTACATTAACGCATATATGTTGAACCTAGAAAAATAGTACAGATGAACCGGTTTGCAGGGTAGAAATTGAGACACAGATGTAGAACAAATGTATAGACACCAAGGGGGGAAAGTGGCGGGGGTGTGGGGGTGGTGTTGTGATGAATTGGGAGATTGGGATTGACATGTATACCCTGATGTGTATAAAATGGATAACTAATAAGAACCTGCTGTGTAAAAAACTAAAATTCAAAAAAACCCACTTAGTATGCCTTATGTTTAAATGTTTTAAAGTGGCCATATGGATGCTTTGCAATATTTCTAGTAGATGATATTTGGAACTGCTGAAAGCTGACTCTTTCATGACCCAAATAGTATATACTTTCAATGGATGTGGCTGTTGGTGACCAGAAAGAGACAATCTGGAAGTACCAAGTTGGGTCAAGTGTGGAATTGCTAAGTTTGATGTTTAATACATGGTTTACAATTAAATGAACTTTGGTTTTAACAGTGTCCATCAATGGATTAAGTTGACACATATTTACCAAGTTATCTTCTATATCCCTGTAAAGCGGTTAGAGTTAGGTGCAGCATGGATTAACAGCAAAGTCACATGGTGAGGATTATTTAAATCATTCAATCAACTAATATTTATTAAGCAACACTGTGTTCCAGTTAGGAGTTGGGTTGCAGTGATAAATTATAGATAGCCCTTGTCTTATAATTTATTAGTGGGCAGGAGTGAAGAGATAGACACATATTCTGGACATCTATAATGGTACAGTATTATACCTGAAATAATTAGAGAGAAGTAGTGGTGTTCAGGAGATGTAACAAGAGATATCTAAGACCAGGGGGGTCAAGAATAGCTTTTCAGAGCATTTTAGGCCCGAGTTGAGTGTTGAAGTGTGAATAGTATAACCAGATGAATGTGGAGTTGGAGAAGAACATGAATTAGCATGAGTATTTCTGTGTGTGTACTTTGTGTTACTGAGCTCAAGCCTTATGACTATATTTTTACCTTACTAGTCAACAATTAAAGAAAGGAAGAGTATTATAGTGTCTGTTAAGGATGTCTATTAAAACCCCAATTTAGGGCTTCCCTGGTGGCGCAGTGGTTGAGAGTCTGCCTGCCAGTGCAGGGGACACGGGTTCGTGCCCCGGCCCGGGAAGATCCCACATGCCGCGGAGCGGCTGGGTCCGTGAGCCATGGCCACTGAGCCTGCGCGTCCGGAGCCTGTGCTCCGCAACGGGAGAGGCCACAGCAGTGAGGGGCCTGCGTACCGCAAAAAAAAAAAAAAAACCCCAATTTAAGCAGAACAAGGTCTGCTATTATAAGTATTTTCCTTATCTGTAGTGGCAAATACCATATTTTATATCCAGATGTGACTATAAGTGACAAATGTAACTGCAGTATGTTGAGTCTGAAAAAATTTCGTATGCGCTTAGAAAAACACCTGAAGTTTCCTAGATCTTTCACATTTATTTATTTATATTTTTTACTTTCAGTGTTCACTTTCTTTTCACGACTATTTTACTGATTTTTAAAAATGGTTATGTAGCTTCAATAAAGTTTCCCAAGTACTCTTGAGTTTCAAATGGACTTGAATTCATTTTATTTTTATGGGCTGCTGGTCTTTAACCTCTTATCACAGAATCAGAAATGTACCTGTTACATACTGGTAAATTAGTTATCAATCCTTTGGGCAGTATATTTTAATATCGGTATTACAGTGAAGATGATATAAATCTTGTGTACAGTATTATTAGCTTAGGCAGCTACTGACTTAAAAAGGCCAGTTTAACAAGTCACCACTGTGTTATGTTTAATTAGGTACAGTTTATATAATGAGGTGTTCAGTTCTAATGGAAAGACATGCTGTGAGCAGCACATCTGCAGGAATAACTATTACAATCAGCATTGCAGAGACCCATGGAACTGCAAATTAGACTTACTTATCTAGAAATAAATTACATCCCAATGCCTTCATAAAGCTCATTAATTAATTCCACTGGCATAAAGGTCTTTTTCTTAATTTCATGTTCCATTAGCATAATAAACACAATTTGAGTTACAACAGTATGATCAGTTTAATGGATGCTATTTATTTTAGTTTTTTATTTAAAGCCCCAGTAACGTAGAATTAACATCAATATGCTGCTTGGTCCTTTATTAAAAATTCCCATAGGATAACCAACACAGATGTTCAATACAGCATCATATATTTGCTGCATTTTACGACTCTACTAATTGGCCATATGGAAAGGTGTTGCTTGGGTGTAATTTTTTTTAAAAATCTGCTAAATTATATGGATTGTAATAATTACAATTAGTTTATATGTAAAGTTGGATAGGTTAATACATATTGCTTATTGCAAGCAAAATAAAAGTAAACAAACTTTTGGTGCCATGTTTATAGTAAATACAAGTTCATTTAAAAGAAATTCTGACAATATTTTAAATTCTTGTTAAAATGATAAAGAATAACTTTGTTTACATTCTGAAATTATACAACATGGTCTCCATTTGTGAAGTGTGCATTTTTAGATACTTGTAATTTGTTTTCTAACTGATTCTGTGCACTTTGTTAGTATGTATGACATTGACATATTTATAATGTTTGTACAATGAAATTTTGGGTTAATTGTTCCAGTTAATGTCTATCACATAATTATCATATGTGCTTCTTGAGTGATCTTATATATAGTCTTACTAATGTTCCATATTATATCTTGTTACTGAAATAAAGTGCACTGCAAGACACACATAAGTTTTCCTCTTGAGTCACAATATCTTTCCTCCTGCCATATTTTCTAATTTTTCTTGATGTGCCTTCTCTGCTACAAAATATAATCTGTTTTCTTTATTATAATTTTACTTTTCTATTATTGCCTATTTTCAACACTTAATTAATCTTGTATTTATGTATAAGCTACTATGGCTGTGTAAAAAATTATTCCAAAACTTAGTTGCTCAAAACAGTAACAATCACTTATTATAGCTCTTGTTTTCTGTGGGTTTAAAATTTGGTCGGGGCTCAGCTGGGTAGTTCTCACTTGGGATCTTCTGTGAAATTGCAGTCAGATGTTGGCTAGGGCTGTAGTCATCTG
Organism: Delphinapterus leucas; assembly: GCF_059928025.1. Taxonomy (NCBI): domain Eukaryota; kingdom Metazoa; phylum Chordata; class Mammalia; order Artiodactyla; family Monodontidae; genus Delphinapterus; species Delphinapterus leucas. The sequence continues at coordinate 112,784,598 of NC_143129.1, forward strand.
AAAGCTTGACTGAATCCAGGGGATCCACTGTCAAGGTGGCTCACTCACTGGTGCTGACAGTTGGCCACAAGCCTTAGCTGTCTGCATCTGGGACTCTCCACAGTGCTGCTTGTGTGTCCTCATAAGATGCGACTGGCTTGATCCAGAGTGAGAGATTCAAGAGGCTAAGGCAGAAACCAAAATACATTTTATGGCTTAGGCTTGGAAGTCAAATTCCATCACTTCTGTCATATTCTATTGATCGTCTAGGCCAACTTTAATTAGATATGAGAGATAATACACAGGACATAAACCCTAGGAGGCAAGGATCTTGGAGGCTGACTATCACAGTGCTCTGTCCAGTCCCTCATAATTCACATTCCTCCCAAGTGTAAAATATACCTCTCCCTCTCAAGGCTCCAGAAGTTCTCATCTATTACAGCATTGGCTCAAGCTCTAGGTTCAAGATCTTGTCATCTAACTCAGGTCTAACTGTGAATAGCTTCGCCAACTAACACGCTTTGAGTATAGTTCTTGATTTAAAGGCCTTTGAACTGAAGCAATATATTATCTGATTCCCCATCCAACCAACATGCAATGGTGTTCAGGCAAGAATGACCATTGTAGACTCTCCTATTCCAAACTGGGAAAAATGAGAGGCACACAAGAGTCACTGCTCCAAAGTATTCTGGAGCCCAGGCAGGTACATGTTGCCAGTCCTTTGATTAAGGCTCAGTTCTACTGCCTGGGAATGATTCCCTCTGGCCTCTTGTGCTCTGGGTTCCACCTCTTGAATTATCCTTCCTTTTCAATTAAAAAAAGAGGTCTCCAGATGACTGAATCTCTAGCAAACAACAGACTGAAATCACATGAGAGACCCCAAATGGAAACTTCCTAGCTGAGGCTTTTCTGAAATTCATGATCCACAGAAATCACAAGAGATAATAAATGTTTATTGTGGTGCTAAGCCACTGTGTTTTGGGAAAATTTGTCATACAACCATAATAGCCAATACAGATTTTGGTACCAGAAGTGGGGTGTTGTTGAAACAGAAAACAATATATGCGGCAGTTGATTTGGGACTGGGTGGTGAGCATAAGTTAGAAAGGTCTTGAAGAGACTGTTAGTGGAATCCCTTGAGGAGGTTTTTCCTCAGGGCTTAAAGAGATTGAGAAACACGTTATATAGTAAGCTGGAGAAAGGGGTATTGTTGTTATATATTTATGGAAAATTCAGCACCATCATTTGTGGTTACATTAAAGGTGGAAAATGTACTTAATATATTGGATGATCTAGCTAAGGATATTTCCAGGCAGAGTGTTGAAATTGCCACCTCGTCATTTCTTTTGTTTAGAATAAAATGCAAGAGGAGCAAGATAAGTTCAAAAAAGTTTCATTAAGTACTAAGGAGCTGAGTTTAAAAAACATTGTTTCTCAAGCCCAGGCTCTCCAGACAGCAAACAATGCTGAAAATCAGAAAAGGCGTCTGAGTAAATATCAAATCCAGGCACTGTTAGGGAGACGTAGTCTGAGTATGAAGGTGGAACCCTTTGTGGAAAAACTCAGAAAGATTTAAGGTAGTGCATCTAACAGAAAAAAGTCCCTGTACAGCTTTTAAGAACATTTTTCACAAAACTTTTCATTTTTACAACAGAGCTTCTAAGAATCTTTAGGATGTTTTTCTATAGCAGCATTATAGGAAACTTAAACAAGGACTTATTGAAACAAGTTTTGTAGGTGTGGCTTTTATCTAATGAGTAAACCTTAATAAGATTTGTAGAAGATCCACAAAATTTTTAAGAGAATTATCTGATGGAACCACTGCCAGCTTGGTCTAGAAAGGACAGGGGGAATTCAAAACAAAAAAGGCCTTTGGACTCCCTAACTACTGCAGAGTGAGAAAATTTTGTTGCAGAGATCATTGAGGGTCATCTTGAGAGTGATTTTTGTGAGTATATATATTATCATATTTACAATATTTGTGCTGTGACATTCCATATTAACTGTACCTGCTAATGTCTAATGTATAGTTATCAGCTGAACTTAGTTTTGATCTCAAATGCAATGTCTTATTAAAGTTCCATATTATATCTTGCTGACAAATAAAATGACAGTGCAGAACATACTTATACATTTTTACTGCCTTGAAATCCACTAGTCATAAAAGCTTTCCTTCTGTTTTCTTTCTTCTTCTCACTGCACCCTCCTCTGCTATGAAATGCAGATTTCCAACGTTATATTTGAACTTCTTCTTAATACCATTTAAATAACCCATATTCATTATTTAGTTGATCTTGTATTTTTCAATCCATCCCCCAATCACAAGAGTCACTCACTATTACCCCTTCCCCCATAATATGTGCTCCTATGTTACATTATTTTATGGCTTAGAGGTCTCTAATCTATCACAGAATCACATATGTACCTACGATGCACTGTTACATTTATAACTAACCACCAAGTCTGTAAGCCTTGCCACTGAAGATCTTTTGCAAAATAAAGTGGCCATTTGAGTTTTCATTAAAAATTGAGTCAAATATTTTTACCCTACTTTCTCCTTGCCTTGATCATGTGTCCCTGAATGTGTGCACATGACATATGGCAGAACTGTTAAGAGTTTTTACTGTAGTCTATCTGATTCCTCTTCTTTTCCTTTGGTCTCCTGTACTCTGCAATTGCATGTGGTGGGATTAAAAAATTATTTATTATGGGACGTGAAGATGGATAAAAATGAAGTCATTGGATCATTTTCACTAACATGTCGCTTTACTGGGATAATTGCATTATCGGAATTCTCTTTGACACTTATTGAATATCTTTTAGGTTCCAGGTAATGTGCTAAGTACTTTGTGTGTTATCTCATTTAAATCTTGCAACAACTTAAGGTATTATTAACTTTATGTGTGAAGAAACTGAGTTTTGGAAATCCTAAAGGACTATCCTAGGATCATATAACTAAAAAGTAGGAGAGTTGGGATTTGAATCTAGGCCTCCTTTCAAGTTCTATGTATTTTCTAGTATGTTATAAGGACTGACATTCAGTCTTTATTTTAATGAAGTCTTTATTTTCCTAAGGTTTAATGAACAACTAACTGTATATTATACAAAATATGTTCTATGTCACAATGGAGTTTCTTTCTTTCTAATATCGTTAGGGGTAAAACAGTCTATAGCCAGATCTCAATTGCCTGGAGAAATTTAATCTTACATGTCATCAAATGGTACACTTTACTTTGCAGTTTAAACCATTTTCTCCACCAAACCTTTTATCAGAGTAGTTAAGAGATAGCAAGAATCAATGGATTTGCATTTCACCTCCTTTGATTTTTCCTAATAAGGCTCTGGTGAATATGTTAATGCCCAGGAAAGCGTGAAGGAAGAGAAAAAAAATGAAGGACGATGGAGGGTCTTCATGGAGGTAGTAAGTTGGATAAACTTCTGTTTTCTTGTCATCAAAAGTATCCTCATGTTCCTTTTACGATGTTTAGTGTTTCAGAAAGTTAAAAAAAAAAAATGGGAACGTCGCTTATACTTTAGAAACAAAGGTTATTAAAGAACATTTAATCCAGTATTCTGATTTATTCATTCTTGAATCAAACATTCTATTTTTATATTATTTTGAATATCTGTGAAGCTTAATTTTTTCTAAGAAACAATTCACAATTTCTTATGCTTTTAATTAGTTATTCAAAATGTTTTAAACTGAATTTGCCAAAACAAAATAATGATTTCTAAGTGGGTTCTGAAGTTGGCAAAACATGTTCATTTTGGCTTAGTTTAGACTTGATACAATAGCTTTTTAACTAGAAACTGCTTAGATGAGCAGGAAAAGTACCAGATTTAGCTTTCAATGCACTATTCTATAGATTTTGCTTTGAAGGTTGCTTGTTTTTCACAGTGTTATATGTACCCCAAAATGTGCTTGCTTTTAAATTTTACAGGCATTGAAGTGAGAATATGCTTGAGTGGAGTTCAAGTGGTGTTTATAAGCTGGCAGAAACTCAGAATATGACAAGAATCACAATTTTCAAATGTCTAAACATTGTAGCTTTCTATATACAAATGTCTGAAGTTTTTTTTTTTTTTTTTTTTTTTTTTGCATTGACTGGCAAAGTCAACATTACTATCCAACTTGTATTGTTTTCACTGTATGGTAACTAATGAAGTACTTCCCTGCACCACAGAACTACAATGCTGTAAAAGCTGGAAACAAAGTCACAATATGTATAATCACAGTGTCAGAATGAAATAAGGCAACTCCATTATTTACTGTAAATAAACACCATTTAAAACTTTCTAACTCAGTATGTCTTCTGGTTAGCTAATGTCAAAGAATCACATTGACTTTAGTCAACTCCTCAGGCTGCTGGACTTGATTATATAATTGAAGTCTTAGTATGGATTCTACTCATTGCTGGTTGGATGACTTTGGATAATTTATGTAAAGTCTTTGAGCTTTAGTATCCTTATTTGCAAATTGTGGATAATATTACCAGCCTCACAGAATGGCAAAAAAGTGATATGAGATGATGTATGTAAAGGGTTTATCGCTAAGACAGGAATGTAGTAGATGAGCAACAAAGATTATTTTCTATTCTTCCTTCCTTCAGGCTTCATTTATATATTTGAATAGTTTAGGGCAGAAAAAATTAAGATGAATTACAAATCTGTAAGTTAAAAACTTAAATAAAATGAATTAAAAACCTGTAAATTAATCTGCATAAAACTTTTGGGGAAAAGTTTTGGAGGAGAATGTTGATACTACTGGCTAAAGTGAGGTTTGGGAATTATCTTTGAGTTTTGTTAATTTAAGTTATTCCTCCCTTCTATTTCTGTTGATAATTTAGAATTAATTATAATTATTGAATCATACAACTTAATATCACATAGCTTAAAAAGTCTTTCTGTCTCCTTATACCAGCTTACTCAGTTATTTGATATTAATTCAGAGATCATATCCTCTGTGTAATTAATAAACTGTTAAGTAATACAATTTTAAAAGAAAAGTCAGTTTCAAATGTCAGAGCTCAAGCCAAGATCGTGTACAGTTTCAAATTATTTTATAGGAAATTTAGTGCCACGAAAATAAAGAAAACTTTTAAAATAACCCATTGTTCAGCATGTCAGACATGGTATTACATTTTATTTGTGCCTTACTAGCACATCCATATAGATAAAAGCTTGTTTAAAAATCTTGCAGAAGACTACAGGTGTCACTTTTCCTCATAAAAACTGCATTTTCTGTGTAGTTTATGCCTTTGATCCCTAAAAATCAAGAAAAATAAATGAAAATTTCTTTGCTTTCATTTGCAGTGATATGATGCACATTACTGATCTTAAGGGAACAATATCCACTGCCACATTGGAGCCCTGGGCCTCATGGCACCTATTGGGGAAGGTTGCTTTCTGCATGTTTATTCTCTATATTTGTTACTTAGAAAAATAGGTGACTAGAAGATAGAAACAAATCATCAGATGGTAATGTGCCAGGAAACCAAACAATAGCATGAATATGTTGATCTACAGGCTTGGTGACCTTTTGTGTTTGTTTAAACAGCTTGTTTTAATTAGTAATGGATATCACTTACTCTTATGAACATTATTGACAATTGAAAACAGCACCTTATAAGCTGAGGAATTGGAGAAATTTAATATGAGTGAGTTCAGTTTCTTTGAGGGGTTTCTTTGTTCTTGTCATAATGCTTGAAGTTAATGGACAACTAAAATGGAATGGCTTCATGTGTCATACACTGAGTGAAGACGACTGACAAAAAGCCATTAGTGTCCAGGGAAGAAAGACAAAGGCAGAAATTCTATCGTTTCCAGATGAGTCCTTATGATTCCCCAAACTCTTTATTAGCTTGACAAGCAAGACGCAAGTCTATTAATGCAAAGGTCAGATAGTGCAATTTTAGCCAGAATTTTTTTTTTATTTGAAAGATAGTAGAAAATTATCTGGAATGCTAGAGTTATGGAATCTAAAAGACGATCTTTTAAAAAAACAAATTTAATGGATTGATGTTCTAAAGTAACAATCTTACCTGCCATACTAAAAGGAAAGAATATAACTTTCCTTACCATATAAGTTTAAGCAGTTACTAGAAAGAAAACTTGGATTATGCTTATTTTGCAGGTACTTTAAAAGAATTTAAAATAATTCTGTAACTTTCCAGTTTCTTCTTACTCTCAAATAAAGGCACGATATTCTATAATTAAATCTGATAAAATTGTCATCATTATCAATCCGATGCAACATCGGGACACCTAATTTGTTCTTGTCAAATTATTCTGATGTCTATAGCAGTGCCATCATCTGTCCTGTATTAAAAATATTTTAAAGTAGCTCTGAAAATTACTTTCATAGATTTGGAAAGCCATTTCTGGTGTGACACACATCTGTTCCTTGGGTTTTGCTCTGATCATAGAGCGTGTTCCAGATAGGTGTTTGGGAGATGTGGTGGTTGTTTTTTATTATTTTTTTCCATTAGCTAGTGCTTGGTTGGAAACAGTGGCAATGCTACTTCCTTAGAAAATTCAGCCATCCTGATCCCTTTGGTATTGGCAACAGTGAGAAATCCGCTCCCCCCCCCCTTTTTTTTTAACAAGTTTTGGATTAGTACTTGGAAAGCATAGACCACCCATCCTGACACTCACCATTCTTTATAACTGAAAAAAGTGTTGAGAGGGGAAACATATTGTGACCTGAATATATCATCTGGTCAGTAGATAGATGACTAGGTATGAGTTTTACTTTGACTTGATTGCCATTTCCTCTTGCGCAGCATTTTTGCAAATTATGGTTATTGAAACTCTAGGTATACCTCTGTCTGAGTTATTTACCACACAGGAAAAAAAAAAAAACCCTAAACAAACATAAAATAAACAAGCCAAATAGCAAGCAAACAAAAACAACCCAACCAGCAACTGTATCTTATAAGATATTATTCATTTTGTTCTCTTTCTCTATACACTGTGGACAACTGTGATGCTAATATGTGTGTTAACTAATGTGAGGATTCACTACAGTATAGTGACACAGCACTGGATTTGTGGTCGAGACCCTTGAGTATCATTTCTGGTTGATTAACTAATTAGTTTTGTGACCCTCCAGGGTGAAAAATCTTATCCATAGTTGGTTGAACCGCAGATATGGAGGAACCACAGATACGGAAGGCTGACTCTAGGTTATACATGGATTAACTCCCACGTTGTTCAGGGTCAACTATATAACATAAACAGGCATATAGCATATCTGTGGTATTCAAATTTCACAGTGGAGGTTATTAGAAATAAAATGTTTATAAAGGTTTTTGAGGGAGACGATGAAAAAAAGATTGAGAAACACTGACATCTGACAAATGACTAGATGTTGTCAAATGTTTGTTTCAGCTCTAATTTCCTGTATCTTCTCTAAATAAAGCTTATGTTTCCAGATTAATCCTTTTCAAGGGCCTGAAATGTATATTTCAACCTTAAATATTAGTTATCGTATGTTCATAAGGAAAGATATGTGGTACTCCTTCAAAATATAAAAGTTACTTTGGTTTTCTCTGGTTTTGGGAAAACATGTACTTTTATAGAAAATGTTCAAAATAGAGAAATGTAGAAAGAAAAGTAAGATCATTGGTAGTGGCATATACTATTAGTTGGTTAACAAAGTATGTTTCCCTTCTTCCTGAATTTACACAACTGTATTTCTGTCCTTCTTTGCTGATAGATGCGCATGTAACTGAATTCTAGTCAATGGAACATAACTGGAAGTATCTTATTTCCAGGCCTGGGCTATTAAAACCTCTGACATAGCCTCCTCCATGCTCTAGTCAAAAAACTACTAGAGTAGTTTTGATTCTAGTCAAATGGAATGGCAATCCCTAGGACAACCTTGGAAGTCACTGGAATCCTGAATTTCTGAACGACTGCATAGCTTGTTCTTGACAAATTAGCTAATTAAGACTCATCCATTCATATGATAATATATGCATAATATATACAGTATATACAATCTACTGTTCTGTGTATTTGAGATTGATCTGTGAACAACTAGAATATTTATTGTGCCGACATGTGCCAATATTATATCTAATAAAGACATTGATACTCTATACCTGCTCTGTCCAGTATGGTAGCCACTAGCCACATGTGGCTATTTAACATTAAATTAACTAAAATTTTAATTTCTCAGTCACATTAGCCACATTTCAAGTACTCAATAGCCACATGTGGCTAGTGGCTATCATATTGGACAGTGCAGATATAGACGATTTCCACCATAACAGAAAGTTCTAATGGAGAGCACTGAGCTGTGCTGTTGAGAACTAATGCTTGTAGAGGCACATACACCCACTTGAGTACATGCATACATGCTCACATGTATATATAGATGAATACATATACACACATATATGCACATATGTAAAGGGAGGGTAATGTAATGGATCCAAATACATGAACTGCGTTGTGACTCTCCACAATATTTATTCTACTACTGGCTAAATGATGTGTTGGTTTGAAGAGAAATTATGGAAGTTCATGGGAGAGTTGTGAGAATTATCAGTAGAAAGTAAGGTTAAGGATGAACCAGACCTAAGTAACTACAGGTGCTACTCTTCTAATTATTCTTCTTCTCTCCTTAAACCATCTACCTCATTTTTTTTTCCTAAAAACTAAATCTAACCCATTAAGCACTTGGCTGCTTAATGAGCCTACTGATATATGAGAATGAAATTGTCCTTCATCAGTCGAGTGATTTCTATCTTCTGGATATGATTCCTCCTTTCCATCAAGGCTGTCCTGGCAGTGGTGGCACCAAATTCCTCCCTTTTCAGGTAGAAGAAGAGAGGAAGGTGTAGAAAATTTTGTTGAGTGTAGTGGTTCTCAAGTCTGGAGTGGGAGCATTGACCTACCAGGGGTGAAAAATTAGCCTACATGATTCTAATATTCTCCATCCTCCTTTCCACCATCACCCTGATTCTTGCCCTTCATGTTACGGATCTGATCTTGCTCTTTGGTTTTGTGGTGATATATGCAGCTTTGCTGAGTGGAATTTTATACTGTTACTTGCTAATGGGCCACAGATTCTTAGACAAGGCTGACCTGTACAACACCCAGAATAATGATTACTTTTCTGTTTTGCATAATGGTCTTTAGGGTTTCATCTAATTTAGAGAAATAAGGAAGTAGATGAAAGTGTGTGGTGTCCAAGTTACATGGACTTTTCAAATAACCTAAGCAATGTAGGGTTTCTTCCCCATTTAAGTTAATCCTCAGTTTTATTTCCAGGAGTTGGAAACTCACAGGGGGAAAAAATGGGATGGTTGATTTAGTTCCTTGCCACCCTACACTGTAGTAATTAGGACTATATAAAACTTTTAGGTGTCTGGATAGCCGGCAGTTTTCTCGTGATATAAAAGCAGTGCCTAGTGTTTTACAGGGCCTACATATTATGTAACTGTCAGGGAAAACAAGGTCCAAACTCTTTCTTCTTAGGTTATTTACTGACTTAGGAGATCTAGCTGTCAGTAAGTAGGTATGAAAATGATTGCCTAGGAATTATAAAACTTTCAAACAGAAGTCACGATTTGGCTTTTCCTCCAGCTTTTTCCTCTGACTTAAAAGAAAGCACCTCTCCTTCAATGGAATGAAGTGAAAATGAAATCAAGGGGCAGGGTCCTGTACCTCAGAATTTACACCAGAGCTTTCCACAAGGCAACATAAAAGCTCATTTATTTCTATTCTTATTTTTTCCTAAGAAAACTGACAAGCCCTCTGGAAGTCCCTGCTGCTAGAATCCCTATCTAATGTGAGATATGGGGCCCGATTCAATAATTCTTGAGAGGTTTTCAAACTGGTTTTGAGGAGCTAGTAGGCCCACTTTGTAATAGGAAGAAGCATCTGACATTTAGAATCCTGCCCCCCAATTTGCAAACAATAGAAGAGGAAAAGCTGCGCCCTGGCTTGGGCTTCTGCTGTGCTAATTACAGAAATGTAAAGCCCAGCTGTGGTCAGACCAGCTCATCAAGGAGAGATGTGTTAGACCAAGAAAGCAAAAGAAGGACTGAAATGTTTTTCATTTTTATTCCTTGCATATTGTCTGTTAGAACATTCAGCTCTGCTTAATTATAAACTATTTTTCCCATTTATAAACATGTTCTTTTCCTTTGCATTTAATGTGAATGAATAGCTGCCTCTAGACTAGAGTGTGGCTATGAGATTGGTGTTCAGCTTAAAGGCTGAGCTAAGATTTCTTTAACATTTCTGTATACAAATATCAATCTATAAATTTAATCTGTTTAAAAATGAAAGTTCTTGTCTCCTGTTCCAAATCCTTAACTACCCTTCTCTACTCTAAAAACAAATAAAATCAACAAAACCAAACCAAAGAGAGCAAACAAGCAAATTTTTACTTTCCAAATAAATTCTAATTTTATTTCAACAGGGGGAACCTAATGTAATTTAAGTATATTTTGTTTCCCCTTGATATTTCTTCTGTGCTGGCTTTTCCTGGGGATCTGAGTCCAGATCTGAACTACAAGCATAACTTTGTTGTTATGTGCTTATTTTCTGTTAATGTAAGATATATGAGAAGAGATGAACAGAAAAAAGAAAAACTCGAGTGGCATTGGAAAGTATACATTAGTCAATGCAAACGTTTTGGACTGACTAGAAACTTTACCAGACTCCAAAATATTGAAAAGTGTTTTGAAAATGGTTTTAATGCTTTTACTGTTTGTCCTTCTCATTTAGAAGTGTAAAACATTTGTACAGTGGTACTTTGTTACAGTGATGATGTGTTATTGTTTGGGAAGGACAATATCAATATTCTAGGCTTTTTGTATCAATAGACATATAGGTTGGGCATTATTATATGTAATATTAATAATAGACATTTACTGAAATTGTCCTAAATGCTTTAAGTGGCAAAGTAAAATGTCATTTACTTATGAGAAAGGGATCATCACCTCATGGTTGTGCACTGCATAAACTGTAAGAATTATCATCCACATTGGTGGTCACTGTAGATTTGTATATATACATGCACAGTTGACCCTTGAACAACATGGATTTGAACTGCATGGGTCCACTTATATACACATTTTTTTCAATAGTAAATACTACAGCACTATATGAGCTGTAGTTGGTTGAATCTGCAGATGTGGAGAGCCAGCTATAATTTATACATGTTTATACATGGATTTGTCCACTGTGTAGAGGGTCAGCACCCCTAAATCCCTGTGTTGTTCAAGGGTCAACTGTATGCATACAGTTATTTTATATATATATATATATATATATATATAAAATGAAAATTTCCTGGCAGACAATAAACTACTTTGAGGAAGGAGTAGCTTTTTCTAAACATCACAATGAGTTTGTCGTGGGGCTAAAGGTAACTAAAAGCAACTTGTCCAGGATCACATAACTAATGAGTAATATATATTCAAATTTTCATTGGTTCAGTCCATAGTCCCTATTCTTAATTATGGTTTGTTGAGTTGACGTACTCTGAATATCAGGAATATCATATAATAGAATTTTACTGTATTTGTGAGACTTTTGAAAATTCCTCTGACACGAAACCTCTGAAGATCTACCTGCAGAAAATACATCTGAAGAATATATCCTCCTTTAGCCTAAGTGTTTATCAGGTATTAATGTTCATTTGTTAGGTCAGTGGTTCTCAACTGGTGGTCAGTATACTACTGGTGGAAACTTGAACTTCCCCAGGTAGAACCTAGGGTTCATGTAAAAATTACAGGAATTTGCAAGACTACAGCAACATTAGTTAAATACAAAATCTGAATATACTTTTTAAATGTTTTAAAGCAGGCTTTTAATATTGCTCAGAGTGGACCAGTGCTTATGAAAAACTTAGGAAAGTTTGATACACACAGAATGGGAAACACTGAGATAATTCTACTTCCTCTACTTCTCTTTTCCTTATTTGCAAAGCTTTGTTTACCCACTTGGCCAACTGACACTTTTGAGTTTTACAGAAATAAGATTCTTGAGAAAGAGACAACTAAGGATAGGAGAGGGCTTTGGGTAAAATCAGGTAATAAGCTCTTGGATGCCACAGGGACAGCCTGAGATCATTAAACAGGCTGTGGGTCTTAGGGAAAACTAGGCTTATTTCACAAATTTGTAATGTGTCTCATGAAGAAGAAACCTCCCAATTCTTATCACATAAGATTAATTCACTATTTCGAGTTGAGTGTGTTCCATTCAACAAGAAGGTATTGAGTGCTCTGAATGTTCAAAACACTGTGCTTCGCCCTGCAGCATACACAGATATGCAGTAATAGTCATCAATATCTGTATAGTGCTCTATAATTTACACATTTATCAGACATCTTATCATTTAAAACCTTGAGAAGAATCTATTATGGCTATCACCATTTAAAGAAGAGAAAATTGAGGCCCAGTGACTTGCCTAAGTTTCAGTACATAAAAGGTGTCATACATGAGATTCAAACTCAAGTCTTCCAACTTTGGCATCCATCTTATTTCCATTACACCAGATTCCCTGCCCTAAACAACCTTTCACTTTAAAGTGAGAGAAATTTATACATAGCCACAAATGTGGCAAGAGTGCAATTGAAAAATAAAACATCATAGTAGCATGGTTTAGCAAAATATTATACCAGTAAACACTAGATTACACTCCCAAATTGGGTGACAAGTTCAGATAGTGTGGCTTTTATATTTTAGGATCCGTATATTTTTCCTTTTTGAAGTCTGGGTAGTGTTCTTTTTCATAGGTTTTCAGAAATCATAGTATGTCAGCTCTATATACTTGGGAATTAGACACCCTCTTCTTTCTCAGGATCAGATAGACTGCTTTCCACTCAACAATTTAAAAAAGCCTGTAGTAAATTATTTTTGACCTTTTCAGTCTATTTCCATGGATCCTCTCACTGGTAGCATATGAAATTTTTTGCCGGTCTGCAGTTTGATACAAGTTTTGTTGATGCTCTTAAATAGATAGAGTCTATTAAATAAGACATAATCGCATGTAAACTCATAAAAATGAACAGTCCTCTGGGGAACCAGTGACAATAAGCTCTTAGGTTTGAGAGAAGATTCTTAGCAGATATCAAGGCTGCTCTGATTCAAATATGTCTTGCAAGAAAGCACTATGGCGGTAAAGATTTAAGCAATTTCGTTTCCAAACAGAGACTAAAATTACTTGAGCTGGTAGAATTCCATAACCCACCTGTTGCTTTTGGAAGGTTGAAAACATTTTTTTTTCAGATACTTTCGTTTTCAATGAAATTTTTGTTGTGAGCATTTCCTCCTTGACTCTCTGTGATATACTTATTTTTGAGGCACTACAAATCAGTATAATTTAGGTATATTTTACTATTTCCTAAGTCAACAATTTTTCTTAACAACATGTATAGGAGAGGAAGGATGGATTAGAAAATTTGAAGTCATCATACAACACTTGGGTAGCTTTCTATGAATAGTGTTTTATGATTTCCTATCAGTATCCCTTCCCATGTGGATGTAAAAATGTACTTGAGAATGGAAAAGTTAGAATAAATAGCAGTTGCCTATAAAAATTGTTGGGAAAGCAGTCATCACATGACCTGTTGTTGCCTGTCCTGGGACTGCCCAATTAGTGCTCTGGGTCTGGAACTTTCCCTTATGTGGAGGCCAGGTTCCAAGCTATTGCTTGACCCTAGATTCTTCTTACTTATTAGGAGAAATCTTTCCTTGTCCTGGGTGTGCAGTGAACTTCTTATATTGCTTAAGCATGTGCGTCATATGGCACCTGGCCAGTCCCACTCTCTTCCTCTCTTCTGCAGCCTGAGAGGGGTATGTGCAGTTCATTGCCCTGAGACAGCTCTCTGGAGAGACCCCTTGGCCATGGGAGACTGGAGCACACTAGAGATGATGATATTGCTGCATCTCTTCTCCTTTTTGTGAGTTAAGCATTGTTCCAACCAGGGTCTCGTGTGTTGAGTCCTTCTCAACAACTCTGAACCCATTGAAGATGCAATGGGCCAAGCTGTGTGGGATCATACTTCTGGTGGTTGGCATTGTTACACTCTTTGGCGTCCTCTACACAGTGAGAATCTTCACCAGAGACTGGTAGCTGGATCTTCCTGTTCCACAAAAATGAAACCTAGTTTTTGATTTAAAAAATCCCAGTCTAGGGTTATTTGAAATAGTTATGAACACCTGGCAGCAACGCAAAATGCACTTAAAAGTGTCTCCTCAAAAATGTGAAACATATTATTGAGAGGTTTGAGATTAATCTGACCTATTTTAATTCCAATTTTAATATAATTTGTACATTTAACTTGCATTTGGGTTAGGGATAAAGATGTCATGTGAATGGTATGACTACTGTCCTACTTACATATGATTTTTTTGACCTTTAAGAAATCATCATATCACAATGGTCACCACTTCCTCTTTCAGAAACTCAAGTATACACACAGTCACTGACTAGATTCTCCAAAATATATTGTGAATCTGTTCATTTTCTTCCATCTCCACTGCTATGATCCTGGTCTAAGGCACCATATCTCTCACCTGGATTACTGCAATAACCCCCTATAATTCCTCTCTACCTCACAGTTAAATTAATCTCTTTAAAATATTAATTAAATTTTGTAATCCTCTTGGTCAAAATCCTCCAATGCTTTCCCATCACACTTGGAATAAACCCCAAAATCTTTTTCCTTGCCTATAAGGCATATACTCTATCTTATAGAAGCTGTTCTAGAAAATATCAAAAGAGAAAAAGTTGCCAAAGTCATTTTATGAAGTAGGTAAAACCTGTTACCAACACTTGAGGTATAAGTGTTGGAAAATTATCATCAAGAAAAAAGACTTATAGACCAATATCACTCATGGACACAGGTACAAAAATCTATGCATATAAAATACTGGCTAATTGAATCCTAGATTGTATTAAAACTAATATGTCATGATTGAGTACTTGTTATCCCAGGAATGATATGATTGTTCAAAAATCAGAACTTCAGGGCTTCCCTGGTGGCGCAGTGGTTGAGAGTCCGCCTGCCGATGCAGGGGACATGGGTTCGTGCCCCAGCCCGGGAAGATCCCACATGCTGCGGAGCAGCTGGGCCCGTGAGCCATGGCCGCTGAGCCTGCGCATCCGGAGCCTGTGCTCCGCAACGGGAGAGGCCACAACAGTGAGAGGCCCGTGTACCACACACACACAAAAAAAATCAGAACTTCCACCCACTTAATTCATCCCACTGAAGAACTTTTAGTTCTTTAATATTATATGACTTCCAGGACTTTTATGTCTAGTTCAGATGTTTCCTCTGACACAGAGACTTTCTATATCTGCTTGCATAATTAACATTTCATTTGAATGTTCTTTAAGCATTCTCAAAATTAACACAGCCAAAACTGTGTTGATATTTCTACCAAAACCTGCTCCTCTCTAAGTTTTCCCCAACTCAGTAAATGGACACTTCCCTCCATTCCATCCAGAAGCTGACCATTTCTCAGCATGTACCACCCGAGTCCTAGTTGCCATCATCTCACCTGGAATAGCCTACTGGCTGGTATTCCTGTTGTCAATTTTTTTTTTTGCACTCCTGTAGTCTTTTTTATTTTTTTTATTTTTATTTTTTTGCGGTAAGCGGGCCTCTCACTGTTGTGGCCTCTCCCGTTGCGGAGCATACGCTCCAGACGCGCAGGCTCAGCGGCCATGGCTCACGGGCCCAGCAGCTCCGTGGCATGTGGGATCTTCCCAGACTGGGGCACGAACCCACGTCCCCTGCACTGGCAGGCAGACTCTCAACCACTGCGCCACCAGGGAAGCCCCTGTATTCTATTTTAACAGAGTAATTCTGTTAAAACATAAGATAGATCGTGTCATTCCTTAGCTCAAAACCCTCCAATGGCTTTCCTGGCTCCATCAGGGTAAAAGCAAGCTTTAACAAGGGTATCCAGGGACTTCCCTGGCGGTACAGTGGTTAAGACTACATGCTTCCACTGCTGGGGACACAGATTCAATCCCTGGTCACTAAGATGCTGCATGGCCAAAAAAAAACAAAAAAAAAAAAACAAAGAAAAACAATGGTGTCTACAACCCCCATAGTCTGCCTTATTTCCTCTTGGCTTCATTTCCTGCCACTCTTCCTCCTCTCTCTTAGCTCCAGCTCAGCAGTTGACTTTCATCAGCCTGGATTGCTTTGCTGTTCTCCCAGGTATTCATGTGACAAACTCCCTCCTTTTCTTTTGGTCTTTATTTAAATGTTACCTTTCTAGTGAAGTCATCCCTGAATACCTTATTTGAAATTGCCAGCCCTTCATTACTTGCCTTCTTTTTAATGTTTTTGCTCCATATGCTAATATCTTTCTTTCTTTCTTTCAACATGTTTTTCAATTTTGAAATCTTGGTGTGTCTGTTCTAATATTTCTCCTAATGATATCCATATAGAAATAGTTGTGCTCCTTAACTGTCTTGCTATCCAGGCCTGTGAGTTCATTTTCCCCTGGGAGTCTCACTGATGCTGTTAGGTAGTACAAATAGAGGAAGGCCAGACCCTTGTCAGGGTCAGCTCCAAAGATTTTAGTGTGTATGTTTTGGAGTGTGTGTGTGTGTGTGTGTGTGTGTGTGTGTGTAAGAGAGAGACATCTCAGGTGAAGAGACCAGGTACCAGAAAACCATAGCCTACTAAACAATTCCTTATATCAGATCCTCACACTTTGCACCCCAAGGCCCAAGGAGAAGCAGCTGTAGGATGAGACATACATAGATTATAATTCACCAGCCCTGGGTGCTTGGAAGGATAAGGGTGAGATGCTTCTCATCTAAGGTTAGTTACTTCTCCCCTATTTCTCTCAGCAGCTCCCAAGCAGAGGACTTTGTCTTGTTTTGATTTAACCTTTGAGAACACCTGGACCAGAAATGTGAGTTACGCAGGTATAGGAGCAGTGGAGATGGGAGGAACAAAGGGGAAGGGGATACAACAGCAGATCCCCAAGGGTGGTATCCTCTCTCTTTTGGCCTCAAGCCAATGCTACTACTCCACATACACCAGTTCAAACCTTTTTCAGCAATGCTCCTGGGGTTTTCTCAAAGTTTTCTCAATATCTTGATATTTTTTAAGTGGGGGTGGTCTTGGGGAGGGATCCAGAAGTTGTGGTAGTTTAGCATCTTGTTCTAGAGCATATTACTGTGTAACTTACTTATATTGCTTATTTTCTGGTTTTTTTTTTCCTACTATAAGATCTTTAAGTGCAGAGATTTTTTCTGTTTTGTTCACTGTTCTATCTGCAGATTCTAGGACAGTGACTCTTACACAGTAAGTATCAATACTTATTGAATAAGGAGACAGTCACAGATTGGGAGGAGTTTTCAAATACCTAAAACCAACAAAGAAATCTGGAATATATAAGAAACTCCTACAAATGAATATCACAAACACAATACCCAAAAGGAAAAATAAAGATTATAAACAATTCAAAGAAGGAGAAATAAAAAATGACCAACAAGTATACGAAATGATGTTCAACCTATAATATAACTATGAGATATAATTTTATACCCATTAAATTGGCAAAGGTTAGAAAATACATAATACCAAGTGTTGGCAGGGATGTGGGCAAGTGAGAATTTCTAAGAACTGTGGATAGAAGTATAAACTAGTACAGCTACCTTGGAGGGAAATCTGGCAGTGCTCAGTGAAATGGAGCATGGAGATAAGGTCCACAAGTGGAAATATGTGAGGATATCTACTGCAGGATTATTTGTGGTAGCAAGGATTAAGAGGTATTAACAAGGTAGATAAGTAAACTGTGGTATATGGATATGATGGGATGCAGAAGTCAGAAGTCATGAATTATATTTATGTCTGGCAAAATGAACAGAACTCAAAAACATAATGTTTAGTGAACATATAGGAAACAGCATGTGATTATTAGTGATTAGTAATTAAATATTAATATATGTATATAATAAAATTACACTCTAAGTTCATCTAAACTATAAAACACTCTACTTTTCAAGGAAAATTGTATGTTTAAGGAAAGATAGATCAAATATAGTGGGTGAAAATAAGATAAATATGTGTTTTTTTAGTACAGATGACAACAGTGTGTCATAAACTGGAGTGTGTGGTGACTAAATTCTACACATCAGGGGTTTAAAAATAGTAAGAATATGGGGATGGAGTTGACAGCTTAGGTCTCGGAGGCAGTAGCAGGGTTCCCAGAAGTTCTGCTCCCAGACTGCTACATTGAGCTCTATATTGAATGAAAATAGAGATTTTCTCGGATTCAACTTGTTACAAGGTATTATTTCATAATGCTAATGGTTGTTGCAGTAGTTGTAGACAAGGGAGCCGCCAACCTGCTAGATAGATTGTGTCACAGCCAGTTTTTCATGTGAATTATACTCTACTGAATTGCTGCATTCTATCCAATCATTAGGGCTGAGGAAACCTTCGCATGGGGAGGGGACTTAGGTTGAAAACATGCTGCCAATAGAGATTCATGCCAGGAATGGTGCCAGCTACTGGATGTAAAAAATGGAGTAAGACAGAATCTGTCTTCAAAAAGCTCACAGTCTACTGGGGTAGACAGAAACATAAATATATAAATAATTAAAATAATATGGTATATGTAATCATAGATGTCAGTTGGAATTAATAAACGATGTTTGATAGTTACAATTCAAACTTTCCATATCATTCCTTGAATGAAACAGTGTCTCACTGATACCCATATTCATGAACCTAGAAGGTACAACAGGTGAAAGAACAGAAAAAAAATCTTTGATTTCTTTCTTTTATTATGTAAAACCAATGTTTCTGAGATGTTCTAAAAAAAATAGCCTTATACATGATCAGAATGCAGATATAAACAGTATTCACTAAAGTAAATATAAAATGTTTACGTCTCAAATGCACTAGCCTAGGAGTTAACCCCTTGTAGTCTTTGCACTTAAACTGTGTAATATGCAAATCACTTTCCCAGATGATTTTTTATTTGAAGGTATGTAGGTTTAATTTTTAAAAAAACAGCTTCAGCTCTGTATTGCTGTGTATACTGAAGTGTCAAGGCTAAACTATTAGAATGGGTATTGGGTAAAAGTTTTAGAATTTGTTTTTTGTTTTTTTGCATGACAGATTATTTTCAGAGTTAATAGCATTTTAAAAACAGAATTAAATTTTCTTCAAGTTTTGTTGATAGAATCATGCTGTACTGGCAATACTTTCCTCCCCCTTTGGCTTTAATTCATGTCAGTGTCTAAAAAAACAGTCAAGCCCTTCATCTGCAAGCTGTGGCTCATTTATATTTGTAGGTACTTACTCTTGCTTGGAAGTGGAAAAAAAAGTTATGTCACGATCTTTGGAAGATAAGGGAAATTAGTGTGAAGGGTAGTGAATTGTCCTGAACTTTGGAAGACTATATTCAACCAAAAGGAAAAGCCAAGTCCTTGCTTCAGAGATTGTGGTTTGATAGCATTAGCACTGCAAGGAATAAACACTTTATTATTAAATATCTTTCTAAGAGTTCTGTTTTATTTTAATTTTTAAATACTGTCCCCTGCTCCCTCCCCTCTGGGTCATATGCTCTCACACACCCATGCATTCAACTCTGGCATGTTAGAATGGATTTATCATGTAAGCCCTTCTCATCTACCCCAGGATGGGCCAGAGGACACACCTTTCACCACTACTGTAAGGAATAAATTGGTGAGGAGAGTCCCAGGATCCTTGAAGAGTCTGTGGTCACTTTTCTTTGTGGGTCAGAAATTATAGTGGGAAGTGCTGCTGCTGAATTGGACAACTAAATGCAACGTGGATAACTGAATCTCACAGTGACTGGGTCATGTCACAAGGTGGGTGTGGTTACCATAATGGACAACAGAGTTGAAGCAGTATTCGGAATAATCTTGACCTGAGCAGACCTATGGACTTGGCTAATTGATCATGGTGTCCCTAGCAGTGACATAGATGGGAAGTCTACTAAATTCTTACTTAATCTGTGTAAGTGGGAGAGTTCTCGGTCAAGTGAATAGAAGTCTAACTGGAATCATTAAAACAGAGTCATGACCCCTTAATAAATTCCCAGACTTGAGCCAGTTTACAGACCAAGAACCCCATGAATGAAAGGGAGGTCAGGTCTCCTTAAGGAAGAACCTTCCTACAATGCCAAAATTTATACTGCTAACCTTTCTCCCAGCCTCCTCAAAGGCATCTATTGCCTTTTAACAAGGTTACTATGCACCGAAAAAAAGAGAGAATCACATTTTGATTTTTAGGCATCGCCTCTGAAATGAAATTAATTCCAGGAGACCAAAAGTGTCACTGTGGTCTACCAGTCAGAGTTTAAGCTTAAGGAGGTCAGGTGATTGATGAAATTTTACTCCAGGTCTATCTCACAGTTGATTTAGTGTGTTCTTGAATGGCTATGGACTGAATGTGTCTTCCCAAAATTTATATATTGAAACCTAATGCCCAATGTGTTGGTATTAGGAGGGGGTCTTAGATGAGGATGGAGCCCTCATTAATAAGATTAGTGCCCTTATAAAAGAGTTCCCCCAGAGCTCCTTAGTCCCTTCCACCATGTGAGGACAGTGAGCAGGTGCCATCTGTGAACCAGAAAGTGGGTTCTCACCAGACACTGGATCTGTCAGAGCCTTGATCTGGACTTCCCAACCAACAGAACTGTGAGAAATACATGTTTATTGTTTATAATCAATTCAGGTTGTGGTATTTTTGTTATAACATCCTGAATGGGCTAAGATACAAACCCATCTTGTGGTTATTTCCTCAGTTCTGGAATGAATAATTCAAATAGACATACTCAGCAACTGGAAAATTCAACTCTTACCTTTAAAAGTATGTCTTGGTCTACTTGGGCTTCCATAACAAATTTTTAGACTGGGTGACTTAAACAACAGAAATTTATTTTCTTACAGTTCTGGGGACTAGAAATCCCAGATCAGGGTGCCAGCATAATCAGGTTTGTTGGAGGCTTTCCTCATGGCTTGCAGATGGCTTCCTTCTAACTATGTTCTCAGGTGGCCTTTCCTAAGGGCATGCATGCTGAGAGAGTGCAAACCATAATTCTCTCTGATGTCTTATAAGAGCACTAATACTATCATGAGAGCCCCACCCTTATGACCTAATTGACCCTAATTACCTTTCAAAGCCCCCATCTCCAAATACCATCATGTTTGGGTGAGGGCTTCAACATATGAAGTTAGGCGACAAGCATTCAGTCCATAATATTCCACCCCTGAACATCTAAAATTAATGTTCTTCTTGAATGAAAAATATATGCATTGCATACCAACAACCCCAAAGTCTTAACTTTTTTTAGCATTAACTCTAAAGTCCAAAAGTTTCATATCAATATTGTCTAAATTGGCTGAGTGAGCCATGAGGTGCAATTCATCTGGATGCAAAATTCCCCTCCAGCTCTGAACCTGTGAAATTATACAAGTTATGTGCTTCCAAAATACAATGATGGGCAGTCATAAGATAGACATTCCCATCTCATTTTTTTTTTTTTTTTTTTTTGCAGGGCAGGAATAAAGATGTAGACATAGAGAATGGACTTGAGGACACGGGGTGGGAGGAGAAAGCTGGGGCAAATTGAGAGTAGCATCGACATATATACACTACTGAATGTAAAATAGTTACCTAGTGTGAAGCAGAAGCATAACACAGGGAGATCAGCTCAGTGCTTTGTGATGACCTAAAGGGGTAGGATAGGGAGGATGGGAGGGAGGCTCAAGAGGCAGGGGATATGGGGACATATGTATGCATATGGCTTATTCACTTTGTTGTACAACAGAAACTAACACAGTACTGTGAAGCAATTATACTCCAATAAAGATCTATTAAAAATAAAAAAGATAGACATTCCCATTCTAAAAAGGAGTAATAGGAAAGAAGGAACAGGTGATGGATCTAGAGCAAGTTCAAAGCCTAGCAAGGCAAATTCCATCAGATATTAAGGCTTGAGAATAATCCTCTTTGCTTTGATGCTCTGCTTTCAAAGCTCTACCCACTGGAGCAGAAGCACCACTCCCCTGGCTCTAGGTGGGAGTCCCAGTCCCTGGCTCCACAGGATGGTCTCAACTCCAAGGTTGTGGTCAGAGGCTGTCTGGCCTATTGAAACTGAGGTATTGGCTCTAATAATTTCTCAATTGCTTTTGAGGTACTTCTCTTTTCTTGAAGGATAGTGCACGTATGCAGATGAATAGCTCTATGGCCCAGTCCTGCAGGATCTAAGAAGTCCAACATCTTTCTTCATTTCATCCTGTCTCCATCCCCTTCAGTTCAAATTGGTACTGCTTCTGCTCTTATAGTACCATAAGCTCTCTATCAAGTGATAGTCCAGCTACACCCTTGGTGTTCTTTTCTGCACACAATTTCTCAGTTTTTTGCAATATGAACAGGCTGAGAATTTTCCAGATCTTTAAGTTTGGGTTACTTTTTGCTTTGCATGCTTCTTTCAACTCATCTCTTTCTTCTCACATTTTACTATAAGCAGTCAAGTGGAACAAAACCCCACTTTGCATAGTTTGCTTAGACGTCTCTTCAGCTAAATATCCATTCTCTTCACTTGCAAGTTCTACCTTCCACAAAACACTAGAACACAAATACAACCCAGCCAAGTTCAATGTCACTTTATGACAAAGACTGCCTTTCCTCCAGTTTCCAATAACATCTTCCTCATTTCCATCTGAGACCTCACCAGAACTGCCCTTAATGTTCATGTTTTTACCATGCATTTCAAAACTCTTCCAGTCTATACTCATTACCCAGTTCCAAAGCTGCTTCCACACATGTTTAGGTACTTGTTACAGTAGCAACTACCTGTCTTGGAACCAAAATCTGTGTTAGTCTGGGTTCTTCAGAAAAACAGAAGCGTATAATGTATTACATATATATAAACAGGAAAGATATATCTTAGAGAAAGAGAAAGAGAGAGATCTATTATAAGGAATTAGCTCATATGATTGAATTTAGAGGCTGAGAAGTCCAATATCTGCATTTGGCAATCTGGAGACTCAGGAGAGCTGCTGACTTAGTTCCAGGAGGACAGCCAGACAGAGAGCAAAAATTCTTTCTTAGCCTTTTACTCTATCCAGGTCTTCAACAGATTAGATGAGGCCCACCCACATTGGGGAGGGCAGTCTGCTTTACTCTATTGATTAAAATGTTTATCTCATCTAGAAACACCCTCACAGACACACCCAGAAATAATGTTTAACCAGATATCTGGACACCCCATGGTCCAGTCAAGTTGACACATAAATTAACTCTTACAAGTCCACCCATTTTCAACTTGGCATCCATATACATCTTCTTAAACCATACTTAATCTCCAAATAAAGACAATAACAAGGTCATAATTCCACCCAACATTATACAACTATGCTGTATACAACTGGAAATGAACTAATTCCTTCGCCAGAAAAGGAGGTAAAATCCTTAATGTTTGCTCTTCTCCTTGATATCCTGTAACTTAAATACGATGATGTAAAATTAACAATATTTAAATGCTAGATATAAAGGCAATACATCTTAAGTTACAATAGAATATCATTTATTTATATTATAGACAGTGTAGACATGGTAATGAATATAAAAAACTGGGGGAGGGAAAATGATACTCAAAACGCTTGTTGAGCCATAATTTCTGCCCAAGACTGATTAATGCAAGAGAAGAAAATTTATTTAGTTGCTTATTTACAGTATACATTCTTCCAGAAAGCATTTCTTGTACCTCTACGGGTGTGTGAAATATGACAAACTGGCAAAATAGAAAAAAGGTTGAGGTTAAATGAAGCTAGCAATAAGGTTCTAATCAATAACATGGCAGACCAAAGGGACAGGGTGGGTGAGCACGTATTTATTTCTAAGCCTTCTACAACAAAAACTGGTTCACAGTTTTCATTGAAACAGACATCCTTGGCATCGGGTCAGATATGAGTTTCTTCTGAGTAAAAAATGAGTTAAAATAAGTTAAATTGGTTATTTGATGGTCTAAGTAATTTGATTAAAATTTTCACTTTTCAATTTTTCTGATGTTCTGGTATAGTGGGAAAAAGCTTGGGTTCTGGAGCCAAATCTATTTGGTTTGAA
This sequence comes from Delphinapterus leucas, assembly GCF_059928025.1. Taxonomy (NCBI): domain Eukaryota; kingdom Metazoa; phylum Chordata; class Mammalia; order Artiodactyla; family Monodontidae; genus Delphinapterus; species Delphinapterus leucas. The sequence goes on from NC_143129.1 coordinate 112,808,678, forward strand.
ATTCTGGCTCTTTTTTAAATTGTTTTTGGTTGTGTGATATTGGGCCAATTACTTAATCTTTCTGGGTCTTACTTTCCTCATTTGTAATGTAGATGCGGTAATACTTCTGTCATGAGGTGGCTGTAAGAATAAAATGTATATAAAGCTCCTTGTACTATACTTAATCCCCCTTTCCTTTCCTTCCCTCTTAGAGAATGTGGTATTTAGTCATAATGCACACAAATTTATTCTCTGTGAAAACCTGCAAGTGGGGCACAGATTGCAGAATTGTTGGTACAGGTAATATTAACACCAGCTGACTTTTGCTGAATACACGCTTAGGGTAAAATAACTATTTCTTTAAAAATACACACACTCAAACGAAGACCAAAAATGTGCAATTGCATGTGTGCACGTGTACACACACACACATGCACACACACACAGAACCACCCCACAATATCTTATGTTAAGGTTGATCTCATGTATTTGATTCTTTAACATTATTCAGACAGTCCCATTTTCTGAAGTATGAGTCTTTAGACATATATGTCTTAGATATTGTAGTCTCAAGAAAGTAACTGTGCAGCACTGCAATTAGGTACAGAGCATTCTCTTTCTGTAGTGCAATTTGTGACCAGTAAGTCAAGCTTCAGAGTCCTTCCTCTAGAATTGTTGTGAAATAATTTTCACATGGAGTTGAAAATTAATAGGCTATTCATTTAAAAAGGTTTATCTGTTGTAAGACCTGTGTTAAATCCACTGCATCTCTTCACACTCATCCTTTCACCTCCCTTCACATTTTTATCCAGGTGAAATCAGGTCCAAATTAGCATCCTGAGGACATCTGGGGGACAAGAGGTCACAAAAGCATTCACATGGATGCTCTTGACATGGTTGTGGGTGCAAGTAAGTGCTTTCTGATTACATGAATAAAACCTTGAGGTCTCTTCCAGTCCAAAGTGGTGAAACTCCAGCTTTCCACTCTATGATGGCCTTTCTGAGTACCTGCCCTTCCCCTTGGGGATAATTCGCCAAATTTGCTCTACTGTGGGAATGACCCTGTAACCGTTATAGGATGTACCTGCTACAGTCAACTTGAAACACCTGTAGTTTGTTGCACTCTGTTCACTGACACAATAGCTTAAATTAAGCCTGCTCTGATTATTCTGTGATATTTGAGCTCATGTTTTGGCTTATTTTTCTCTAGATTTCAAGACACTGTGACATTGATGAATTGCCTCAAAAAGGTAAAAAGGAATATTAGATGCTGTGTTAACGGTATCAGTTTGAAAATATCACAATATTCCCATAATTTATAAAAACTAGCAAAAGAGTAAACTACAAAAGAAGTGATTCAAAAAAATGTCTTTTAATAAAAGTTTAAAGTCTTCAAAATATATTTTCCCCTGGAGCAAACTTTTTTCATTTAATATTGTGTCTGTTAATTAGTGCTTCAAATTTGCAAATTCTTTATTGGTTTATATCAATGTAATACCCAAAGCTCATCTCATTGCCAGATTTGAATGAAATATGATCCTGTTTATTCTATTAAAATGAGGGCCTGAAATTGTTACCCAAATGCCACAGGAATTCTTGCCATTTTCTCATCAAATTCCTCATCAGATTTTTTGTTAAAGTCACATTGTTTTAGATTTTGTGCCTTGGCATTTAAATGAAATTCAATGTGCCCCACTGGAGGAAACATCTGTAGGGACATATTATGTACAATATCCATTCCAATCAAGCAGGAGTGTACTGAGAGCCTGAATGAGGAGCTTATTCTTGCTTCACTCTCCTCTGATGTGGCTATTGAGATGATCTATAAGAGGGGGAACATTTATAAAAATTAAACCAGCAGTGGAGCACAGTATTTTAAATGCTCAAATCAAATACTTTTTAAAGACACAATATCAGTTTCAGTGAATGGATTCCTGCATCTTTCTTTTGATGTAACAGAATTTATATATATATATAGCATCTGATCCAGACTTTAGACAGCTTAGAGAGTCATTTGGTGATGAGAATTTTCAAGGTCCATGTGCCCCAGTAAGCTCTTGTTTACTTGATTTTAACAACCTACCATGTCCTTCAATAGTCAGCCTCAGTTCATACACTCTGTGCAACCTTTGATATTTGCAATGTGATACAAAACTCTTACAACTAGTGCTGTGCTGAAATGGTCAAGGGATGAGAGCAGTTCCTGTCCTATTTTAGAGCCACACATAATGGAAATTTTCCAAAATGGTCCTTGGGAAATGACTAGAGTATGATGGCTAGGACTCATATAAAACAGGGATAATTGTTAAACTGACCCCATAGAGCTTTAATATACATGGGGATCAAACAAATAATGTGTGCAAAACACTTAGACCATGGCATTAGGTCTAAGTGCCTAGTAAATATTAGTTATTACTGTTATTGTCAGGAATGACTTCACAGAGGAGGTGGGATTGGTATTGGATGGTTTTTCATCAGCTTCAGAACAAGGCATTCATGTAGCAGGAGTAGCTTGCACAATGGTTTGAATGTAGGGAAGCAGAAAGTGTACTGAGAGGGTCACTAGATCAGTTTAGTTGTTGCTGAACGCTCATAGTTATTGTCACCATCAAGTATACAGACAGCCTATTAATGTATAAGCCAGTGAGCAACATGCCAGCATACAAAGAGAGCCATGCAGTTTCAATCTAGACAACGCTCTCCTAGGCATGGTGTACACAAAAGAGATATTTCATTTCTAGGTACTTCAGTGTATAATTAAGTAACTGAAGCACTGTATCGTAAACAACATGAACCATACAGCATTCTCCTGTCAAAATGCACTTAGATTCCTGTTGGAAGACAAAGCTGCTTCTAAAAGAAATAATTCAATCTCCCAGTTCATACTAAAGTGAACCATTCTCTCATCTTTTCATTGCTTTGCTTCCTGCTTACTTTTGCTATAGTTATGATGTGTATCATGGCATGAACATGGAATTATGTCTTTATAAGTAAGAGGAAGATAATGTGACATATTATAAAATGTAGATTATACATTCTCATTTCTGCCTTTCAAACTTTCTTTCAAATCCAAGGGCTGGCTTTGTAGGGCTAAATTTCATTTACTCAACTCAAAAAACTATTGTGTTTGGTAAAGTTTGGACAATTCTGGATTATATAAAAGTATTCAGGTTTCCTAACTTTAGGAACTTTAAAATGTTAATGGACATTTTAAATATGTAGGAATAAGATGTAGTAAGCATGGTTTCTGACACTGATTTGGCATGGAAACCCTTTTCTATATAACATGACAGAAGTTCTGCTTTTGGGAATACCGTTGGGATATCATGCTCAGTCTTATGGTCTTAGAGATGAAGGGATATTTATGTAACAATGATGGATGGTAATACAGACTAGAGACGAACAATAGTTTTTAAAAAGTATTTCAAATTAGTGAGAGTATAATATTTTACTTTCACATAGCTTGATTCATCCAAGAAAATTAAAGCATTTCCTCTAGACTTGTGAAATCCTTAAGTATTAGGATCATTTTTTATTCCTCTTTGGAACCTCAATACCATATGTAATCACTCTTTCCACTGGGAATGCTAAATGTACAGGATGTGGATGGCCAGCAGCCATTTTATTTTGCTACATAAAGAAATCTTGTCTGAGAGGAAGAGGAGGAAGAAGAGAAAAAGGAGGTAGAGGGGAAGGACTTTGATGACACTGTTTCAGCTCCTGGATTTAGCTGTACCTGAAGTCAATATGCCCCAGAATTTTAATTTATGTAAACTTATTAAATTTCCTTTTACAGGTAAGCTTCTTTGCATTCTTTTACTTATAACTAAAATTGTCCTTACGTATCAAAATTTCAGTCAACAGATTCCAAACCTTGGAATTGGTTAAGCAGAGGTAAGATACATCAGTCTAAGGATTCTCCCATGCATGACTAATGTCTGTGTGGCAGACTGAGAGTTGACAACCCAATTCTAGTCTCTCTTTTATTACTATCATAATCAGTGATTTTTCTAGGTAGCAAAGTACCCAGCTGAAAAACACATTTCCCAGACTTCTTTGCTGCTTGGGGATGGCAAGATGCTGCAGTTTTGGATATGAGATATAAACAAAAGTCTTAGCATAGGACTCTCAGTGAAGTTCCTTTGATGATAGCCATGCCCAGCTGGCATATGCCTTTCACCTTGTTCTTCCTGCATCCTCCTATCTGTACCAGCATCATAGTGTCTGAGATTATGCAGACTGGGTCCACACCTCAAGCATGTGGTGAAGCAGAGATAGAAGGCGTTGTACCAATGACATCATGGTACTGCTCGGGGTTTTCAACTTTCTGATCTCTTAATGTGTGAAAACAAACCAACCAACCTCTATTTGGTTAAGTCATCATAAGTTCAATTTTCTGTTGTGTGTAGCTGAATATGCTTCTGAAATGACACAGCAAGACAGCTGCTTAAACTGTTGGCAATGAGTCCTGGGACTCCATCCAAAGCCTACCACATCTGAGGTATCGGAGGAAGGACGAGTGGACAATGTCAGTGTGCTGGGAGGTGCTGATGCCTTCTTGCAGTCATTAGTAAGTCTTTTAGTAAGTTCTTTAAGAAAGAGATGAGCTTCAGTCCTTCAGTTCTCAAGCTGATCTTCAAAGACAGTCTGAACAGAAAAATTCAGATAATTATGTGTTCTGTGGATGAAATCCAATGATGTAATTGGCACAATGCCAGCCGACCATAAAAATTATTTTGATAAAAAATGAGCATTTAGAGTGAGCACTAAAGACAAACTTCGGTGAATTCAGAAAATTTAATTGACTCAGCCTTGGGCTTGCAAGAAGGGTATTCTGATAAGTTGATTAAATAGCTCTATCACAATATTGCTCAACTAGATGTTATGCTCATTATTGAGTCTCTTATTTCATACCATTTAAAGATAATTTCTATTGTTTTTGTCCTTTTTTGATAGTATGATTGTTCAAAAATTCTATTCATAATGTAGTGATAAAAAGCATAGACTCTGAAGGGAAACACCTTGAATCTCAGTTTTAGCCATTTGATCTTGATCAAACTACTAACTTCTCTGCACCTTAGTTTCCTCATCTCTAGAATGGAAATAGTAGTAGTACCAATGTCACAGAGTCATCATGAGGATTTAAAGTGTTAACACATGTAAAACACTTGGAATGGTGCCTGACTTTAGTAAACCCAAAGTGTTAGCTATTATTATTTTATTTTTATTACTATAAGAGTTGAAAACTATTAGACTATATTGAATTTTATTAAAAAATTTTTTTAACATCTTTATTGGACTATAATTGAATTACAATGATGTGTTAGCTTCTGCTTTATAACAAAGTGAATCAGCTATGTATACATATAACCCCATATCTCCTCCCTCTTGCATCTCGCTCCCACCCTCCAAATCCCACCCCTCTAGGTGGTCACAAAGCACCCAGCTGATTTCCCTGGGCTCTGTGGCTGCTTCCCACTATCTATCTATTTTACATTTGGTAGTGTATATATGTCCATGCCATTCCCTCACTTCATCCCAGCTTACTCTTCCACCTCCCTGTGTCCTCAAGTCCATTCTCTACATCTGCATCTTTATTCCTGTGCTGCCCCTAGGTTCTTCAGAACCAATTTTTTTTTATATTCCATATATATGTGTTAGCATATGGTATTTGTTTTTCCTTTCTGACTTCACTCTGTATGACAGACTCTAGATCCATCCACGTCACTACAAAAAACTCAATTTCATTTCTTTTTATGGCTGAGTAATATTCCATTGTATATATGTGCCACATCTTCTTTATCCATTCATTTGTCGATGGACACTTAGGTTGCTTCCATGTCCTGGCTATCGTATATAGAGCTGCAATAAACATTGTGGTACTTGACTCTTTTTGAATTATGGTTTTCTCAGGGTATATGTCCAATAGTGGGATTGCTGGGTCATATGGTAGTTCTATTTTTAGTTTTTTAAGGCATCTCCATACTGTTCTCCATGGTGGCTGTATCAACTTACGTTCCCACCAACAGTGCAAGAGGGTTTCCTTTTCTCCACACCCTGTCCAGCATTTATTTTTTGTAGATATTTTGATGATGGCCATTCTGACTAGTGTGAGGTGATACTGCATTGTAATTTTGATTTGTATTTCTCTAATGATTAGTGATGTTGAGCATGCTTTCATGTGTTTGTTGGCAACCTGTATATCTTTGGAGAAAGGTCTATTGAGGTCTTCTGCCCATTTTTGGATTGGGTTGTTTGTTTTTTTGATATTGAGCTGCATGAGCTGCTTGTAAATATTGTAGATTAATCCTTTAATGCTTCATTTGCAAATATTTTCTCCCATTCTGAGGGATGTCTTTTCATCTTGTTTATGGTTCCCTTTGCTGTGCAAAAGCTTTTAAGTTTCATTAGGTCCCATTTGTTTATTTTTGTTTTTATTTCCATTTCTCTAGGAGGTGGGTCAAAAAGAATCTTGCTGTGATTTATGTCATAAAGTGTTCTGCCTATGTTTTCCTCTAAGAGTTTTATAGTGTTTGGCCTTACAATTAGGTTTTTAATGCATTTTAGTTTATTTTTGTGTGTGGTATTAGGGAGTGTTCTAATTTCATTCTTTTACATGTAGCTGCCCAGTTTTCCCAGCTCCACTTATTGAAGAGGCTGTCTTTTCTCCATTGTATATTCTTGCCTCCTTTGTCAAAGATAAGGCGGCCAGAGGTGCATGGGTTATCTCTGGGCTTTCTATCCTGTTCCACTGATGTATATTTCTGTTTTTGTGCCAGTACAATACTGTCTTGATTACTGTAGCTTTGGAGTATAGGCTGAAGTCCGGGAGCTTGATTCCTCCAGCTCCATTTTTCTTTCTCAAGATTAGTTTGGCTACTCCGGGACTTTTGTGTTTCCATACAAATTGTGAAATATTTTATTCTAGTTCTGTGAAAAATGCCATTGGTAGTTTGATAGTGATTGCACTGAATGTGTAGATTGCTTTGGGTAGTAGAGTCATTTTCACAATGTTGATTCTTCCAATCCAAGAACATGGTGTATCCCTCCATCTGTTTGTATCATCTTTAATTTCTTTCATCAGTGTCTTATAGTTTTCTGCATACAAGTCTTTTGTCTCCTTAGGTATGTTTATTCCTAGGTATTTTATTCTTTTTATTGCAATGGTAAAAGGAACTGTTTCCTTAATTTCTCTTTCAGATGTTTCATTGTTAGTGTATAGGAATGCAAGAGATTTCTGTGCATTAATTTTGTATCTTGCTACTTTAACAAATTCATTCTTTAGCTTTAGTAGCTTTCTGGTAGCATCTTTAGGATTCTCTATGTACAGTATCATGTCATCTGCAAACAGTGACAGCTTTACTTCTTCTTTTACAATTTGGGTTCCTTTTATTTCTTTTTCTTTTCTGATTGCTGGGGCTAAAACTTCCAAAGCTATGTTGAGTAATAGTGGTGAGAGTGGACAACCTTGTCTTGTTCCTGATCTTAGAGGAAGTGGTTCCAATTTTTCACCATTGAGAATGATGTTGGCTTCAGGTTTGTCATATATGGCCTTTGTTATATTGAGGTAAGTTCCCTCTATGCCTACTTTCTGGAGAGTTTTTATCTTAAATGCGTGTTGAATTTTGTTGAAAGCTTTTTCTGCATCTATTGAGATGATCATATGGTTTTTATCTTTCAGTTTGTTAATATGGTGTATCACATTGATTGATTTGCGTATATTGAATAATCCTTGCATTCCTGGCATAAACCCCACTTGGTCATGGTGTATGATCCTTTTAATGTGCTGTTGGATTCTGTTTGCTAGTATTTTGTTGAGGATTTTTGCATCTATGTTCATCAGTGATATTGGCCTGTAGTTTTCTTTCTTTGTGACATTTTTGTCCGGTTTTGGTATCAGGGTGATGGTCACCTTGTAAAATGAGTTTGGGAGTGTTCCTCCCTCTGCTATATTTTGGAAGAGTTTGAAAAGGATAGGTGTTAGCTCTTCTCTAAATGTTTGATAGAATTTGCCTGTGAAGCCTTCTGGTCCTGGGCTTTTGTTTGTTGGAAGATGTTTAATCACAAGTTCAATTTCGTTGCTTGTGATTGGTCTGTTTATAGTTACTATTTCTCCCTGGTTCAGTCTTGGAAGGTTGTACATTTCTAAGAATTTGTCCATTTCTTCCAGGTTGTCCATTTTATTGACATAGAGTTGCTTGTCATAATCTCTCATGATCCTTTATATTTCTGCAGTGTCAGTTGTTATTTCTCCTTTTTCATTTCTAATTCTATTGATTTGAGTCTTCTCCCTTTTTTTCTTGATGGGTTAAGCTAATGGTTTATCAATTTTGTTTATCCTCTCAAGGAACCAACTTTTAGTTTTAGTGATCTTTGCTATTGTTTCCTTCATTTCTTTTTCATTTATTTCTGATCTGATCTTTATGATTTCTTTACTTCTGCTAACTTTGGGGCTTTTTTGTTTTTCTTTCTCTAATTGCTTTAGGTGTAAGGTTAGGTTGTTTATTTGAGATGTTTCTTATTTCTTGAGGTAGGATTGTGTTGCTTTAAACTTCCCTCTTAGAACTTCTTTTGATGCATCCCAAAGGTTTTTTTTCATCGTGTTTTCATTTTCATTTCCTTCTATGTACTTTTTTACTTCCTCTTTGATTTTTTCAGTGATCTCGTGGTTATTTAGTGGTGTATTGTTTAGCCTCCATGTGTTTGTATTTTTTACAGATTTTTTCCTGTAATTGGTATCTAGTCTCATAGCATTGTGGTTGGAAAAGATACTTGATATAACTTCAATTTTCTTAAATTTACCAAGGTTTGAATTGTGACCCTAGATATGATCTATCCTGCAGAATGTTCCATGAGCACTTGAGAAGAAAGTGTATTCTGTTGTTTTTCGTTGGAATGTCCTATACATATCAATTAGGTGCATATTGTTTAATGTATCACTTAAAGCTTGTGTTTCCTTATTTATTTTCATTTTGGATGATCTGTCCATTTGTGAAAGTGGTGTGTTAAAGTCCCCTACTATGTATGTTTTATTGTCGATTTCCCCTTTTATGGCTGTTAGCATTTACCTTATGTATTGAGGTGCTCCTATGTTCGGTGCATAAATATTTACAATTATTATATCTTCCTCTTGGATTGATCCCTTGATTATTATGTAGTTTCCTTCTTTGTCTCTTGTAATAGTCTTTATCTTAAAGTTGATTTTGTCTGGTATGAGAGTTGCTACTCCAGCTTTCTTTTGATTTCCATTTGCACGGATTATCTTTTTCCATCCTCTCATTTTCAGTTTGTATGTGTCCCTAGGTGTGAAGTGGGTCCCTTGTAGACAGCATATGTATGGTCTTGTTTTTGTATCCATTCAGCCAGTCTATGTCTTTTGGTTGGAGCATTTAATCCATTTCCATTTAAGGTAGTTATCAATATGTAGGTTTCTATTACCATTTTCTTAAATGTTTTGGGTCTGTTATTGTAGGTCTTTTCCTTCTCTTGTGTTTCCTGCCTAGAGAAGTTACTTTAGCATTTGTTGTAAAGCTGGTTTGGTGGTGCTGAATTCTCCTAGCTTTTGGTTGTCTGTAAAGGTTTTAATTTCTCTGTCGAAACTGAATGGGATCCTTGCTGGGTAGAGTAATCCCAGTTGTAGGTTTTCCCTTTCATCACTTTAAATATGTCCTGCCAGTCCCTTCTGGCAGAATTTTCTGATGAAAGTTCAGCTGTCAACATTATGGGGGTTCCCTTGTATGTTATTTGTTGTTTTTCCCTTGCTGCTTTTAATATTTTTTCTTTGTATTTAATTTTTGATAGTTTGATTAATATGTGTCTTGGTGTTTTTCTCCTTGGATTTATCCTGTATGGGCCTCTCTGCACTTCCTGGACTTGATTAACTATTTCCTTTCGCATATTAGGGAAGTTTTCAACTATAATCTCATCAAATATTTTCTTAGTCCCTTTCTTTTTCTCTTATTCTTCTGGGACCCCTATAATTCGAATGTTGGTGCGTTTTATGTTGTCCCAGTGTCTCTAAGAGTGTCCTCAGTTCTTTTCATTCCTTTTTGTTTATTCTGCTCTGTGATAGGTATTTCCACTATTTAGTCTTCCAGGTCACTTATCCATTCTTCTGCCACAGTTATTCTGGTATTGATACCTTCTAGAGAATTTTTAGTATCATTTATTGTGTTGTTCATCATTGTTTGTTTGCTCTTTAGTTCTTCTAGGTCCTTGTTAAACGTTTCTTGTATTTTCTCCATTCTATTTCCAAGATTTTGTATCATCTTTACTATTATTACTCTGAATTCTTTTTCAGGTAGACTGCCTATTTCCTCTTCATTTGTTTGGTCTGGTGGGTTTTTACCTTGCTACTTCATCTGCTGTGTGTTTCTCTGTCTTCTCATTTTTCTTAACTTACTGTGTTTGGGGTCTCCATTTTGCAGGCTGCAGGTCTGTAGTTCCCATTGTTTTTGTTGTCTGCCCCCAGTGGCTAAGGTTGGTTCAGTGGGTTGTGTAGGCTTCCTGGTGGAGGGGACTGATGCCTGTGTTGTGGTGTCTGAGGCTGAATCTTGTCTTTTTGGTGGGCAGGACTGCATCCAGTTGTGTTTTGGGGGTGTCTGTGACCTTATTATGATTTTAGGTAGCCTCTCCACTAATGGGTGGGGTTGTGTTCCTGTCTTTCTAGTTGTTTGGTGTAGGGTGTCCAGCACTGTAGCTTTCTGGTCTTTGAGTGGAGCTGGGTCTTAGCATTGAGATGGAGATATTTGGGAGAGCTTTCGCTGTTTGATATGATGTGGAGCCGGTAGGTCTCTGGTGGACCAATGTCCTGAACTTGGCTCTCCCACCTCAGGGGTACAGGCCTAACACCCAGCTGGAACACCAAAACCCTGTCAGCTACATGGCTCAGAAGAAAGGGGAGAAAAAAAGAAAATGAAAGGAAGAAAGAAAGAAAGAAAGAAGAAGGAAGGAAGGAAGGAAGGCAAGAAAGAAAAAAAGAAAGAAAAAAGACAGAAGGAAGGAAAGAAGGAAAGGAAAAGAAAAGAAAGTTATTACAATAAAAAATCATTAAAAATAAAAAAATTAAGAAGTAATTTGAAAAAAAAGAAAGAAAGAAGAGAGCAACCAAATCAAAAAACAAATCCACCAATGAAAGCAAGCCCTAAAAACTGTGCTAAAGAAACAAACACACACAAAAAACAGATAGACAGAACCCAAGGACAAATGGTAAAAGCAAAGCTATACAGACAAAATCACACAAAGAAGGGTAAGCTGGGACAAAGTGAGATAGTGGTAGTGTATATATGGACATATATATACTACCAAATGTAAAATAGATAGCTAGTGGGAAGCAGTCTCATAGCACAGGGAGATCAGCTCGGTGCTTCGTGAAAAAAAAGCACACAAAGAAACATACACATACACACCAAAAAAAGAGAAAAAGGAAAAAATATATATATCTATTATAAAATAAAAGGAAGAGAACTGTCAAATCAATAAACAAATCTACCAATGATAATAAGGTCTAAATACTAAACTAAGATAAACATAAAACCAGAAACAAATTAGATGTAGAAAGCAAACCCCAAGTCTACAGTTGCTCCCAAAGTCCACTGCCTCAATTTTGGGATGATTCATGGTCTATTCAGCTGTTCTAGAGATGCAGGGCACATCAAGTTAATCTGATGCTCCTGAGGATGCTGGGAGAGATTTCCCTTTCTCTTCTTTGTTCTCACAGTTCCTGGGGTTCAGCTTTGGGTTTGGACCCGCCTCTGCATGTAGGTTGCCTGAGGGCGTCTGTTCTTCGCTCAGACAGTTCGGGGTTAAAATAGCAGCTGATTCGGGGGCTCTGGCTCACTCAGGCTGGGGGGAGGGAGGGGTACAGAATGTGGGGAGAGCCTGCGGTGGCAGAGACCAGTGTGACGTTGCAACAGCCTGAGGCGCACTGTGTGTTCTCCCAGGGAAGTTTTCCCTGGATCACAGGACCTTGGCAGTGGTGGGCTGCAAAGGCTCCCGGGAGGGGAGGTGTGTATAGTGACCTGTGCTTGCACACAGGCTTCTTGCTGCCTGCAATAGCAGCCTTAGTGTCTCATGCCCGTCTCTGGTGTCTGCGCTGATAGCCGCGGCTCGCGCCCGCCTCTGGAGCTTGCTTAGGCGGTGCTCTGAATCCCCTCCTCGCACACCCTGAAACAATGGTCTCTTGCCTCTTAGGCAGTTCCAGACTTTTTCCCAGACCCCCTCCCATCTAGCTCTGGCGCAGTAGCCCCCTTCAGGCTGTGTTCATGCAGCCAACCCCAGTCCTCTACCTGGGATCCGACCTCCGAAGCCCAAGCCTCAGCTCCCAGCCCTGCCTGCCCCGGTGGGTGAGCAGACAAGCCTCTCGGGCTGGTGAGTGCTGGTCGGCACCGATCCTCTGTGCAGAAATCTCTCCGCTTTGCCCTCTGCACCCCTGTTGCTGCGTTCTCCTCCATGACTCTGAAGCTTGCCCCCGCCATCCCCTATCTCCACCAGTGAAGAGGCCTCCTAGTGTGTGGAAACCTTTCCTCCTTCACAGATACCTCCCAGAGGTGCTGGTCCTGTCCCTATTCTTTTGTCTCTGTTTTTTTCTTTTTTCTTTTGCCCTACCCAGGTACGTGGGGAGTTTCTTGCCTTTTGGGAAGTCTGAAGTCTTCTGCCAATGTTCAGTAGGTGTTCTGTAGGAGTTGTTCCACATGTAGATGTTTGTTTGATGTATTTGTGGGGAGGAAGGTGATCTCCACATGTTACTCCTCTGCCATCTTGAAGGTCTCCACGGCATGTTAATTAAATCTGTTTCCTGGATGAAAGAAGCTGGGAGGTTTGGAGTTTGCAAGAAATGTCCCTCTGTTTAAGCAGATCCAGGCTTACCTCTATACTTTTGTAAACATACCTCTATATGCCAACACCTACAGTGTGTGCACTGAAGGAAAGCTTGGCTTTGGCTGCCATAGCAGACCATTTCCAGTTAAAGGTGGCCCCTGCTTAAGAAGCACTTTGACCAGTAACAGAAAACCATCTGGATAAAACACATCCCAGGACTGACGAGGGTCAGAGATGAGAAATCACCCTGTTCTCCTATGATGAACCCCTTAAGCTTCCATTTCTCCTCCTGCTTAAAGATGTATTGATATTAAATCTGGTTTTTCTTCTGCCCTCTCTAGTCTGGGTTGATGGGGTTTAGACATTTTATATGTCTGCTAAGAGTTGTCTTTCTTCATCTAATAATAATATACCTATTAGGGTTAATCAATAATATATCCAGTCATGGAGCAGTGATGTGAAGAGACTAATGAACCTAGGTTTCCTTTGGACCAGAATGCTAAGATTGCTTATAGTACTGCCTATTTTCCTTGCCTATCTATTCAGTTTACACTATTTCGATTTTCTTTCTTGGGCAGAATAGTCAAATAGATCTTAAATATTGGTCTCTAAAGTACTCAGGTAATTTTGACCAGAAATTAGTAGTCAGAATCATATTGAAGTATTACCTAAATGTACATGTATGCATATATACATGTGTACATATTTGAATGCATGTGATTGAAATTAGGTCTACTTTTGACACCTCCTGTGGCAGCACAGATGGTGGCGTGGGTTATCACACATCAGGGGGTAGGATCCCAGAACTGTGTCTCCAGGCAGGACAGCTCTCAGCTCTGGGCTGGACACTCTTCTAGTTGAGCCATATGAAATACCTGCCAAGGGCTTCGTTAGATGGTATTAGATACTTGGAAAAAATAACCTCTTTTGTAACCCCTGGATGGATATAAAGATATGAGAGTAAGTAAAAATATGATTGGGAGGAAAAATCAAACAGCTAAGATCATTTCATAGCAGGGGTAAGGTAGCATTGGTCCTTGTTTACTATGAGATCATGGCTTTTATAATGTATCTCATCTTTTTCTGATGAAGATTCTCTGTCTGATATGGGTTTCAAAATATTTCCAACTTTGGAGATTAGTGGCTTTAGAGGCATGAGACTGTTTTTTGTTTTTTTTTTTTTAAGGAAGCACAGGTACTGCTATCTTCTTAGACACAGTTTTCTAGATCAAAAGTATTTCCTACTCTATTGTTTCTTACTGTGGAAAATAATAATTTAAACAGCATCTACCAATGAATATGGATCAAGGATAAACAAGCCTATAGCATTTGGGTAGGCTTAAGTCCATTTATGCAAAAATCAAATTATGGCTGGGCTGTTTTTTTTCTTTTTTTAAATTTCTTTCTTTGTTTTATTCTTTTCCTTCTCCTGGAAACAATTGATAACATCACTTCAAAAGAAATTAATACAAAGAATTAATTAGCAGAATCTAATATCCAATAAATGTAGTCTGGAAAAAAATTTTCATGGATGGGTGATTGTAACATTAAATGGAGGCAGAGAGGTAAAGGAGCAAATTATGTTTCTGAGTCGGATTTTTTTCCTCCTTTTATTCATACATTCACTGAAAGAGCAATCGAGGAGAGCAATAAACCAGGAAGAGTTAGGTCCTCATGAGAAAAAAATCGGAGCCGTTAGGTAACATCATAAAGTAGCCATTTAGTACATTGACCTCATGTATTTAAAGATTATGAGATTTTACAGTAGTTGGGTTATAAAATATCAATTTAGAGCAACAGCAAATTTCCTGATATTCATTTCAGTTTATAGGCAATTCCTGTTCTGACACAAATGTATAGCCTGGGCGACCAAGTTCTCTAGGCCATTGCTGCATTTTCCTTGAGGTGGGGGAAGTCTCAATGGCTTTTACCCAGAAAATCTGTGGCTAAAACCTCCCCCTTAGTCAAGCCATTTGTATTACAGGAGGCTTTAAAACAGTTCCATAATTTATTACAGCTCTCACAGTTTTTCCCTCTTTAACTTCTACGCCAGCAAGCAAAAGGGAGAATATTAAGGATGTTGGGTTTACATGATCCTACTTTGAGGGTTTATATAGCCTCTGAATCCTATACATCACTAATTGCGACAACTAAAAATAAAGTATGACTAAAAGAATACTGCCATTATGAACTACTTGCTATGTTAATATTCAGATGAAGAGTCTTTTTCATTCGTACTTCATTGCAAAATTAGAGAGTTTTTTTTGCTTCCTTAAAGATGTATGCTTATTGAATGTATTTAAATTACTAGCTAATTTTTTCAGGGGGAAAAACCCTGAGGCAAGTGTAAAACTAGTAGCTACAGAAAGATGGAGAATCAGATGTCTGCTGGGCAAATTGACAGAACTCATTAATCTTTGATGCAGTGTGCTATAGAGTCTGTCCTTTCATGCACCTGCCCAAGCCGAAAGTAATTACACGATGGCACTATTAATACTGAAGAGCTTGAGTGGGGAGAGGGTTATCTCCTCTTCTTAGTAATTGATTGTCAGCTGATTAGTGGACAACATTTTTCTTGCAGCATAATTGCCTTTGTGCTATCGTAGCCTCTCTGACCTGGGTTTAGGCCATTGCACTGATTTTGAGGCCCTGACAATAGCATGGCAGCCCTGAAAGTAATGAACTGGAGCTCAATCACTGCAAATTCCCCAAACAGTAAATGCCTAGTTAAATAAATGTATTTCAATGATACCCTGGATAACAGAAATCATACCAAAGATCACATTTTTTTCTTTCTAGGAAGACCATAATATTCCATTTGGAAGGAATAAATGGATACCATGATATATGCCATTCGTCTTTACTGGCTGTGATGAACTTATCAGAAGCAACTTTTGTGGGATTTTTAAGGAGCCTAAGTAGAGAATTCGAAGATTTTAATGCCATTTTATTGTGTGGTAGCCACAAATATCAAATAATAATCTCTTTCTTATCATAAAAATATTTGATGACGTACCTTTATGCCCTGTATAAGGTGCTAGAGTAAGAAGGGGAAAAGTGGGAAATACATGTTCTAAATCTACGAGCTTAATAGTTCACCAAATTGGAAGTGAATGAATATTATAGGCTTTCCATCTAAATGTCAATGATGCCAACAGAGTTTCCTTGAGTTCCCATGAGCAACCTTCACAGTTTTGCAGATAGAAGTAAGACTATTACAATCCATTGCCTAACTTTAATAGCACTAAACAGAAAGTCTCTAAAACTTCAAAGGAGAAAATGCTACCATATGAAAGAGAATCTGGTAATCATTAAAACAAGCTCTGTGTCCTCAGATTAGGAGGTCAAATTTTTCCTCATTTGAAAACTGAGATACAGAGAAGATCCTGATAATGCTAACTGTCTCCATTTCTTAGCCAAATATTCTAATGCTTTTAGGAGCATATTCAGCAATATTTACCCATATTTCTAATTAAGGCCACTGACCCAGAAAAGCAACATTACTAAATTAGCTAGTAATTTAGCCACATTACTAAATTTGACTTGCAAGGCTCAACACAGTATAGTTGCACAAATATTTGAACAAGAAGAAGGCTACCTGTTAGAGCACACTATCCTAAACCAACAGGTGTGATACTGGCTACAACAGCTGATTTATCTCAGCCATCATCATTTGTGTAAGCTTACATTTATTTTTAACAAATTTATTTATTTTTATTTTTGGCTGCATTGGGTCTTCATTGCTGTGCGCGGGCTTTCTCTAGTTGTGGTGAGTGGGGGCTACTCTTCATTGCAGTGCGTGAGCTTCTCATTGTGGGGTCTTCTCTTGTTGCGGAGCATGGGCTCTAGGAGCGCGAGCTTCAGTAGTTGTGGCACACAGGCTCTCTCAGGCTCTAGAGTGCAGGCTCAGTAGTTGTGGCACATGGGCTTAGTTGCTCCACGGCATGTGGGATCTTCCCAGACCAGGGCTCAAACCCGTGTCCCCTGTATTGGCAGGTAGATTCTTAACCACTGCACCACCAGGGAAGCCCTAAGCTTACATGTTGACTGTGCTCTTGTTTAGTTTTGAGGAATTATAGGAGTATTATTAATCCCAACATAATAATAATAGCAATGTTGCAAATGCTAGTAAGGAGAAGTGTAGGTTATGATGCAGAGTTGAGATAATTAAAAAATGGAAAGGGATGAGACAATGATAAGTAAGTATCATAATTTATTGTGAATTAGGCATTTGACAGTGAGAAAATTCTGAAATACAGAGTGAGTCAGCCATAATGTGAAAAGTACAGCATGTATATATTCAACTATAATTGTCAAGAGATGAAAAATGTGATTGATGGAAAATCTTTTGAGTGTGGCTAGAGGATCAAAGTAAATTCTCAGTGAGGATTAGCTTAATGTAAATTCAGTGGAAGGTTAAGAATTTGAGAACCTAAAAGCTAAGCATAGTGTACCACTGATGAAACTTTCATCAAGCCCCAGATGGAACTTATTCCAATCTGTACAACATCAAAGTGAATGGTCAACACATTGAAGGTGAAACTGTAACTGCTGAGGAGTTCCCTCTGACTCTTGCTGTGATTATCACAAAGAGGGTTATTTGTTTTAATGGGTTGTCAACAGAGATGAAATTCATCTATTTTAGAAAAAGATGCCTCATAATATGATATAGACAAAGTTTAAAGCTATGATGGGCCAACTCACACACATATTTGTTGGAAATGATCTGAAATTTCAGTTGAAACCCCTCATGCTTTTTGTGCAGAACATCCAAGACCTCTTTAGAATACTGCTGAACATCTATCTGTTGTTTAAAAAGCTAACCCAAGAGCCTAAATTATACTCCATTTTTGAAGATTTTTTTTTCCACCACATCGTTCCCAGTTAAAAAATGTAACCTGAACATGTTGCCTTAAAATCTTCTTTATCATGATAATGATAAACGCCCATGAACATTGACTTTCCCCCCATTTTTCATTTAATCATTATCATTCTGATATCTGAGTTGTTTATCTATGTCCAAATTTTACCTCAATTCCATAATCAATTGGCTAGGGTTTTATTAATTTTGATACAGGAAAGATTTTCTGAGATTCATTGTTAAAAATGACTAAGTATGAACATTTTTTCTGCTTCTTTCCCTCAAAATTCGCCAGTAAAAACTATAAAAATCTAAACTAGAAAAATAAACATTCTATATAAAAAAACAAAGTATCAGCTACAGCTGAACACTTTTATAAATAAGCATACTTACATAGTGTGAAGTCTGAATGGGAGTTGACAAGGAGCCTACCCATGAATGCCATCTTGAAACCAAAGCAGAGCCCATACTTCCCTAAAAAGTATCTTTGGTGTGAAAGGATGTTATCTAAGGGTCTTTTCATTGGAGGTAAAATCTAGGGATGTGTGTGGGCCAAGAAAGAAGTGGGAAGTAGCTCTGTAGAAATGTTAATACTATAGAGCTTCAAGTTAGTACTGAAGGAGACAACTTGTCCACAAATCATCTTACTCTTTTACTTTAAAATTATCTACCCTAGGGCTTCCCTGGTGGCGCAGTGGTTGAGAGTCCACCTGCTGATGCAGGGGACACGGGTTCGTGCCCCGGTCCGGGAAGATCCCACATGCCGCAGAGCTGCTAGGCCTGTGAGCCATGGCTCCTGAGCCTGCACGTCCGGAGCCTGTGCTCCGCAACGGGAGAGGCCACAACAGTGAGAGGCCCACGTACGGGAAAAAAATAACCCCAGAAAAAACAAAAAAACTACCCTAAGGAGGTATTGCTATAGGTGAAGGAGGGGTGGTACAAGGTGTGGTTAAAGGGGATGCTTTGTAGTTTAAGAAGTCAGCACAGTCTGAACATTGACATTTCAACTGTACAATGAGCAGACCAACCCTAATGTCTTTTCATTACAGGCATCATTTCAACATATTCCTTAAAATATTGTTGAAAATGTGCTATTTTTTGGGAAATGTGTTCAGGAGGAGCAAGAACTTCCTTTGCTTATCTCTAGCCATACCATTTTTCCCAGACGATAACAGACTTCTTAAGAGAGTGTTTAAGACACATATCCCATAGAAGCTATTGGCTGCTTTGATTTAACCCTCTTTTCATCTCTTCACACTTTATTCCATAAATAGCCAGCTACATTTCAAGATGAGTAATAATCACGGCAGAATTAGCATGGGGCCTACAAGCATAAACTATAAAATAAAAGAGAACAATAACATAATCAGAAGGTAAATGAAAAAACATATTGCAGGTTTAATTAAATAGGAAAATGCAAACTTTTCAGGCTTCAGAAAATGCAGGCCACTGATCTTTCTTTAAAAGGAGCTCAAGGAAAATATGCTAGTCTTCAAAGAAAAAAATAATAAAAAAACTGAAGGAAGTAAAAAGAGAGTTTGTAGTGATCTGAAAAGCAATGGAAGATAAAATAAAAACATTGCAGGGATGAGTAAATGAGTAAACGTGACTGAAAATACTACTCCAGTTATTGAAGAAAGGACTACAAAAACTTGAACAGGGGAAAAAGCAGGAAAAAATGATGTAATAGCAGATAAATTCTCTGAAATAAGTATCTGAATATATAGGTAAACAGGTTTATCCTGTCCTAGAAAACAACTGATATAGAACTATCCACAAAAACAAATTTCCTAGAGGATGGCAGGGGTAAAGATAGCATCCTTTTCTATCTGGAGAAGAAAAATTAAAAAACAAAAATATACGTGAACATAATATTAGGCTAGCCTCAGTCTTTCCACAGCAACATCCAGTGCCAGAGGAGAGTGGTGCAATAGCTAAAAATTTCTGAAGGAAATAAAATATAATCAAGGATTTTTATACCCAACTGTATTCTCCTTCAAGCTTAAAGTTTAAAGCATTCCTCATATGCAAGAACTCAGAACACAGCACTCATGAATAATTCTTGAAAACATATTAGGTAATTTTCGCCAACCAAAAGATGAATCAAAATTAAAAACTCATGAATAAAGAAGCCACGGTAAAAAGGACTGGTTTTAAGCATTGAAACATAAGAAATAATAACTAAAAAATTATTGGAATTATTGATTGGAGAACAAACTGTAAATATGATAAACTCTGATATAGTAAAATGAATAATATAAGTAATAAAATTTGGTGATATGGGAGAGGAATGGCAAGAAGTGGAATATACTAATTTATTTATTTATTTATTTATTTTTTGCGGTACACGGGTCTCTCACTGTTGTGGCCTCTCCCGCCGTGGAGCACAGGCTCCGGACACGCAGGCTCAGCGGCCATGGCTCACGGGCCTAGC
Source organism: Delphinapterus leucas (assembly GCF_059928025.1). Taxonomy (NCBI): domain Eukaryota; kingdom Metazoa; phylum Chordata; class Mammalia; order Artiodactyla; family Monodontidae; genus Delphinapterus; species Delphinapterus leucas. The sequence continues at coordinate 112,828,771 of NC_143129.1, forward strand.
AGCTCTGCGGCATGTGGGATCTTCCCGGACTGGGGCACGAACCTGTGTCCCCTGCATCGGCAGGCAGACTCTCAACCACTATGCCACCAGGGAAGCCCCTACTAATTTATTTTTATAGCAAGGACAATAGACATTGCCTAAATCAGAAACATAGTTTTTAAAAAACTTATTCCATTTCCAACTTTTCACTATTTTTCGTAATCATTTTTTTTAATATTAGTTGAATTTCTTTTTAGAAACACATCTCTTATGGTAAGGAAATATTTCAATTTTTAGTTTCTTTTAAATGCATATATAATTTAATAAAGTATTTTTTATTCTAAAATGAGATATATAGAATGATTCAATTTTGGAAAGTCCTGCATCTATCTACCTATATGTATTAATTACATTAAATTTCTATCGTTACCAAAACTACAGTTGTTGAGGTCAAGTCTAACATGGATCTCACTGAGCTAAAATCAAGATGCCCCTTTCTGTATGCTCTAGGGGAGAATCTTTTTCCTGCTCTTTTGAGTTGTTGATAAAATTCAGTTTTTTGAGTTTATAGGACTGAGGTTCTTGTTTTCTTGCTGGCTATAACTGGCCATGCCCAGCTTCCAGAGGCCACGCCATTCCTTGGCTCATGCCCTTCTTTCTTCACTGTCAGAGCCAGAAATGGCAGATTGGATTCTCATGCTTTATCTCTCTGATTCTTCTTCCATGGTTTCATCACTCTGAATGCAACCTGAAAAAGTTCTCTGCTTTTAAAGACTCATGATTAGATTTGGGTCACCCAGATAATCCAGAATTATCTTCCCATATCAAAGTCCATAACTTTAATTATATCTCAGAAGTCCCTCTGCTATGTAAGATAACATGGCAATGAGGGTTAAGATGTGGACACCTTTCAGGTTCATTATTCTGCCTATCACACTATCCATCAATCCATCTATTTTAATATTTTAGGAATATTAAGGATAATTATTACTAACTGGTAGATTTCAAGTGAGTTTTAAATTTTAAAAAGTTCCATATTGCTTAAAATTGTTACATAATGATTTTGTATTATTTCTACCTAAATAGTACATTTAGTATTCTTTAAATATATTATCCAAGAAGATGTTTAAATCAAGTAACAAGTGGAGTAGTAGACTAGAGATAGTTTTAAAAGGAGTGGTAGCTACAAAGTAAAAAAATCTTGATGCTTTTCTTGGTGTGAGATTACAAACACAAATATGAATAGTGTATAGAGCTTGTTACCTCAGTTCATAAATGACTATCATAGTTTTGAGGAGTTGGGAGATAAGACTAGTCTTAAAGTACTTTCTGGAACTAAGCAAGGAAGTTAAACTTGATCCATAGGAAAATAATTTAACAAGATTAATTGGTTCTATCTTGGAACTGACAGAGGGGTTGATGGAACTAAAATCATAGAGGCTTAAAGAATAACAGGCTGAAGGACCCTAAAGATGTTGATGTTTGATCAGTACCTATGTTCCATTATTCTGTGTTAATTTCTTTGTGGCTTGTTGTTTTAATGCCATTTAATTTGCTGATACTAGATACTTTCCAATAATAGTAAGAATGTTAAAGTTGAAGGTCATGTCTTTTGGCTCTTGACTAAATATTTGCTTTGTCAATATTTACAGTGTGCAATGCACAGAATAAGATGCTGTATTCAAGCTCAGAAGTTGTTTTTGAACCTCTCAGTCCTTTGTAACTTAAGATTCAGCAAGGACCTCAAATGCACAAGCTGTGCAGACTTGTGCAGAAAGTTCCCTTTTCTCTGAGATTTTGGTCTCTCAAGTCCTGACTGTCTCAGGGGCCTTGCACTTGCCACTCCAAGTCTGTGTGAATGCCAAATCTCTATGCTGCTTCCTTCAGTTCAGTCTCTATGCACTGTGCTGTGAATTGGAAAATGAACTGAGGAAATACTTGAAGGAGCAGGTGCAGCTCACTTCACTCAACGTGCTTCCTTTCTCCTTAAGATCATGGCTTCTTAAGTCTTGGGTGCCTTGGTCCCTGTCTCTTAACTTCAAACAATTGTGTTCTACAACTTATTTTGTTTCTATAGATATTCTCAGCAGGGAAGATGGTCTGATACAATTTGCTCTGTCGTGATCAGAACTGGCATTTGTCAGTAAAAGTTTTTAAGCAGTACTGTGATATGATCATATTTGTGCTTTAAAACAGAGTAAAAGTAGTAGATAGGGTATATGGAAGAAGAGAGTAAGAGAATGGAGATGATTAATATTTGCTTAGTATAGAGCATGGGTCAGCAAATTATGGCTTGGAGGCCAAATCAAACAACATGGTTTTATAAATAAAGTTTTATTGCAACACAACCATATCAGTTCATTTACTTATTGTCTGTGGCTGTCTCTAAGCAGCAACGTCAGGGTTGAGTAGTCCTTACAGAGATAATACAGTCCACTAATCCTAAAATATTTGTTTGGCTCTTTACAGAGAAAGTTTCTCAACCCCCAGCACAGACGAACAAGAGTGATCATAGACACATGCTACACACTTGTTTAAAAAATACATCTCTTACTCCAAATACGATTTTTGTAATCCTTCTTTGGAATTATCTTTAGAGTCACATAGGAAAACTGGTTGTATCATTATAGTTGTTTATTTTATTTTATTGTTTTTAAAATTTGTTCACCTATTTATTTTTAAATTTTTATTGGAATATAGTTGATTTCAAATGTTGTGTTAGTTTCAGGTGTACAGAAAAGTGAACCAGTTATACATATACATATATCCACTCTTTTCTTTTTTTTTAGATCCTTTTCCCATATAGGCCATTACAGAGTATTGAGTAGAGTTCCCTGTACTATACAGCAGGTTCTTCTTAGGTACCTATCTTATATATAGCAGTGTGTATATATCAGTCCCAATCTCCCAAGTTATCCCCCACCCCCCTTATCTCCTGATAACCATAAGTTTGTTTCCTACATGTGTGACTCTACTTCTGTTTTGTAAATAAGTTCATTTGTACCCTTTTTTTTAGATTCCACATATAAGCGATATCATATGATATTTGTCTTTCTGTGTCTGACTTACTTGACTTAGTGTGACAATCTGTAGGTCCTTCCATGTTGCCGCAAATGGCATTATTTTGGTTTTTTTTTATGGCTGAGTAATATTCCATTGTATACATGTATCAATTGGTACAGCCACTATGGAGAACAGTATGGAGGTTCTTTAAAAAACTAAAAATACAACTACCATATGACCCAGCAATCCCACTCCTGGGCCTATATCCGGAGAAAACCATAATTCAAAAAGATACATGCACCCCAATGTTCATTGCAGCACTATTTACAATAGCCAGGACATGGAAGCAACTTAAATGTCCATCAACAGAGGAACGGATAAAGAAGATGTGGTACATATATTATTTTTTATTGATAAAAACTAAAACGTTTTGAAATCAAAATCTTTAGCCTGAATATCTTTCTTATTTATCCTCACACATATATCTAATTAAGTTTTAGCTGTTTTAAAACTACATATACATCCTAAGAACAAAATCTTGCCAGCTTTAAGAGATTCAAATGAAATTATTTTAGGGGAGTTGTGGGCAAAAGTTAGATAATCTTTAAGATGATAAATAATCATTTTTCTTCTCATTTATGGACCTTTTTGAAAGATGAAGTTGAATTAATGCTTTAACTATTGTTTTTCAAGAGCAAAGCCCCATTGCTGTGAAAACTATCTTTTTTCACAATTATTAGGCGCCAGGTAATTTCTTTGAAATAGTTTTATTTCCTATATAGCAAGCACTTATTATTTTACCTTTCTAGTACACCTATTATTCAATCCCACTCATTGGAATCACATTTCTCTTCTTTTAAGAGTTTCTTTCCCCTGTTCTAACCATACAGTTCCAGCAGGAGCTGTCTGTTCTCACATGAACCTGTGTCCCTGACAACAGCTGATTGGCCAGTGGAGGTGAGGGCACATGGCACACAACTCAACCTGTCCAGTTATAGTATTTCCTGATCATAGCTAATTCGTCCAGAGTTGGGCATCTGACCCAAGAGTTCTTCCCTAGGAGTTTTAAAACTTGACCTGGGGAAGTCGCTCTCAGATGGTAAGTTTGAATGCTGTAAGCACTGAGAGCTGCCGCTGTCATGCTTGCCTCATATTTGTGGACGACTCTAGTCTTCAGTGAGGGAGATAAAGTTGGTATGCAGAGAAAAATCAAATGATGATGGAGATGGGAAATCCTGGCAGTGCTTAAGTTCCTGGTTCCATTTTTTTGAGGCCTACTTGGACCCTTACTCCTGCAATTTGGTCATTTAAACTATTCTTTGGAGTCCTGGAGTCAATATGTCATCTTTGTCTTGTTAACTAGTTTGAATTTAGTTTCTGTTACTTGCAATCAAAAGAGTTCAGACTGATTTATGCTAGTGAGAGAATATTCTATCATCGCTTAAAGCACCAAGACATTTTGCCTGTTTAAAAACTGCGTGAGTCATTCTATCACATTCATAGTCACATTCTGTTGAATGTGAAAGGAAGAGGTGCAGAATGTTAGAAAAAGTCAGGGAAGTCGCAGTGACATTCCAAGCTTCCCAATTAGAAGTAATTTCTGAGTCCAAGAAGAAAGAGAAATGAGAGGAGGCACTAAAGAGCTGTGGAGCTAGGTGGTGCACATGCTGACCAAGGGAAAGGTGGAAACAGAGATGGGCTACCTTGGGAGAAAGCGAGAGTTCTGTTCTTCAAGATACACACCTCTCTTCCTTTGGAATTTAACACTTGTGTTCATTTTTTAAATATTTGTATCAAATATATACATGTGGCAATAAATAATACAAATATGTCTTTCAAAAGACCAGAGAATGTATTTCTGCTTCTGTTTCAGGATTCATACACTTGGCAATATCTATTACCTCTTTGAAACAAAAGATGAAGATCTGGTTCATTTATACCACCTCTCCTCCAAATATATGACATTTATATAATTTTTAGTTCTTACACTTTTTATCCCTGTAACTTTAAATAATATCCTTACACAGTATTTCTTGCTTCATGAATTTCCTTTATTATCTCTTGACTTCCAAATTTGTAAGAAGAATATATTATTATTCCTACCCTTGTCCCCCTCTTCCACCTTTCACATGCCATTCTCTGTCAGCTTCACTTTTATTTTTACATTATTAAGACTGTTAATGACATAGTCCTACACTTAAACAAGCAAATATTCCACTCTTTGTTGAAAAACAGTGAACAGTATTTGCTTGATTATGGCCATTGTTTAATATTGGTCCAACTAGGGTGTTAAATTGCCTTCCCCAGATTGCCAAGTTGATACGAGAAGTACCTGGGCCACAAGAAGAAAATTCTTCTTTGCATTAATTATAAATTGAATCTTTTTTTTTTGAGTACCATCAATTGTTTCAATTATCACCTTACTTTGTTTCATATTTTGAAGATTACTAGTTGGCACATGCCCTGAATTCTTAAATTATCTTTTTTTTCATTCTTTATTTGATTTTTCTCCTCCAGTCCCCTTAAATTACCCTCTCTCTTCTATCAAGCTTCCTTCTTTTTCTAAGATACTTTACGGAGCCTTCTGTCTTATTTTTTTAAGCTGGATGGGTGAATGTACAGCCATCATCCTCAGACCTCTTTTGCCTGCTCTCCTTAGTTGGACCTCTGTTTCTGGATTTCCTGTTTTCTTCATGTATTTTATCATTTTTCTTGCATACATCCTTAAGTAATTTTCTTGAAAAAGAACATATGTGAGAGATAAACTTTCTGAATGCTTATATATTGAAAAGTGTTTTTTTTTTTTTTTTTTTTTTGCGGTACGCGGGCCTCTCACTGTTGTAGCCTCTCCCGTTGCGGAGCACAGTCTCCGGACACACAGGCCCAGCGGCCATGGCTCACGGGCCCAGCCACTCCGCGGCATGTGGGATCTTCCCGGACCGGGGCACGAACCTGTGTTCCCTGCATGGGCAGGCGGACTCTCAACCACTGCACCACCAGGGAAGCCCTGAGAAGTGTTTTTATTCTTCTTTCAAATTTGATGGTAGCTTGAGTATAGAATTTAAAATTGAAAAGATTTTCCCTCAGAATTTGTTTTCTTATACCCATTCAGGAGACTTTTTCAATCTGAAGACATTTTTTTCCCTTCAATTCTAGTATTATAAACTAAAAGAAGCTGTACAAATGACCTATAAGAAGTTAAAAATAATTTACTTTAATAGCAGTATAAGCCCTTTGTATTTAAGTTTGTTCAGCAAAACACTTTCAGTTTATGGTTTTAATGAGAATGTCAAGTTAATTTTTACATAAATAATCCTACAAATTTATATTTAATAAAAGCATAAGGATGCTATATCTTGGAATTTCATATCAACCAGATCAAAATAGCAGATATATTTTAAGATTTTAATGACTATAAGATATTGTTCTAAACTCAGGATATAAAATCACGTATATGGCATTCTGACTCTCAAGGTACTTATTGACTTACTTTTGAACAAACATGTAATAATAAAGATGTACCTGTTTAATAAATGTTTACAGCACATGTAAGAAATGTGTACACGCTTCCTGTTGTTGCAGACTTCAGATCAGCAGAGAGCTCAATGTAGTATTTGTAAAATACAGTGTTTGTAAAACTGCTACGTAAATTGCTATTGAAATGTAAGTTAGTATTATTTTGTAAGGAAGGGTAATAGAGTGAGAGAAAGCATAGTTACAGGAGGCACAAATTGTTCCAGGCCAGTTTGGCTTCGGTGAGCACTGACACAGGTAAGAGTTGAGGCTGGAAGGTTATCCGGACTTGTTTGATGGCCCCAATGAGGTGACAGTTGCCAGAGCCAGGGTGGAGGTGCTGGGAACAATTAAAATGCCTCTCTAGTATTTTCCCAAAACACCAGCTCTTTTTTAAGGGACAGAAATGTCAGCTGTCAAATTATTTTTAAAAACGTTTGCTGGATTTTGAACTGGACCAGTATCTTTGATTCCAAAGATGCCATCAAATTTAATTCCGGAAGGTGGAAAAGCCAAGTTGTCCTATAAACTGATGGAAATTTGGGATTCTAAGACGTTAGGTAATCTTCTTGTTGATTCTTGTCTTAACTCAGGCTGCTCTAACAAAAATATCATATTCTGGGTGGCTTAAACAGCAAACATTTATTTCTCATGGGTTTGGAGGCTGGGAAGTCCAAGATCAATGTGCTGACAGATTGGGTGTCTGGTGAGAGCCCACTTCCTGGTTCATAAATGGCTGTCTTCTCACTGTGTCTTCACATGGCAGAAGGGGCAGGGGAGCTCTTTGGGGTCTCTTTTTTTTTTATAAAGACACCAATCTCATTTATGAGGGCTCTGTCCTCATGACCTAACCGCCTCTCAAAGGCACTACCTCCTAATATCATTGCAATGGGAATTAGGTTTCAACATATGAATTTTGGGAGGTCTCAAAAATTCAGTCTTATAGCAGCTGCTTTTTGGGTAAGTAATCTAATTTTGGTTTCCTCTTCTATAAAGTTGACTAACATTACTGACTTGCTTCACAAAGACATTATGACATTTGTTTAATTTGATGGGAAAAAATGTCCAGGTGACTAAGTGTCTAGATCAAAATATAAGAGATTCTGACTGCCATCCTGGTGGGTTTACAACATACTTTTTCCTTTCATAATTTGTACAAGAGTATTTGCAGATTGATCATGTGATAACATTAGTAAAGGGAATATAATCTTTCATTTTCATGTGGGTAGAATTCATAAGTCTAAGTGTTAAGCTTTCTTCAGCAGTATGAAGGTAACAAGGTTGCTTAAATATCAGACCATGGATATATGCACTTGAAATTTGCATTAATTTTGTACCATTCTCCTTTGCCGACAAATGCTGGCCATGTAGTGTGTGTTGAAATGTGAAAGTTCTCATCATGTTCCAACTAGTCAAATGAAGATTTCCCTGAGGATTGGTCCTTTAAAAATATGGGGAATCTATTGCTTCTTTTGGTGGGACTGGGTGGGAAAGATATTCTTTCATATCTATATTCTTTCCATTTATTAAACAACAAAGAAAAGTTTACCTTAATTTAATTTAACTAATTAAATTTATTAAATTCCTCAGTCTTCACAACTTTTCTGCATTTTACAGACTATTCAGTAATTTTTCCCCTTTATAGTTGTCATGGAAATGATGAATCTCAAGAGGGCAGGTTTAAATGATTTGAAGAAGAAGGCTTGACATTCCTGAATTCTTTCCAGTTGACTTCAGGAGTAGGCCTTACTGGGGATATTGAGTGGGATTTTTGATGCTTAAACTTTATTGCCCACTTCTAATCTGCTCCAATGACATGTAGATTCTGACATGATGGCAATATCCAAAAGGGAAATGAAATACAATTTTTATTAATAGCTAGAATGTGCTCATTACATCCAAGTGAGGGACTTCTCTGGTAAATGAAGCTGCAGCAGGACTCTTAGACCTGGAAACTAAAACAGAGAGTCCCACTTTATGGAATCTAGAATGTTAAGAATGGAGATCAGAACCTTACTGTCTCAGATTGGGTTCTCCAGGAAGCAGCCTCTGAGTCAAAGTTTAGTTTCCAGAATGTTTATTAATAAGTGCACATGGATCCACACCTGTGGAGGGAGAGCAAAGAAGCAGGTGTGGAGAGAGGATGAAGCTGAGCTGTGATGCAGGTACAAGGACAGTCTAGGCTGACTCCTTGGGAGTTCTAGAACTAGAATGAACCTTCAGAATTTTCCTGAGGTGGGCTGAGATGGCCAGGTTTCACACTACTCTATTAATATGTTACTTGATGTAGGCTGCCCTGGGAAGATGAGTGACCTTGGGGAGGGGGTGGTGGCTCTCTATGACTACGGCAGTCCCCAGAGGAGCTAACAGTAATCCCAGAAGTTGGTGTAACAAGTCCTTCCTGCAAGGAGCATCTGGGCTATGCATCACAGTGTCTACCTTATCAACCAAACACTTACCAACAGTCCACATGGGCAAAGCTGCTGCTCTGCCTCCTAGAGGCTGCACTTACAACCTGGAAGTCACATGCAGAGACATCCCATTGCCTGAGTGAGGAAGGGGAAAAGAAAGGGGCGGAGTCTGACTCTACCTTTAAATTACACAACAACTATGACTGCTAATGAAATGTGGCTGATCTGTACCCCAAATTATTAACAATGTGATTAGCCACTTTTGTACCCTTGGGAGGAGCTTTTAGGGAGTGAGCAGATTAGCCACAAGTGTTCAGCTTCGAGTGCCTTCTCTTATGAATTGAGGCATATGATGTGTAGTGAGAAGAAAATACCCTATCCTACAATGCTGTCAGCACGCCTGACTGAAAACCTATTATTTTGAAACTTAAAATGAGTTTTATACACAAATAGTTTGTGGGCTTTCCTGAATATGGCATCCATAGAATGATAGTGTCTTAATGGGTGGCACCCAATTTTGGTAAATTTAGATTGGGATTACAATGGAGGTCTTGGCTGAGGCTTACTATTGGATTTGTTATTATTTTCCATTATTTGTTTTATTTTTTTAACTTTTATGTCTTTTAGTTAGTGAATATCCCAACTCTGGTGCTAAAAAAATATAACATCTCAGTTTTTGAGTAATGAATGCAAAAATAGAGGCCACACACTTCTTTTTGAAGTTAGCTGTTGTCCTTTGTTGCAGGGATTTTCATTTCCATTTAAGTAGACTCTGCAATAATGGAAAAAGATATTGAAAGAAATTTAAAGGTGTCTTTATATGCATCCAGCCAAATATAGCCTTCAAATACTAGCCAAGAGGGATGTGGGCTTTACTGTCTTCAGGCGGAATCTGGCCTGTTGAGTGTCCTTAAGAGTAATTGTGCAAAAAAAGCAGAAGCCTTTTTTTAAAAAAAGTGTTAAGAGTTCTGATATTTGTCGGCACTGGTATAAGTAACCATCAAGTACTTACAAGCTACTTTGATTCTCAGCAACTCTTAATGATATAATGAAATATCATTATAATATATATGTATATACACATATATAATCTTTCTATATAGTATATAAACACATAATCTATAAATGCCTGCACATATCATTTTTATAATTGTTTAAGAGCTATAACTTGGTCAGGTTGTCCTTTTCTGTCATGATTCAAATGTTGAATCTTGAGCAACGAGTTTGAGAATAACAAAGTGAGCTTGTCATTAGTTGCTGCTACAAAGCCTTGTGTTCAGGATGAGTTCTTTTTTACTTGCCTGAAAAGTGTTTTTCTTGGAGAGCAATTACATCTGATTGACATGTTTTCATGTGCCTGCAGCCCTGATGCATTTTTTTTTCTTTGGTACACTAAACAGGTCTAGATAAAGAACTGTTGTTTTATATTTTTGCTCTTGTTGTTTTCTGCTATTAACTAAAATCAGGATACCAGAGAAAAGCTTAGACACCTTGTAAAGTACAACTTAAAACAAATGATAAAATATGTACGAAAAGATGTGCATTTTGTTGTGGGGCGTCATAGACTATAGCTGACCTAGAGTTGCTAAAAGTCAATTGAAAGACAAGAGCGTGCGTAGTTGGGCATGTTAATATTAGAAGCAATTTGTATTTTCTGTATAAACGTAATACCTTATTTCTCTTAAAGATAGCTCATTGTGGTGTTAGTAGAAAAATGAAAGGGCTGCAAATGTATGTTTTTGTCTAAGATTTGTTGCTTTGTTATGTGTAATTTTGAACAATGCACTTAACTGTTATGGAATTTCTTTTTTAATATGTAAAAACAGGAGAGGAACTACATGACTTCTATGGATTCTTCAAACTGTAACACTTCGTGACTGTATGAAGCATTAGTCGTTTTTCTGACATGACCTTCTAACACAGAGAAGTAGAGAAGCAAATGTGGATAGTACCTTGTAAATACCTCCAAGTCAGCAACTTTATATGCAACTCTGGTTAACAAGAGGAGATGATACTCCAATTATATCTATCTTTTCTCCTCCTTCAGACTAGAGGGTTTTGGGGATAGCAACCATGTCTGATGTATGTTCTTAGTGATGACTCTTCATCTTCCTACACTATTGACTCTCAGAAACATTTTATAAATGAATGATTGAATAATGTCTATTACAAATGATTATCGCTTCCAACAATGAGCCAGTTCCTGTCTTTGAATGATTGTATTTAAGGACGATTTATTGCATTGAGTCAATATCTTAGCATAAATAACTTGGATATTTTTGTGGCCTGGGGTGATTCTAGTATTCACTATGAGATATCTTGAGGCATATCATTCTTAATCTTGCATTGGTGATCTGTAAACAGACTCTAGCCTCAGGGAGGAACCCACTTACTGGCTTTCTCACTGTTTGATTAGGTCCTCTGTCTTCTCTCTTCCACTCATCTTCTATATTTTGTACTGGGGTTTGTAAATAGGATGCAGGTGATTTAAAAGTCAAACATTGGAAACATGGTAATGTTGGCATTGCATACTCTCAAATACACAGTGTTCATATTCCATGTTATATGATAAAATATAATACATATTCAAATAGTGAAAAAACTTTCACTGCACATCTACCAAATGCAAGTCATTGTCCAAGGCACTAAAAGGTAGTGTCTTCTCTTCTGTGTCTTCTCACTTTCAGAGAACTTTCAGTCCACAGAGGAAGGTAGCCCCAGGAAGAGTCATATAACACCGCCTACAAAGTACTCTGGGGAGCTGAAAGCCAGAGCAGCATTGAATATATTCTAAACTCTACCTCTCATTTCTTATCTTGATAGTGAACACTTTCCTTTTTTCTAGCCAAAACTATGGACCTTAGACATGGCGACTCAGGATAACCCTGTGATAGAAATCTTTGTGACTTGATACCAAGAAGAAATAATTTTGCAGTTGCTTTAAGAGGACATGACCAATATATTCGTGTTTTGGATGTAGTTACTGCACAGAACTCCAGATGTCAGAATGAATTTGCATTGTGTTTCTATGCTAATATGTCTCTGCAGGGTTAATTTAAGAATACTGACTTCCTTTCTCCATTGCTCAAATTAACTGATTAGCAGATATCTGGATTGATTAATGTTTCAGTGTTTTTGTCACTTTTTTAGGGAAAGTAGAATGTAGCAATGTGGCACTGAGTACTAGGGAACTGTGATGAATAGTTTTGACTTCTAAATTGCTTTAAAAATTTACCCTAGTTTGAGTTACCTTCCCACAGAAAGTTTAAGTCTTCATAGTCATGGTGGTCTTTTATAACAGGCTAGTTCACCTCTCAGGATAGCATGTACTGAATGTCTATTATATACCCAAACAATTTACAAACCCTGAAACTGTAGGGAGTAAAAGGTATGCACTATTGGAGAAGCTGGTTTTATGGGGAGACACAGTCATTCTTTGAAGGAGCTTACAGTCTGCGGGGGAAGTAAGCAATCTCCAATTATTCTAATAATTATAAATATAAACATGTTAAGGGCCATAACACAGGAGCTAAGTGCTGTGGGAAAGCAGAGTATAAGCTCCATGAAGGCAGAAATTATTCTATCTTTTTTGTTGCTATAGTTCCCACTGTCTGGCATGGAGCAGGTACTCAACAGATGTGTTGTGTTGATTTTATGCTTAATTCTGCCTTGGGTTTTACAGTGGACTAACGTTTGAACTAAGCTTTAAAGAGTAAATAAGATTTCTTTATCAAAAATAGGGAACATTCCAGGAAGAAGCAACAGCAGGAACAAAAGGCTGCAAGTGTTTGGGTAACTGCATGTAATCCAGGGTAGCTGCAGTGTAGGAATGTTCATGGCTGGGCACAGGGTGGGTCCCATGATGACATGCTGAGACAATGAGTATTAGAAATAAACAGCAAGATGATGCTTTAACTGCTTCTTGCTTTTTGGAAGTTTCTTATATCCTGAAGAGTCCCTATATAGATGAGATCTATACGACCAACTCACAATCAAGATGAGTGGTGGATCCTCAACACATTTTTCATGTAGTTTTACTAATAGTGTTTCCTCATTAACTAATTGTTCATGCCAGTTAGTGGTTGTAAACTGGTGGATTACATGGCATGTAGCTCACTGTGCATGCTTTACTTTGTCAGCATATTGTTTAAAATTTTGGCCAGCATTAAAAAAGATCTAAATTCTTGGTTTCTCCTGAGAAAAGCAGATCTGGGGATACCGGGCCCACATTCCACTCCAGCATGAGAACCCTCTGCTAGAATGCCTCCCCAAAACCGCCAAAACTGGGTTGCCATCTCCCATTTGTTGCTCATGTGCACTTTATGGCTGCCTGCCCTCTTCACTTGCCTCCATTGTTCACCTGGGGCCCTTTCAGCATTTGAGTCTAGCCTCAGCAGTGTGCTGCCTATCTAGCCTAGGGGATGTGTTTCACTCTGTATGAACTTTGTGTAATATAAAGACTGTATCCCTTTGAATTGATGCCTTCTCTACAAATATTTTCCCCTAACATATTGTTTATCTTTTGATCCTGCTTTTAGTTTTTCTGGTACAGTTTTTACTTTTTATGTAGTCAAAGCTTTTCTTTTACTTTGCTATAGTTTTCTATTTCTTTCTTTCTTTTTTTTTTTTAATAATTCTTTTAGTTAATAAAAGCTTCCATTGGTTTTTTCCTCTCCTTTCTTTTCTTTTTCTCTCTTCCAATTGACTTTTGGTTTAGGAGTTCTTTCTCTCTAGAGGCTTAAAATAGATTAAACTATAAGTACCTCTTGCAGACAAGTTATGATTATTTTTGGTTGAAATCTTTCTTCTCTTCTGATTTGTTGTACAAGTCTACTCAAATGCTGAGTACATATGGATAATGGGGTGTATTTTGAGCGGTCTATTTTCTCTCATTTGCCTTTTTCTTATATTTGTCATTAAGTTCTAATTAGTTTAGCTTTATGTGTTTTAATATTTTGTTAAAAGTAATCCCTTCCTCTTTAAAACAATTATTACTCTTCTGTTTATACTTTCAAATCAATATTAGAATTATTTGATCAAATTCCAGAAAAATTCAATTGGGATTTGAAGTAGAATTTTAATGAATGCACTAAAATTTTAATAAAAACTTTTATTTTGTAAAAATTAGTCTTTCTATTTAGAAACATGTTAGGCTCTTCCTTTATTCAGTTTTTTTGTTTTTTTTGCCTTTTATATCTCTCTATAAAACATTGTGCTTATTGTCACATAAGATATTTTCTGTTATATTTAAATTTTGCTTTGTGATTATGAACAGGATCTTTTTGGTTTATATTTTTTCTATTATATTGTTATTTGGTATATGAGAATATTTATATCTTTTCTGGCTATTATGCCAATCTTTAATTCCAATAGCTTTTCATTTGATTTCTTTCTATTTTTATGTTCTAGAATGGTCACCTGTAAATAAACACATTTTGTCTCTTCCCCTCTAATGTTTGTAGTGCGGTTTTTTTAATATCTTAAAAACATTTGAAATGATATTAAATAAAAAACATGTATGTATATCCTTTAGCCAGTGCCTGACATATTATAAGGACTCATCCTGTCAGATGATATTGATAGTAATAATAATATTAAATAATAAGAGTTATTTCATATATCTGTATTTTAATGAGAATTGTTTTATTATTTCACTGTTAAGTAAAATGTTGGCCGATGGTTTGTATTGGACATCTTAAAGATATGTTAAGAAGAGGTACTACTATTTGAGATGATTATCTTTTAAAATGTATTTGATTTGAATTTAAATCTCCTAATGCTGTATATTAATAGATTTTCTAACTTTAGACTATTTGTGGATTTCTATAATAAATACTGTTTGGCTATAAGTAAAAGATTACCTTTTCCTATATTATTGAGTTCTAGTTGCTAGCATTTTTTTTAAGTTTAAAAAAATCTTTATTAAATGACATTCAGCTATATTTTTTTCTGGAATTTGTTAGAATTGTAAAAATTAGGGTATATTTTTTCTTAAAATGATCTGAAATACTTTTAATTTTTTATTCTCTGAAATAGCTTATATAACATGGCAAAGATCTGTTCCTTGAAAGTGAAGGAATTTACTAGTAAACATATTATGACACTGAGTTTCTTTTCTAGGGGCTCAGATAATGGCTTTCAGACAAATTTTTCAAATTATTTTAATTTTTAACAAATTGTGCTAATTTTGATATATTTTAGTTCACATAAAGCATTCTATTTTAGTTTACGTAAAGCAAAATAATGCATCAAGATTTTTTCTGTCCATTTATTAACATCTTATTCACTAGTTTCAGAATCTTCCAAATATTCAGGTATACTGGTTATTTTGGAATGAAATTAACTCATTCCTATTAGTACTGCCTTGGTATTTCTGAACTGGCAAGTTTAGCACATACCCAATTAGATCTTTATGACACAATTAGCCTGTAATTCTCTAGTTCTTATGACTAACGTGTAGGCCTAGACCTCATAAAACTCTATATTTTAATTCATCTTAACATAACTTCCCTAACAAGCACTTGGTATGCCTTAAGATATCTTTGCTAATAAGCATGTGCTTTTAGATGCTATTCTCATCCTTTAAAAAGTAATGAGTACGGCAGTTAATTAACTTATTATAATGTCATAAATCCCAGCTCTAGCCATGACCACTGTTTCCTCCCCCACCTTTACCAAGAGCATTTTCATTTATGATGAATTATCCCCTGGGTATTCAATGCAGCAGAGGTTGACCATGCAGAACTCAGGGTCAGACACAATAACATAATCTATACTGCTGGGTAATGACAAGACTTCTACTCCTACTACTTACCTTCCTGTGCTTGGGTGCCTTTATGCTTCGTTGAAATCAGCAGACATTTATGACAGAATGAGGGGACTTCTCTCCTCCAGATTTCAATTCTCTGCAAAGTAATCTTCAGGATGATTTGTATGTGGGTAGATGTATGGGGTTAGATCTCTGTCTCATATAGTAATTAAACTGCTTATTTGAATTTAACACTGAGGTCTAGTAACTTTACAGGTTTTTTTCTTTTTTTTTTTTTGAGGTGCTTTTTACATAGTGTGAATACAATTAGGAGCTGTTCTGGATGCCTTTTAAAAAAATCATCTTAATTTTCTTCTTAACTTTTCCTCTATTGGATTTTAAATATTTACTTTTGCTGAACAATGGCTTCTGACAGAAGTTTGGACCTCTACATGTTCTTCTTCTTACGACTCTACTTATAAAATTGCTCATTTTATAACATGTGGTTCACTTGATTCATTTTCAATAACCTGAAATTTTGAGGATATGCATTTATTATGGGCTGAATTGTGTCCCCCCCCTCAAAAGGTATGTTAAAGTCTTAGCCTCCAGTACCTCAGAATGTGACCTTATATAGAGTTGTTGCAGATGTAATTAGTTAAGATGAGGCTGTACTGGAGGAGGGTGGCCCTTTAATCCAATATGACTGGTGTCTTTATAAGATGTTGTGAAGACACAGGGAAGAATTCTATGTGAAAATAGAGACAGAGATCAATGTATCTAAAATGCAAAGGATACCAGCAATTGCTGGCAACTACCAAAATCTAGCAGAGAAGCATGGAATAGATTCTCCCTCAGACCCTCTAGGGGGAACCAACTCTGCTGACACTTTGATCTCATACTTCCAGCCTCCAGAACTATAAGAGGATGAATTTCTTTTTCAAGCAACCCTGTTTGTGGAATTTGTTACAGCAGCCCTAAGAAACTAATACACCATCCAATGTACATGGTAAAGAAATGCATTTTAGTACTAATTGAACCACTTCACCAGTTACAGCTTGTGTAGCATTGAGCAAGTCTTTGTACCTCTCTGAACATCAATTCTTCATCAGTAAAATTAGGATACTGTTTATACATCAGAGTAAAGAGATAATGTTTATAATGTGCTTAATAGAAAGCAACAGCTTGATTTTTTTCCACCACTCAATTTTCAAGGTCTTTTTTGAGCCAAATATAATGGATGTAAAGTTGTCTTCCAAATCCCTTTCTATATCAAAATATCTCTTATTTAGAATTTTAAGGTTACAGTATATGTGAGCTAGTTTGAATATCAAAGTAGTCACATGAGTAGGGCAGATGTTATTATTATCCTCATTTTAAAGATGAGGTAACTGCAGCAAACAAGAGTAAATAATTCACTGATTCAAGATCATAGTGTTGTGTTGATCCAGAATTCAAACACTTGATTTCCATTTCCAAACTTTCTAACTCCATCCTGCCCAGCATCATAGAATGCTTAAAGTGCAGGGCCATTCAATGTCATTACCTTTTAGCATCAAATATAAGTGACTTTTCAATTATTCACACATTATGTCTTTATTGTCCAAATATATTTTGGACAATATATTTCACCAGAATCATTATTTCTGATTTCTCTGATTTTATTATTTGGACAAAATTAAACCAATTGCATATTTCTTTCTAAAATTCATTAATAAAATTCATAATATAAACATTTATTGAACACCTACTATGTTCCCAACATTATTCCAGTCACTAAAGATATAGTAGTGAAGTATAAGTGCCTTTTTATGTGGTATAAATATCTTGCTTTCTTTTTTGTTTCTGAGTGAGAACTACAAACATGCATTTTTTCCAGTTTATCAGTCACATTTTTAAATTTGAGAAATATATTTTTTATCATGTCTTCCCCCACTATTTGTATTTCAGCTATGCCTTAAGAACTGGTGGGTCTTCCCTTGCATATGAGCTGTAACAGAGCTGGGATAGATCCAGTTTAAGACTTGAATTTACTTTTGTCTTTGTAGACTCTCACTGGTCTCTGAAGAGTTGATGTTAATGCACTCTGACAAATTTGATCTCATTTTCTGACGGTCTACAATTATTGAAGTTTTATACAACCATTGTTGTGTTGTGAAGGTCTCCTTCCCAGCATGATCATTCAATTCGATCATGCCCTCTTTTGGACTGTCCTTCTTTTTCCTTCCTGAGTCTTTACAATGCCTGTGCCTGTAGTGACTACTTTTTTTTAAATTCAGTACTCTTACCAGGTTTCAGTTAGACCTGTAATTCCAAATTCATGATTATTACTCTGCAAGTAGAATACTATTGTCTTGCTAAGCTTCTTGCAACACTATTCAGACATTTAGGAACAATGAAGTAAATTGACCTCAAGTGAAGATGACCATGAAAGGTAGATATAGATATTTATGACCTAAAAGAGTCAGAGACACAGAAACAAAGAGAAAGATGAAGTAAGTCTTATTTGGTAAGTAAACTTAGCAATAAAATTAACTTTCTTAAAAAGTTTCTGCTTTTTCTGATTATAAAAATAATACATGTACATTGTAAAAAAAACTATATATGTGTGTGTATGTGAATATATATACATATATATATTTTATATATATATATATATATAACAAGGAAGTAAAAATTTTCTATAATCACACTATCCATAAATAACCATTGCTAACACTTTGGTATATATCCTTCCAGATTCTTTTCTATTCACATATCACCTAAAACAAAAGAGAACAAAACAAAAATGAGATCATAATCTACATATTTTGTAGCCTCCTTTTCTCCCTTAATACAGTGTGGATATTTTTCCATATCAATAAATAAATATCTTCATCATCATTTTTTTTTTTTTTTTTTTTGGTACGCGGGCCTCTTACTGTCGTGGCCTCTCCCATTGCGGAGCACAGGCTCCGGACGCGCAGGCCCAGCGGCCGTGGCGCACGGGCCCAGCCGTTCCGCGGCACGTGGGATCTCCCCGGACCAGGGCACAAACCCGTGTCCCCTGCATCGGCAGGCGGACCCCCAACCAATGCGCCACCAGGGAAGCCCTTCATCATCATTTTTAGTGGTTACATTTTATGGGTGGACCATCATTCATTTAACTTTCAAATCCCTTTAATGGTCATTTATGTTACTTAGACTTTTAAATATTGTAATAAATTTTGTGATAAACATTCCTGAACAAATATCTTTACACACTTGTCTGATATTAAAAATAAGTGTTTAAAAGTATAATAGCTGTGTCTAAGCGACCCTTTTCCTCTCCCTATCTCTCTTTCTTGTAAGATTAGCATGGCTACAAGATCTTTCAAAACCTAGTCTTAGCCTATTACTCTTCTAGAATTACATCATTACCTCAAAATGCACACTGACTCACATTTTTTCAAAAGCCAATGTACCTCTACATTTTAATTCTTACTCCTACTGTTCTTCCTATCTGAAATATTTGCCTCCACATTTTCCTGTTCTATTAAGTTTCTAATTATCCTTTAAAGTACAGCTCAAATGTTAGTTCTTCTCTGTATCTTTCTCTAATTCCTCATAAGTAAAATTAATTTTTGCTCATCTGTGCTCCTTTACATTTATAATGTTGGATTTCAGTGTTTCTTGATGGTCTTTCTCTCTATCCATTAGTCAATCAACAAATCCTTAGTAAGTATCTACTAAGTGCCAGGCTTTGTGTTAGATGAGCAGAACAGGCTCATCTAACATCTTATGCAGCTTATATTCTTGTATATTTTAGTAACTTTATCTTTTATTGCAAGGTTGCTTATAAGGTTAAGAAAACTAGGAGGTACTGGGTGTTTAACAGAGAATTTGTTAGCTAAATTATGATCCATTCCTATGACAGTGTAATTTTCAATCTTTACCACTAGCGGGTATGGGCAATGGAAGCTGGCATGACCCTAGATTGGGCCAGAGTGAAAATCACAAATTAGTAACTTTCATCTCATGGGTCAATTTGTGGCTACTTGGAGTGTGTGTGGAGAATGATTATGAAATACATTCGGCTTAGAGGTCCATTATGGGCCTGAAAGTGAAGGTTTTTGTCATATCTGGGCTTGAAGGATGTGTCTGCCGCAATTGCTTAGGGTTTGGGAACCTCAGAGGGGATGAGGAGACTGGGTGGGAAGAGAAGATGGGGATAGGGAAGGGCCGGCGGGGGGGCCTCAGGGCCTTGAATAGAGTACAGAGCACACTGAATTCTTCCAAGTTAGGGAAGAAGACAGCAGTAACCTCTTCTCTCTTCTCTGTGGGCCATTGTTTCTAGGCATCTTCCTCAACACACTCCATTTGACTTAGGGACCTAATGACTTCAGGCTCTTCAGTTGCCGGTTTTCTTCTACCATGATGTCCTAGTAGATGGTGTCCTGTCCCTCATTCTAGATTCTCCTCTCCTGGGCAAGGATTGCTGGCCTTTCATTCTCTCTGCTAGGTTACTAATATATCCAAGTTACTAATAATCCAAATTATGTGGAGGTATTCAGGGGCCCTAACGTGGGCCTGGGATGCACATTAATTGGCCTTTTCTAGACATTATAAGCAATGTTGTTAAAAACATTCCTGGGCTTCCCTGGTGGCGCAGTGGTTGAGAGTCCGCCTGCCGATGCAGGGGACACGGGTTCGTGCCCCGGTTCAGGAAGATCCCACATGCCGCGGCACGGCTGGGCCCGTGAGCCATGGCCGCTGAGCCTGCATGTCCAGAGGCTGTGCTCTGCAACGGGAGAGGCCACAGCAATGAGAGGCCCGCATACTACAAAAAAAAAAAAAAAAAAAAAAAATTCCTGAATCTATTAATGTTTGTGTTTGTTTCTTTTTGCCTAAAAGGATGCCTTTAGATTGGATGACTATACTTCCTGGTTTGCTGGGGACAGCCTTGGGTGAAGACTGTTGTCCTGCATACTGAATAATAGAACCCTCTTTCATCCTGCCATAGAAGTTTTGTTTGCTCATAGTCTAAATTTTTGATGGTAATAACTAGAGATATTTGGGAGTAGGGAGCTTTTTTAGATTGGCTTGAATAACAAAAAGAAAACAAAACCTCTCCAATATAACCATTAAGTCAAAAGAAAGAGTAAAATAATTGGCATGGGTTGGGTAGCTTTTATTCCAGGGTGGAGAGGGGGAGCTATAGAACAGGAGAGGATACCAAGTATTTTTAATATGGAAATACATCTTATTAAAACAGCACATTTAATCATTTAAATTAAATCATACTACGTTATAATGGCACAGTAACTACTTTGTTCTTTGGAGAAGTACTCAGTTTTGATTCAAGATTATTAAGAAAAAGACTAGGAAGATCATGAATGTTTTTGACGTTCCCTGTCACATACAAGCATAAAACAATAATTACCAAATTATGTGATATTCTCCGAAACAACTCTTAAGAGCCTTGGAATCAAAACATCTCCATCAGTATCAATAGATTCAATGTGTGGCTTAGCTTTAATTGCACTTAGGAGAACCTATTTGTTTTTAGCATTTGAAAGCAAGTCTAAATTGTGTCCAGTGGGGGCACTTAGACTAGCAGGCTTTGGCACCTGCCTCAGGTAAGGGCAGTTTTTGTTTATTTCATTAGCGCTTGATGCTTTGACAGACTATGGCTTTCCACTTACTGCAAGAAGAGCTGCCAGCCATTCCTGCTGGGAGAAGCTAGTATGGGACTAGCAATGAACTTTTGAAAGAAGTTATTATGCCTTATATGGTTGATCTCCCATGCAAATAAAAGAAGCATTTCATACTCTAGCTAAGTGGAATTGGTATTTCATCCAATGTAAATGTATGCCAGCATGCTCTCTGGCTTTTATCAAGCACTGCATTTCTCTCCAAAGAAGGTTCCAAGATCATCCATCTATAGGGCGGCTGCAAGGCAGGACTGGAGTAAAGCAGACTCATGGATCTGTATAGAAATAAAAAGGAATCAATCAGACCAGCATGTGTTTACCAATAATACCTGAATGCAGATCCCAGGGATCTGACCTCAAAGTTTCTGTAGATCTGACATGGGGGCTGCTTTTTTGCTTTTTTTTTTTAACAAATGCTGTCATTCTGATACAGAGTCAGTAGTTTACTATAAGAAACACCCTCTGCTCTCCACTCAGCACTGAACCAAGCCTTATGATGGATGAAAAGAAGTAATAAGTATGTTCTCTACTCTTAAAGGAGCTGAGGAATGCAAACACAACCAAAATACTAATAGCTAATATTTATTGTGCTATGTCTAGAACACATCAGGCATCAGATGAGATGTGCTCTGCATCAGAGCTTTTGTACTTGCTGTTTACCCTGCACAAACCACTCTTCCTCCAGGAATTTTTTTGTCCACTGCTTTGTCTCCTTTAGGTCTACAGTAAGATGTCACCTTCTTAGTGAAGCCTCCTCTTTCTACATTCAAGATTACAACTTCATCATTTTTTATGTTCCTACTGTCTTAATTCTTTTCTAAAGCACTTAAACCATTTGGTATAATATCATTTTAATACTTTATATTTCACTTATTGGTCTATTGTTTAAAATAGACCCTAAGAAAGCAGAAATTTTCATATGTTTTTCTCACTGCTAAATCTCCAGTGCCTACATAATGTCTAAAACATAGTGTGCACTCAATAAGTATCTGTCCACTGAATGAGTAATGAGTAACATTTGGTGAACACTTCTTACTTGCTGTTCTAAAGGCTTCACATGCAATAATTCATTTAATTCCTCCTAGAAGTCTAAGAGGTAGGAACTATGATTATGTCCATTATAGATAAAAAAGCTGAAGCAAAACATTGCAAGAGGTCATTCATCTAGGTGGTACATGGTAGAGCCAGAATTTGAATCTGGGTGATCTGATTTCAGATCTCATTCTCTTAACCACATGCTCTACTAACATACATAATATCTTTCACATTCTTCATGGAAAATTTAGAGGCAGAGCTCTTATGTTGCAACATTTGCAAAAAGCTGAAGGCAAAGGTTAATGAAGGAAATACTACAGGATCTCCCTCCTTTGCTTTCTGTCCTTTTTTTCTTCTCAACAGGCTCATGTTGTTTTTAAAGAGCCTTACTTTTTAGAATAAAGCCAATCTGACATTTGTATCTACAGGGTTCACCACGCTCTTGATGGGCATGAGAGTGTTATAGGTAGTAGTGAGAGGAGCTCTTCATCACCTATTTTCAAACCAGACTGACCTGGAACCTTAACGATAATAGGATGAATCCATCCATTTGATTCCTGTGGGACAAGATTGGATCACTGGCTTGGATAACTGTACTGGCTGATTTAGCTAATATGGCTCCTCTAGGTTAATGCCAACCTAATCTTTTACAACCCCACCTGTGTCACTACCAAAGCAGAGTGTTCAATCAAAGAGAACTTTACCTCTGGTTTTCAACTCCTGTAAATATTTTAAACTTATCTGAGTTCTGACCTATAACATTATCTCAAGGATCCTAGAAAAATCAAATACTTATTGGAATATATGTTGGGAGAAATTTACTGATGGTTGATGATAATTCTTCCAAATTCCTGCCACAGGAGAACAAGCTACCACTAAGCTACCACTCCTACATTGTCCATATTGTTGATTGATCCTTATGTATGGCCCTTGATACATATTGTTTTGAATCATTAAAGAATTTGTAATTGGTTGTTAAATAATGAAGTCCATTCTATTTTTTAAATTTATTACTCTGCTCAAATTTATTCAGAGACCATAAGGCTGTTCTTTTTTTTTTTTTTGCATTGATAAGAACTTTATTGCAAAGGAAGAGGAGAATGCTCACTAGCCAGTGACTGGTGAAGCCCATGCCCTGGTTGCTTGACACATCAAAATTAGGGGCTGTGTCTTAGAGCTGAGCGTACCCAAGACATCACCACAGCCCCCATCCCCTTAAGAATGACTTTGGATTCATAAACAAGCTTCAAAAGAAGAAGGTGATACTTTTCAATGAAAACAAAGCGAATCAGAGATGTCTGCCAAGAAAAACAGAGGGAAATGTGCCAATTACTAAGCTAGTGTCTCTTAGCCCCAACCTCACTCTTCTACATCCTTGCTTTGCCAGTGGCTCCCTGTTAGGTTCTGCCATGAGGGGACACCAGGGGGACACGGCAAGACTGAAGGAGGCACTACTATATATAAAATAGATAACTAATAAGGATCCACTGCACAGCACAGGGACCTCTACTCAATACTCTGTAATGACCTATAAGGGAAAAGAATCTAAAGAAGAGTGGATATATGTATATGTATAACTGATTCACTTTGCCACACACCTGAAACCAACACAACACTGCAAAGCAACCACACACTCCAATAAAAATTAAAAAAAAAAAAAAAAGATTGGAGGAGGGAGAAGCCTGTGATCCTTCTTGTTTACTGCAGATCCTGTTAGTGTCTCCCCAGCAGTGTTTTTTGTTTGTTTTCAACATCTCTATTGGAGTATAATTGCTCCACACTGCTGTGCCACTTTCTGCTGCACAACAAAGCTAATCAGCCATATACATACACAAACATCCCCATATCCCCTCCCTCTTTCGTCTCCCTCTCACCCTCCCTATCCCACCCCTCTAGGTGGTCACAAAGCACTGAGCTGATCGCCCTGTGCTATGCGGCTGCTTCCCACTAGCCATCTATTCTACATTTGGTAGTGTATATATGTCCATGCCAGTCTCTCACTTTGTCCCAGCTTACCCTTCCCTCACTGTGTCCTGAAATCCGTTCTCTACGTCTGTGTCTTTATCCCTGTCCTGACCCTAGGTTCTTCAGAACCATTTTTTTTTTTTTTTTTTAGATTCCATATATATGCTATGTGTTAGCATATGGTATTTTGTTTTTCTCTTTCTGACTTACTTCACTCTGTATAACAGTCTCTAGGTCCATCCACCTCGCTACAAATAACTCAATTTCCTTTCTTTTTATGGCTGGTAACATTCATCTTCTTTATCCATTCATCTGTCAATGGACACTTAGGTTGCTTCCATGTCCTGGCTATTGTAAATAGAGTGGCAATGAACATTGTGGTACATTACTCTTTTTGAATTATGGTTTTCTCTGGGTATAGGCCCAGTAGTGGGATTGCTGGGTCATATGGTAGCACAGCGTGGAGGTTCCTTAATAAACTAAAAATAGAACTACAATTTTCTGAAATTTACCAAGGCTTGATTTGTGAACCAAGATATGATATATCCTGGAGAATGTTCCATGAGCACTTGAGAAGAAAGTGTATTCTGTTGTTTTTGGATGGAATGTCCTGTAAATATCAATTAAGTCCATCTTGTTTAATGTATCATTTAAAGCTTGTGTTTCCTTATTTATTTTCAATTTGGTTGATCTGTCCATTGGTGAAAGTGGGGTTTTAAAGTCCCCTACTCTTATTGTGTTACTGTCGATTTCCTGTTTTATGGCTGTTAGCATTTGCCTTATGTATATAGGTGCTCCTATGTTGGGTGCACAAATATTTACAATTGTTATATCTTGTTCTTGGATTGATCCCTTTATCATTAGGTAATGTCCTTCTTTGTCTCTTGTAACAGTCTTTATTTTAAGTCTATTTTGTCTGATATAAGAATTGCTACTGCAGCCTTCTTTCGATTTCCATTTGCATGGAATATCTTCTTCCACCCACTCACCTTCAGTCTGTATGTGTCCCTAGGTCTGAAATGGGTCTCTTGTACACAGCATGTATATGGGTCTTGTTTTTATATCCATTCAGCCAGTCTATGTCTTTTGGTTGGACCATTTACATTTAAGGTAATTATCGATATGTATGTTCCTATTATCATTTTCTTAATTGTTTCGGGTTTGTTTTTGTAGGTTTTTTCCCTTCTTTTGTCTTTCCTGCCTAGAGAAGTTCCTTTAGCATTTGTTGTACAGTTGGTTTTGTGGTGCTGAATTCTCTTAGCTTTTGCTTGTCCATAAAGGTTGTAATTTCTCCATCGAATCTGAATGAGACCCTTGCTGGGTAGAGTAATCTGGGTTGTAGGTTTTTCACTTTCATTACTTTAAATACGTCCTGCCAGTCCCTTCTGGCTTGCAGAGTTTCTGCTGAAAGATCAGCTGTTAACCTTAACTTTATGGGGATTCCCTTGTGTGTTATTTGTTGCTTTTCTCTTGCTGCTTTTAATATTTTTTCTTTGTATTTAATTTTTGATAGTTTGATTAATATGTGTCTTTTGTTTTTCTCCTTGAATTTATCCTGTATGGGAGTCTCTGAGCTTCCTGGACTTGACTGTTTCCTTTCCCATATTAGGGAAGTTTTCATCTATAATCTCTTCAAATATTTTCTCATTCCCTTTTTTCTTTCTCGTCTTCTTCTGGGACCCCTATAATTTGAATATTGGTGCATTTAATGTTGTCCCAGGGGTCTCTGAGGCTGTCCCCAATTCTCTTCATTCCTTTTTCTTTATTCTGCTCTGCAGTAGTTATTTCCACTATGTTATTTTCCAGGTCACTTATCTGTTCTTCTGCTTCAGTTATTCTGCTATTCCTTATAGAGAATTTTTAATTTCATTTATTGTGTTGTTCATCGTTTGTTTGCTCTTTAGTTCTTCTAGGTCCTTGTTAAACGTTTCTTGTGCTTTCTCCATTTTATTTCCAAGATTTTGGATCATCTTTACTATCATTACTCTGAATTCTTTTTCAGGTAGACTGCCTATTTCTTCTTCATTTGTTTGCTCTGGTGGGTTTTTACCTTGCTCCTTCATCTGCTGCGTATTTCTCTGTCTTCTCATTTTGCTTAACATACTCTGTTTGGGGTCTCCTTTTTTCAGGCTGCAGGTGTGTAGTTCCAGTTGTTTTTGGTGTCTGACCCCAGTGGCTAAGGTTGGTTCAGTGGATTGTGTAGGCTTCCTGGTGGAGGGGACTGGTGCCTGTGTTCTAGTTTATGAGGATGGATCTTGCTCTTCTCGGTGGCAGGACCATGCCTGGTGGTGTGTTTTGGGGTGTCTGTGTACTTATTATGATTTTAGGCAGCCTCTCTGCTAATGGGTGGGGTTCTGTGCCTGTCTTTCTCATTTTTTGGCATGGGGCGTGCAGCACTAGAGCTTGCTGGTCCTTGAGTGGAGCTGAATCTTAGAGTTCAGGTGGAAATCTCTGGGAGAGCTCTTTCTGATTGATATTATGTGGGGCCAGGAGGTCTCTCATAGTCCAATGTCCTGAACTCAGCTCTCCCACCTGAGAGGCTGAGGCCTGGCACCCGCCTGGAGCACCAGGACCCTGTCAGCCACATGGTAGATAACTGGTTGATTATAAGATGATGTAACTCACAAACAGACAGTTGAAAGACAAGCAGAGGGCAGTATGGGGAAAGGGCATGGAGCTTCCATGTCATCTGCAAGTGCCCCACTCTTCCCAAATCTCCCTGTGTTCACCAACAAGAAGCTCCCATAAGTCTGTTCTGATTTCACCTAGATTGAAAGCCATCTGGTGTGATTGTCCTATTCTAGAATATCCAATAGGAAATGAGGAACTTGGGTCTTGAGATTTTAAATGCCTAACCCAAAGTCCAATATATCAGTTTCAAATATCACCTAAAATTTAACAATTACCTAACACATACAGAAAGAAGTCTGTGGAAACTTTGTCCTCCACTGAGCAACATTGCATTTGTAAAGATAATATTAATACAAAATTTTAATGCTCTGTGGATAATTATCTGGCAGCAGACCAACAGCAGAGTGTAAAACATTAACAACTAAAAAGGGGTTGGGAGTCCTTTAACTGTTGTTGCTCATTACAAAAGCCACCAAAATCATCTTGAGCCAATTCATAGAGAATTAAATAGATTCGGTTTAATAAAATCTTTAGGTCTCTGAATAAATTATGAATGCATCTTGACTGTTAGAAGGATACATTGACATTAGGAAATGGTAATGAACAGATATTAAAGAGAGGGGAAAATATACCCCTTCTGCATACCATCCCATTTGAAACTGATTAAAAGCTGATGAAATTTAAGTTTTTTCATGGGTAGATGTGCAACAAGTCATGAGTTGTGGACTTTAATAATATATTTTCTTCACAAGCAGTAACACAGCAATTAGGAGATGCTCATTGAGGTAGAAATAATGGTAACTGCTGTGCAGATTATGTTTGCTGAAGGGAACTCTCATACATACACAAAAACAACATATTCCGGGTTCTTGTTGTGTGTAATTTCTACTTTATTTACTTATCATCTCAGTTAAAGAGGACTCCTGGCAGTAATGAGGCTACATAGAATAGTTTAAGATGCTACATATTCTGTAAAAGATAAATCTAATGATTACCTATTCTAATGACAGTGCAATCTTGTCTTTCCTCATGGGGAAATTGTACGGTTGTAAGAATCTCATAGCTGGGGAGAGTGCCATGGTACAAATGTATTCATTATTTTTCTGCCTGCTTTGCTTCTGCATGGCTGTTCATGAAAGCTAGGTAATTCATTCGAACAGGAACCACTTACTGAATGGTTCACAAACCTTTCACTGGTGCCACAGTGCCTGCGAGCAACCTGGCAAATACATAAAAATGATACGCTGGAAAACAGGATGGAAAATCTTTCAGCAAGGGGAGAATGACCTACAATGGTGTTACCAAAATAAGGGAAAAGAGGGTTGGGTGAAAATAGCCTATTGCCACCTCAATTCTATTTACTATAATTGCCTTAAAAGTAAATACTCATGGAAGACACATAATGAAACTTCAGAACAGACCATATTTTTGAGGATTTTTTCATTCACTGGGGGAGAAAGCCTGAGAAAACATGGAAGACATGAACAGAGTTTTAAGATCCTTGGTTTGTTTGAGCAGTAACTTCAAGTTTCAGGAGACCTAAAGATAATTTGATTTTCTTTTTCGTAATTGCGTCTTATTCCAGATCAAACGGAATTTTTTTTTTTTCATGAGAATCTTCCTTCCAAGACTCTGCCAACTAAATGCTAAGGAAAGTAAATAATAAGAATAGTAATGATAATAACCCCTCCTGCTTATGAGGGAAGATGGTTATGAAGTCTCTGCCTATGTAGCAAATCAGTGGCTTGGGTGAACCACGTGACTTGGAATGTACTTTGTCATTTTCCATGAAAGAAAGAAGCAATCAAACTTCTGGTATGAAGCCTAGTATATCTTAAGTAGTGAAATTCAGTTTATGAGGTCTTTTTTAATTTTAATTTTTCCATTATCTAAGTTAAACAGCTCCCCTTCCTTCCCCCTGCCCCCAAACCGAGTCATTTGAAATTGGTATTTAGGATATCCTTCTAGCTGTGTTCATTAGTAGCAGCATATTTGTGTGACTCAGACTGAAAGCTATCCCTTTCACATCCTTAAAGTTAGAATAGGCTTCCTCATCATTCAGGTGTCTTTCAGAGGTGTGCATGGAAAATCCCTGATTGTCTTACCTCTCCCTACTCCTGAGTCCATGGTAGATGTTGCTAATTGGCCTGCCACTACTTCTATGGAGCCTGGAGTTGGTCTAAGAATCTTTGTCAATAAGTCGCTGCCCACATGAGATGAAACCCTTCAGCCACATGAGCTCTAAGGAAACTCTGCTTGAAAGTCAAGGTGATGCTGCCTAGCTCCAGATCTTGTTCTTTATTTGTTATTCCTTCTCATTTCTGGCCACTTTGATGGTTCAAGAAGGGGAACAGTTCTGGATTTAGATCTAAAAAAACACAAGTTTCTCTTTCCTCTTAGCCATGATAAATTAATTGTTATAAAAACTCCCAAATCTTAGTGGCTTGATACAACAAGTAAGAAGCAAATGTTTCTCAAGCAGGTCCTAGATTGATGGTGTACTACAGGGTAGATGTGCTCTAAGCCACTCTATCCTCTCTTCCATCCAGTGGCTCTGCCTTTCCCTGAAGCCTTGGAATCATCCATTACATCCTCTGCATTCAGCCCCAGAGGAAGGAAGAGAGAACTCCTGGACTGTGAGAGAAGTTTCAGGGAAATGTAGTTTAGCTGTATGTCTAGGACACTGACAGCACACTTTTTCCTGTAAAGGGCCAGATAGTAAATATTTTAGGCTCGTGGGCCATATGGTGTCTGTTTCACTTACTCGACTCTGCTGTTGTAGGACAAAAGCAGTCCCTAACAATACGTAAATGAATAGGTGCAGCTGTTTTCCAACAAAACTTTATTTACCGAAATAGGCTGGTTTTGACCAGTGAGCCATAGTTTGCAAATCATTGGTCTAGGAGATAAAATGAATTGGTTTGGTCAGCCCATGGCAGAGTCTCTTCCGCCATGATCCTACTAGCTGTGTGACTGTGGGGAAGTAACTATCCTTGCTGAGCTTTTGTTTTCTCATCAGTTTTAAAAAAAAAAGTATATACCATCTGCCTTGATTTATATCAGTGTTGTTTTAAAGACCAAATGGGATAATGGACTATCTGTACTTTGTAAGCTATAAGACAGTGTACACATATATTCTTTTAAGAGTATACAGAAATGCTCATTGAATACAGCTGCAACCCTCTGCTTCTCATAGACATAAGACTTCCCATATACTGGAACAAAAGAAGGTAAAAACACTTTTTGTTTAAAGACACTTGAGTATTAGTTAAAATTATTCCTGAAAATCCAATGAGCTTAAAATAATCCAATTCTTGATTTATTCTTTCAATGAAAACCCTAGCTTGGATCTAATTTGAGGATTCAGTATAGTTAGAAAAATAAATCAATGATTGATTACATCAGTCAACCTGGAAAAAACTTGTATTTAGAGGACTTGCTCCAGATATAACTAGAATTTCTTTGGAAAGGAGTCTTGTAATAATAAAGCAAGTTTGACACTATATGAAAAGTGTATTAGTTTGCCGGGCTGCCATAACAAAGCACCACAGGCTTGAACAACAGAAATTTATTTACTCACAGTTCTAGAGTCTCGGAGTGCAAAATTTAGGTGTCAGCGTGGCTGGTTTCCTCCGAGGGCCTCTCTCCTTGGTCTGTGATGGTTGTCTTTTTTTTTTCTGTGTCTTCACATGGTCTTCCCTCTGTGCTTGTGTCCTAATCTCCTTTTCTTATAAGGGCACCCGTCATACTGGATTCAGGCCTACCCATATGACCTCACTTTACTTTAATTACAACCTTTAAAAGGCTCTATCTCCAAATACAGTCACATTTTGAGGTACTGGGGATTAGGACTTCAACATGTGAATTTTGGGGGAACACAGTTCAGTCCACAACACAAAGATCCTGCTTCCGCCCTAAAACGATAAGGTTATGTCTTAGGATCCTAAACAGGTCTTTTTCTTTTAGAGATATGTCTTCAAGTTGCTCCTTTTCCCTTAAATACCAATCTATATTGCCTCCCCGCCCACTTCATATTATTAAAAATTGTTTTCCTAAACCCACATGTGTTCCAAAAATGGAGTTTGGATAAAGAGAGAACAAAGAGAACATTTGGTTCTCTGCCCCATTTTCACTTCTCTCTATAGTTTCTCTTGTTGACCTTAGTAGTTTGCATCTAGAGGGAACAACTCTTAGGGAATGAAAAGGTTAAAAATAGATATTAACTGGTGATGAAATCAAATGTGTTTTTATCCCAGTACTATAGAGAAGAAGCTATTCTATAAGGGTGTGTGTATGTGTATGTGTGTGTGTTTCCTGCCTTAACCATTTTATGCCAGTATGAGTAGGGATGCAATAAAAGTTCTAAAAATAGGATTATGAGTATTAATTAATGATTGAAAAGCACTTTGAAGATGGAAAAGCATTCTATAAGCAAGCACAAAGCAATATTATTATTGTCATGCCAGCAAAAAAGGCAACACTATGGCATGCTGGTCCTTATCAACTCTACCTAAAGCTCTATTCTTTATGTATTATAATGCTCAGATGTCACTGTTTAAAATTCTACATTATCAAAGGTTATTAATAAAAATATTTTAAGTCAAACATAGCATTCTTGTAAATTAGACCT
Source organism: Delphinapterus leucas (assembly GCF_059928025.1). NCBI lineage: Eukaryota > Metazoa > Chordata > Mammalia > Artiodactyla > Monodontidae > Delphinapterus > Delphinapterus leucas. The sequence continues at coordinate 112,860,358 of NC_143129.1, forward strand.
ATGCGTGGCCTATTAAGCTCGGGTCCTGTATCATAATTTTCAGATAAACACAGTATCATGCTATGATTAGCACTTGACAATAACTTTGAGTTTGTTATATTAAACTTTCTACAGACTCTTCCTATCTCCAAGCCTTTCTCCTCATTCATTCAACACATGTTTATTTCCACGCATTGTTCTAGGTCCTGGGGATATAACTGTGGGTAAAACCAAATGTGACAGAATGGGAGATTATATTTGTAACCATATATCTGATAAGGGTCTAGCATTCAGAATGTAAAAAGAACTCATATAACTCAACAACAAACAACCTAATTAAAAAATGAGCAAAAGACTTCAATAGACATTTCTCCAACGAAGATACAAAAATAGCCATCAAGCATGTGAAAAGATGCTCGACACCATTAGCCATTAGGAAAATGCAAATCAAAACCACAATGAGATAACACTTCATAATCGCTAGGATGACAAGAATTTTTTAATGGAAAATAACAAGAGTTGATAAGATTATGGAAAAACTGGAATGCTTGTGCAATGCTGGTAGGAATGTAAAATGGTACAACTATTGTGGAAGACAGTTTGGCAGTTCCTCAAAAGGTTAAATACAGAATTACCATATTACCCAGCAATTCCACTCCTAGGTATATACCGAAAAGAATTGAAAATGAGTACACATGGAATTGAAAATTGAAAATGAATACCTATACATGAATGTCGGTATAAGGACTATTCACAATAGCTAAAAGGTGGAAACAATCCAAATGCCCACTAACAGAGGAATGGCTAAACAAAATGTGGTACATCTATACAATGGAATAGTAATCAGTGAGAAAAAGTAATGAAGTACTGGTACATGCTTCAACATGGATGAACTTGAAAATATTATGCTAAGTGAAAGAAGCTAGACATAAAAAGTCATACATTGTACAATACCATTGATATGAAATATCTAGAATAGATAAACCCATAGAAATAGAAAGCAGATTAGTGGTTGCCAGCGGTTCAAGGGAGGGGACATGGGTAGTGACTGCTTAATGGATCTAGTGGAGAGACAAATATTATTGGATATTAAAGAAATTATTCTATAAATAAATAAACAAATAAATGTGTCAACCTGGCTGGACCATGGTGTCCAGATATTTGGTCAAACATTATTCTGGATGTTTATGTGAAAATGTTTTTTCACTTTAATTAATTTGACAGAATTAACATGTAAATTAGTGGACTTTTAGTAAAGTAAATTGCCCTCGATGTAGATGGCCCTCATTTAGTCACTGAAGGCCCTAATAGAAGAAAGACTGATATCCCCCGAGCAGGAAATGACTCTGCCAGGAGACTGCCTTTGGTCTCTAATTGCAGCTCTTCCCTAAGTCTCCAGCCTGTTGGCCTGCCCCATCAGATTTTGGACTCACCAATCCTCTGCAATCACATGAGCCAATTCCTTAAAATAAATATCTCCCCCGACTCCGCTCCCTCTCTCAGTCTATATACACACATCTTGTTGATGCTGTTTCTCTGGAGAATCCTGACTTATATTGAAAGCTTCACCCAACTCTTAAAGTCTGGCTTAAGATCTCTTTCCACAGCACCTTGTGCAGTTCCTATCATTATTCTCACCATAGTATGTAATAACTACCTGTCTACTTGCTGGTACCCTCTACTACACCTTAGGCATCTTGAGTACAAGGGTAGCAGCTCCACAGTTCTGAAGTTTAAGGTGTGTTACAGAAACTTCTCTCTTCAGGAAAAGTTTGAGATAGTTTTACTGGCTTATCTACAATTTGGTTGTATTTCGTTCTTTGAACATGAAATTCTAATCTGAGTTCCAAACATTTTTCAAGATGGTCTCGATAACAGTGAGATCAGGGGAAGCCAAGAGTAATAGAGATGTGGTATTGCCCAAGGAAACTTACCTTAATTCCATTTCCAAGCCTATAAATATCCACACACTGAGAACCATCTGGGGTCTGAGTCTTTCCAAGCATACTTTTTTGTTTCCTTAAGTCAAGAATTGTATATAAGGGTTTCCCTGGTGGCGCAGTGGTTGGGAGTCCGCCTGCCGATGCAGGGGACACAGGTTCGTGTCCCGGTCCGGGAAGATCCCACATGCTGAGGGAGCTCACAGCTGGGCCTGTGAGCCATGGCCTCTGAGCCTGCGTGTCCGGAGCCTGTGCTCCACAACAGGAGAGGCCACAACTGTGAGAGGCCTGCGTACCGCAAAAAAACAAAAACAAAACAAAAAAAAGAATTGTATATAATTTATAGATCACCTTGTCCTCTGGTGGCCACCATTCTTCTTTTTTTTTTTTTTTTTTGCAGTACGTGGGCCTCTCACTGTTGTGGCCTCTCCCGTTGCAGAGCACAGGCTCCAGACATTCAGGTTCAGCAGCCATGGCTCACAGGCCCAGCCGCCCCGCGGCATGTGGGATCTTCCCGGACCAGGGCACGAACCCGTGTCCCCTGCATTGGCAGGTGGACTCTCAACACTGCACCACCAGGGATGCCCCACCATTCTTCTTTATAAGAATCTGCCTTCTCCCGTAGCTTTATGTTGCAGAATCCCACTGCTAGGCCACCCATCAATGTCTACAACTGATCGTTGCCTCTGTGTGTGAAGATTGACAAATTTTCTTATTGTCCCTATTAATAACATATATAACTGTGTCACCAGCATCTCTCCTCTAAGACTGAGGCATGGAAAAGAGGAACTGCTCTCATGACAAGCCAAGAAACTGCTTGTTAAGTTTGTAGTAACATTACACTAGAGTAGAATTCAGTGTATGTTGGTAGGGTTGGGGGAAGAGTTCTCACTTCTGATTATTTCTGTATCAGAAGGATCTTTGTTAGCAGACGATTCTCCTATGAGATGGTTTCCTGACTCTTCTCGGTACAGAACCACACTTTATTTCTGAAAATCTAATGAGAAATCTGACTGCCTGCTAGCTCTTTATATAATTGGTGCCTTACTGTAGAAATATTGACTTCCTGTTGTCCACAGTTTTAGTCTCTTTGAACTCAGGAAGTTAACCATTCAGGAAAGAAACATCAACATTCTTTCAGCTTCTTGCTGACTACAAATGATGGAAAGTAGTTTACAATGGAGAGAAGGCTGCTGGTGTAGCTATGAGTCATTCGTGCCCAGATCTCCTGTGACTCATTTTCCTTCATTAAACTGAGAAGAGTCAATAGCCCTTCAGTTTTCTGAACAGTAGATCTAACTGCGCTAATGACTGGCTGCTGAACAAGTTTAGCTGTGTTCTAATTTATTTATTAAGCAACAGTAAAACAAGTATAAAGTACCCATCAATGGATAATGGGAGGACATTAGTGTTGTTGTTTACAAACTAGATATAAAACACAGCTTCTTTTAGATGAAAATGGAAAAGGCTGGGCTAGCTCCTGTCAGCATAAGAAAAAATTCAATTTTTGAGGCTCTCCTCCCTTTCATTTTTAGACCTTGTTCTAAACTGGTAGCCATCTGAGAGATCCCATTGCCCTGGGCCTCCTTTACTTGGCCTAGTTTCTACATGATGCTCATCTCACCTCACTGTTTTCCTGCCTTGATCTCACCTCTGTACACCCCCTTCCTTTTTACCCACTGCTTTCTCGCCACCTAAATCTCGCCACCTCCTTGCCCCTCACCACGCATTCTACTAAAATTCATTGACTTATACCTTAAAAATGCAGGGCTCCTATGTGTTAGCCTGCAATCCGATCTACTTATCCCTAATAACATTTTCAAAACGGTTTTTAAACATAATTTTTTGTAGTGACACTGCATTTACTCACAAAAAGTAATTTAACATGGGACTTTAGAGGAGAATTTAAGAGCAGAGCTTTGGAGTCAGATCTTGTGTTGAATCTGCCCTTTGCTCGCTGCATGGCTTTGGGCAAGGTATTTAACTTCTTTAGGCCTCACATTTCCTCATCTGGAAAATAGGGATAAAAACAAGGATTTGTAGATGAATGAGGTAATGTATGTGTAAGAGTTTTTTTTTGAGGTGAGTGGTAAAATTTTCTCTCATGGTGACATCCAGGTATACTTGTTTTCTAACTTTCAAAAAGCAGCTGGGGCATTTCTTAGCCAATACGCAATCTTTGGTGGCTTTAAAACAAATATCCAATTTTTTTGCACAGAAGCCAGAAACCAGTTGGGAGAGAAACTGAACTGGTCGCCATGAATAGGATTCATGTATATTCATTAATAGATGAAGTGAGGGGGCATTTATATTACTTCTAACCTACTTACTTCAGTGCCTGGAACCTAGTAGGCACTCACTGTACAGCTATAGTTACTATTATAATTATGGCAGGCGGGAGGACAATTTTTTGAGAGTAACTGAATTTTAATTGACCTTTCAAATCATCATTCTTTCAAAGTATATTTATCAGTACTATTCATAGATAATGCCTTACTATTGTAGTAATAGTGGTTTTTACTTACCCCTGTGTTTTTTTCTTTAGTTCTGAAAATAACCCCATTATTGTTCCTGTTTAACATAATTTCTCACTTATAAAGAGCTGAGACTCAGAGATAGAGTTACCATATAATTTCTTGTCCAAACTGGGATGCCTTGGGAGTGAAAGGGGCACTAAGTTGGGATTATACCAGGCAGACCAGGATGTTTCCTTATCTTATTCAGAGAGGTTATGACTGCTCCAAAGCCATCTAGCTTGATAAGTGACAGATTTGGGACAAGAAGGCAAATCTTCTAATGACTCTATGTAAGACTCTACTAGAATTTTTAGGGGATAGTATGTTGTAGGAAATTAACCCCTTCAGGTCCACGTGATCATTGCCATGAAAAAGTATAGATAAAGCTGTCACATCAAGTAGATGCTGACCTGTTCTGCTAACGTGCTGGGCTGGCCATAAGGAAAAGGGATTGCAATTGTTTCATGAGATTCTCCACTCTTCTTTATTATGTGATTCATTTATTTATTCATCTAACTAACCTATACTGAATACTCACAGAATCACTTATCTGCTGATGTGTAACAAAACACCCCAAACATCAATGACTTAAGATAACAATAATTTTATTTATTCATGGTTCTCTGGGTCTGCAGTTTGACTGAGCTCACCTGGGTGGTCATCTACTGGTCTCGCCTGGGGTCACTCATGTGGTTGTAGTCGTATATGGCAGCCCAACAGGGATCTGGAGGGCTTTAGATGGCCTTGCTCACGTGTTTAGCAAGTGGTTCTCTCAAGTGGTTGGTGAAAGGAGACTCAGCTGGAGTGGTTTATCTTGACTCCATGTAGCCTCTCATTCTGAAAGAGGCCAGTCCAGGCTTCTTCATAAGTTGGCGGCATCACTTCAAGAACATGAAAGCAGAACTTCATGGCCTCTGGAGGCCTTAGCTTGGACCCGGCACACTGTAATTCTGCCTCATTTTATTGGTGAGGACAAGTTATAAGGTCAACCTGGATTAAAGGGAGGGATAAGAAAATCAGCTCTACCTCTTGAAGGCAGGAGCAGCAATGTACCCTTGCAAAGAGGAGGGTGGTGCATACATGGATGGGAGAAATTTATGATTAGTTTTTGCAATCTATCATAATCATCATATATCAGGTCCCATCCTAGGCAGTGAGGACATAATAATTAATAATGAGCAGTCATTTGCATGGGAGAGATAGGCAGCGATTACAATGGAAGGTGAAAAGTCCTTTGACAGAAAGGTTCACATGGTGTTGTGGTAACACAGGAGTAGAATTAGTAGCCAAGTCAAACTGGCAACTAACTACCAGAAAAGTGGTCCTCTGGGCCTGAGAGTGTTTATTTTCATCATGCTTATTATCTTATCCAAAGCACAGGGTTCAGATGTGAAGGTCCTGGACTAGTTTCTTTGACCTGACCATTTTCTCCATCCACCACTTAGAGGCTTGAGAGTGAATTAGTAAGAGAATGAGGAGAAGGCATTATGAAATAAATGTTTGTGTCTCCTTCCCAAAATTCAAATACTGAAACCCTACTATGCCTAATAAGAGGGTATTAGGAGCTGGGGTCTTTAGGAAGTAATGAGGATTAGATGAGATCATGAGGGTGGAGCCCTCATGAATGGGATTAGTGCCCTTATAATAGGAGACAGTTTGCTTTCTCTCTTTGCTCCCTGCCATGTCAGGATATAACAAGTTGGCAGTATGCCACCAGACCTTGACCATGCTGTCACTCTGATCTCAGACTTCTAGCTTTCAGAACTGTGAGAAATAAATATCTGTTATTTATAACCCACCCTGTCTATGGTAATTTGTTATAGCTCAAACTGACTAAGACAGAAAGTGAGGAGACCAGTGGAGGGGGGAAGGAGCGTTTTTAGATGTTCTTCACCCACTTACAACTGGGAACCTGAAACTGAAGCATTAAAGAGGAATGAGTAGAGGATCTATTTTGCTACCATTGCCCTCAAATCTAACCTTTGCTTTGAAGGCTTGGGAATTCTGAATTCAGTCTGCAC